>NC_139542.1:15320638-15625360 GCF_965153285.1 Podarcis tiliguerta | reverse complement strand
GCCAGTTGGCATGGAATGCACCAATTCTGCTGCACCATTGCAGGCCTGAGAATATAAAGTGCCCACGAACCAGCATGAGATGTGTTAGTGACTGCTTTGTACAGGTTTGACTTTGAACACATGCACCCATGCAAGCATCACATAGGCAATTGTGACTTGCCAGCCCGTAAACCCTGTGCAAGGCATCCTATTGTCTTGCTGGTCTTGAATCAAGACCCTGCAGCAGTGACAGCCAGGTAAAACCTTAGAAGTGCATGAGTTGCTCGGCTTTGCATGCGAGTATGTTCTTAACTTGGGGCTTAAAGCTGTAAATAGCTTGCAGGATTCAAATTATTGAGAGAGTGTCCGAAAGCCTTTGTAGCCTCTCTGTATCAGGTAACTATGCAGATTATGTGGGGAAAAAGAAACCCGTGCTTGTGCGGTCAGCTATGTCTTTAAACAGGTGATGGAGCAAGGGACTTCAAAGGGAAGTTATTTTGCACCCTCCCTTCCCAGGAGTGCAGTTTTTCTTACAGCAGTAATCCACACATTTAGACACCCTGTAGTCAAGCCTTTTCTCAGCCTTGAGTCCCCCAGATGTTGTTGGACTACAACTCCCATCATGGTGACTGGGAGCGGCCGTCGAGATCACATAACACCGGTCTTGAAAGACCTACGTTGGCTCCCAGTACATTTCCAAGCACAATTCAAAGTGTTGGTGCTGACCTTTAAAGCCCTAAACAGCCTCGGCCCGGTACAACTGCAGGAGCGTCTCCACCCCCATCGTTCAGCCCAGACACTGAGGTCCAGCTCCAAGGGCCTTCTGGCGGTTCCCTCACTGCGAGAGGCCAAGTTACAGGGAACCAGGCAGAGGGCCTTCTCGGTAGTGGCACATGCCCTGTGGAACGCCCTCCCATCAGATGTCAAAGAGATAAACAACTACCTGACATTCAGAAGACATCTGAAGGCAGCTCTGTTTAGAGAAGTTTTTAATGTTTGCTGTTTTAGTCATAGTGTGTTTTTAATCTTTGTTGGAAGTCGCCCAGAGTGGCTGGGGAAGCCCAGCCAGATGGGCAGGGTACAAGCAATAAATTATTATTATCCCTAGCTAGCAGGACAGGCAGTCAGGGATGATGGGAGTTGTAGTCCTCCCAACATTTGGGGGCCCAGGATTGAGAAAAGGCTGCTGCTAGTCACTGTGAGGTTTTTGAAGCTTGGAAGGAGTGATCCAAATTTCCGCACTGTGGAAACCTTCCTGGTTTCAAAGAATTTACATAAGCAATGCTTTGTAGCTTTTGGCTGCACTCTGAAGCAAGGTCATTCCTCTATAATCTTCCCACCTCAGCTTGTGTGAAAAAAACTTCCGCTGAACCTGTTTTAACCCTTCAGGCACTGCTGGGTGTTTACACACCTTTGCTGAAACATTCTTCTGAGCAGTAGGTGGAAAATTCCACCACTACCACCGAGCCAAAATCCCCAGTGGTAGGACCAGCTTCCTCTTGAAAAAGGACAGAACACTTAAAGGTAGAATTGTGATTTTTTTTATTGGCTCTGATCACATTTTGGGACTCAGTAAAACCTCCCACCCCCCAAGTAAAATTCGCTTTCTGCAGCTGTATGGTTGTTTGACTTATTTCCCCTCTGCTACTGATTCCTGTTCCTTGTGTCTTCCCTTCCTTTTGCCTGTTCCAAAGCAGCAGACGCGGGTGGCGCTGTGGGTTAAACCACAGAAGCTAGGACTTGCTGATTAGAAGGTCGGCGGTTCGAATCCCCGCGACGGGATGAGCTCCCATTGCTCGGTCCCTGCTCCTGCCAACCTAGCAGTTTGAAAGCACATCAAAGTGCAAGTAGATAAATAGGTACCGCTCTGGCAGGAAGGTGAACGGCGTTTCTGTGTGCTGCTCTGGTTCGCCAGAAGCGGCTTAGTCATGCTGGCCACATGACCCGGAAGCTGTACGCCAGCTCCCTCGGCCAATAAAGCAAGATGAGCGCCGCAACCCCAGAGTCGGTCATGACTGGACCTAATGGTCAGGGGTTACCTTTAAACAGCAGATAGGCAAATGTGCTCCTCTAGGAAGGCATAGCCCCCCAATAAAAGTTCCTAAGATGGAGCAACTTCATTTTATAATTACAGCGGTGCCTCGCAAGACGAAAAGAATCCGTTCCGGGAGTCTTTTCGTCTTGCGGTTTTTTCGTCTTGCGAAGCAAGCCCATTGACGGAGTAGCGCTATTAGCGCTATTGACATTTTAAGGGCTAAAAACGGCTTTTTAAGGGGGGGGGATTAGCGGTTTTGCTGCTAAAATGCTTTTAGCAGCTTAGCGATTCAGAATAAGGGGTTTTGGAGCAAAATAATAATAATTTTTTTTTGTCATTTTTCATCTTGCGAAGCAAGCCCATAGGGAAATTCGTCTTGCGAAGCGCCTCTGCAGACGGAAAACCCTTTCGTCTTGCGGGTTTTCCGTCTTGCGAGGCATTCGTCTTGCGGGGCACCACTGTAATATGTTTATATAGGCCACTTTTTCTTCCATGGCACCGATTCTTGTAGTTGGCGTTCAACAACATTTGGAGGGGTGGCAAGTTGTTTATCCCAACATTGAAGGTGCCCTAGTGTCTATATTGGGAATTATAGTGGCTGGGGGCAGGAGCGGTGGATGAATGACTGAGTTCATATTTAGAATTTTCTCCAACTGGAAAACTACTTGCGAGACCAGCTCAGATTGCTGCACTACCTGAAGAGGCAGGGCTTGGGAAGACAAAAGTTGGAGTTGCAACTCGTGCTTCTCCTTGGGAACTGTGTAGTCTGGTGACCTGGTGCCATTACAGGTCCAGACCTTTATATAAATAAATGCTGGCACAGCAACAGTGCTGGCTTAGTTACCTCTTGCCCTGTATCCAATGGAGGACAGATCTCCATACTTACACCTCCAATCATTATGAGTGTGGAGGTTGAGGTTTCTATTACCTTTTCATTCCGCCCTTGTTCAGAGTAGCTGTTCTTTTCCTCACCCCATTTTATCCTTTCACTTACTAACGCTGTAATTTAGGAAGTGACTAGCCCCAGGACTACTTATCAAATTTCGGAGGGGGGGGGGAAAGGATTTGAATCTGGGTCTTCTTGTGAAGATGACACAGAGGGTTGTGGCATTCCTGAACTAGAAAACACAGGATACCTTTTTTTTTGGGGGGGGGGGTGTTGGGGCTGAGGGTGTTATAAAATTCAGTTCCGAACTCTGATCCCTGTGTGAAATTATATTCTCTGAACCCATACCGGCTAACTGAATTTGGAAGTCTTGACTGACTGCCGCTAGTAGCCAATGAAGCGGTAGAATTCAAGGTGTTGTTGTTGTTAGTATATAAAGCCTTTACCAACTTCGGCTCCTTCTGTGGAACTTTGAATTCTACAAGTGTCACACAGTCTTAATTTGGCAGTGGTAAGGAGTCATTCTCTTAGCCTGGCAGCACTGTACTTTTGGGACTCCTTGCCTATTGACATGAAGCAAGCACCACTGCTGCATTTTACTAGATGCCTGCTGAAAATATTCTCTTTCAGCTGGCCTATCCAGAAACATAATCTGGTTCAAAGAATCATATGGAAGGGACCACTAGGGTCATCTAGACCAGCCCCCTGCAATGCAGGAATCTTTTACCCGGTGTGGGGCTTCAACCCATGACCCCAAGTCTACCAGCTGAGCAATTCCAGCAGTCAATATGGTTACAATATGGTTTTACTGTTTTTAGATGAGTTTAATAGTCTTTAGGCATTTTAAACAAGTTGTAAGTGTATTCTTGATTGTATTTTTTTAATCACAGATGTGTTTGTTGCTCTGGGCTCCTTTGGGAAGGAAAGGCAGGGTATACATTTCATTAGAAAATTAAGTAAACATAACATCCACCTGTCTTATTCTAACTATAGGTTCAGTGTTGTTGATGTGGACGGAGCCTTATTTCAGTGCAAACTCTGGGCGTTTGCAGTCTGATTTCTTTTTGGTGAATGTGAGTTAAACATCAATGAGAATGAAAAGTGCTCAGCTGTGACCGGCTCATGCCTGTTGTGCATTTGACTATCAAAACTCACAAGAGCAAACATGCATTTCATCAGTTGGGAGTTGACATTTGATAGGGTGCACGGAAATGAGTTTCCTTTGCTTTCATTCAGCTTTGATTGAAAAGAAAGGAAAGCAATGTCTGGCACGCAGGACTGGGTTGCTGAGTCACAGGACTGACCTGGTCCAGCAAGAAAACTCCTAGCACATTTGCAAAGCTAAGTAGAGTCCAGTGCTGTTTCAAGTTGGATAGGGGGCTGTGTGTTGAGGTTGGGATCGTACTAATGACCCCCAGGCGATGCACTTTCCCCTGACTGCTAATATGTCCTAACTCTGTAGAAAACATCAACGCAAACTTTCTTTTTTGTTTGCCCTCCCTAGACCAGCTCTCTTTATTTGGGGGATATTCCGAGACCTGCTTCCCACGGTTCTCTTCTCCGCCCCAACACCTGCGGATCCCAAGTTATGTCCACTGCTCTAATTAATCTGGTGAGAAACGGAGGCCACCAGGTGAGGAGGAGAGCGCTGCTGACATCGCGCCTGTTGCAGGACGACAAGCGGGCGGCGGCTATCTGCCCGAGCTCCACCAGCGTACGCCGAACATCTCGCTTCGACTTGGACGGCAGCGGTCGCCCGGCCACGTGGGACTCCTTCGGGATCTGGGACAACCGCATCGATGAGCCCATCCTCCTCCCGCCAAGCATAAAATATGGGAAGCCCATCCCCAAAGTCAGCCTGTCCAAGGTGGGCTGCGCCAGCCACATTGGGAAGCGGAAGGAAAACGAAGACCGCTTTGATTACGCCCAGCTGACCGACGAGGTCCTGTATTTTGCTGTTTACGATGGGCACGGTGGGGTGGCAGTGGCGGACTTCTGCCATAAGCACATGCAGGGATTCATCCAGTGAGTAGATGAATTCTCCTTGGTTTTGTTTTTTTTAATTATAGTGGGGTGGAGGATATTGCACAGTTGAGTAGGAGAAACATCTTGATGTGTATAAGCTAGGCACCTTAAACCAAGAACGGGGCCTTCTCTGCAGTGGCTCCCTGTCTGTGGAATGCTCTCCCCAGGGAAGTTCGCCTGGCGCCTTCATTATACACCTTTAGGCGCCAGGCAAAAACGTTCCTTTTTAACCAGGCCTTTGGTTGAACTGATTTGCATCCTCTGCCCTTTTAAAATATGGCTCCTTTCTGTGCGCTGCTCTGGTTCGCCAGAAGCGGCTTAGTCATGCTGGCCACATGACCCAGAACCTGTACTCTGGCTTCCTTGGCCAATAAAACGAGATGAGCACCGCAACCCCAGAGTCGGCCATGACTGGACCTAATGGTCGGAGGCCCCTTTACCTTTTATCTTGATTTTATTCTGTGAACCGTCCTGAGACCCCTGGGTATAGGACAGTATAGAAATTAAATTAATAATAATAATAAACCGAGGTTACAGTCTCCACAACAGAATGTCTTCGCCAGGCAGGTTGGATGAGATGATGTTCAGGGTCCCTTTCAAATCTGATTCTATGATCTCAGCTACATTGCTTGGCTGTAGCCTGCTCTTACAACACTTCACTTGTCCCACTATGCAAGAAGGATAAACACACACAGTGGAAATGGAATTAACTATGCACCAAGGCAGTGGTTCTCAAACTCTGGTCTGAGTGCCATTTGGGTGGCTTGTGGAATGGCTGCAGCACAGTCAAATATACCTGTACTCAGCCCTGCACTTACTTTCCGTGATGAGATAATTGAGGACTAAGATGCCCAGCAAAGGGGTCCATGATTCACATGAGTCAGCTGGCTTGATGGAGATGTCAGCCGCCAACCTGGTGCCGAGAGATCTCCACGTACAGTGGTACCTCGCAAGACGAATGCCTCGCAAGACGAAAAACTCGCAAGACGAATGAGTTTTTTGTTTTTTGAGTTGCTTCGCAAGACGAATTTCCCTATGGGCTTGCTTCGCAAGACGAAAACGTCTTGCGCCTTTTTTTTAAAGCCGTCAATGCATTCCTATGGGAAACCGTCAATGCATTTCCTATGGGAAACCGAGCTTCGCAAGACGAAAAATTCACAAGATGAAAAAACTCGCAGAACGAATTAATTTCGTCTTGCGAGGCACCACTGTAGTTGCATTTGGACCCGTGCCAGTAGCAAAAGGCACCAGGCAGCCTGGGGAATTTCAAACAGCCGTTCAGAGCAGTTCAACGGTGGGATCGGTTATCTGGGGTCTGAGGGTGTATGAGTGCTTGTAGTAAGTAAGTAAAAAAAAATTTATACCCCGCCCTCCCAGGCCAAGACCGGGCTCAGGGCGGCTAATAGCAAATATCAAATGCATTAAAACAAAATCAAACAATTGATTAAAATACAGCTTAAAAATTAGAATCAGGATAAAATTAAATGACTGCCAATGAATTACAACCATAGGGGTCGGGAACCTCAAGTATTCATCAGGGGGCCAGTGTGGTGCAGTGGTTAAGAGCAGTAGTCTCGTAATCTGGTGAACAGGGTTCGTGTCTCCGCTCCTCCACATGCAGCTGCTGGGTGACCTTGGGCCAGTCACACTTCTTTGAAGTCTCTCAGCCCCACTCACCTCACAGAGTGTTTGTTGTGGGGGAGGAAGGGAAAGGAGAATGTTAGCCGCTTTGAGACTCCTTCGGGTAGTGATAAAGCGGGATATCAAATCCAAACTCTTCTTCTCTTCTTCATCAGGGCCAGCTATCCATGTTGGTCCCACAGGAGCCGATAAAAGGTAACTTACAGGGTCCCATAGATGGGGGGGTCAAACTGGGCCCAGACCAAAGGCCAGGTGGAACAGCTCCGTCTTGCAGGACCTGCGGAAGGATGTCAAGTCCCACGGGGCCCTGGTCTCCTGCAATAGAGTGTTCCACCAGGCTGGGGCCAAAGCCAAAAAGGTATTGGCCCTTGTTGAGGCCAGTTTAACCTCCTTGAGGCCCAGGACCTCCAAGATATTATTTGAGGACCATAAGGTCCTCCGTGGGACATACCAGGAGGGGTAGCCCTGTAAGTACGAGAGTCCTGAGCCATATAGGGCTTTAAATGTTAAAATAGCGGTTCTCAACCTGTGGGTTCCCAGATGTTGTTGGACTACAACTCCCATCACCCCTAGCTAGCAAGGCCAGAGCTCAGGGATGATGGGAGTTGTAGTCCAACAACATCTAGGGACCCACAGGTTGAGAACCGCCGGGTTAAAACCTTGTAGGAGGTCTTCAGACAAAGGCTGGACTACTGGGGTGGTCTAGCTCTGGATTTCCTCCAGTGAGCAGACAGTGGAGCTATTTATTTATATATATTGATTAAACATATACTCTGCCCTTCATCCAAGGGTCACAGCATAAAAACACAAAAATACACACAACATAAAAGCAAACGAAGTCATAGGCTAGATGGCCTATGACAACGTTCACCAATCTGCTGTCCTCATATAAACAGAGGAAGCTGCCTTATATATTGGTCTGTGTAGCTCTGCATCATTCCACTGGCTAGCAGTGGCCTTCCAGGGTTTCAGGTATACCTGTCTCTCCCAGTCCTACCTGGTGATGCCAGCGATTCAACCTGGGACCTGCCCCCATAGGCCTTCCAGCTCTGCTGAAGGAAGCTGTCCCAAACGTCCGAGGACAGCTGATTGGTGAAGGCTGGTCTACAAGATTCCCTCCAGCTGTATATGATGACACCAATCGCCTACCCATGAGAAGGCCAGGGGGATGATATTGGTACATTTTGCAACTACCGCCACTTTTATCTCGGTAGCTGATGTTGGAGGGTTTCTTGGATTGGAGCTTTTGCACTGCCTTCCTTGGGGATAATTTCAAGACTCTCCCTTGTTTTTTCCAGAGGCTTTCTCACTGAGGAGCAGAACATGGAATTGGTGTTGATGAAAGCATTTTTAGAAATAGACAAAGCGTACGCCAGGCATGCTCAGTTGTCTGCAGATGGTAAGTAAGAAGCTTGTTTCCGTTCAGCCGTAAAAGACAGGAGAAAAAGAAATTCATGTGGCAACCACTGTTTTTTTCTATTGAAAGTTAAGGCTAGCAGTTGTAGAGAGAGAACGCCAAGTAAAATATAGGACTTGCTAAAATCCTGTTTTTACAAGGTTAGCATGGCTTCATAAGCCTGTGCTGCTTAAAATAATGTTAAAAGAAATAATTTGAAATGTTACCTTCAAGCAGATTTGTCCACAGCTGATTTTAAGTTTTGAAAAGGTATGTTGAGCTGTTGAGCTAAAATGATGGGGGTCTAGAAGGTTGCGATGAACAAAAAAGTCTTTCCATTCGTTGCCACTGGATAAAAAATCTCTGTGTTGATGCACTGACCTCCACTTAACAGAGGTAATGTTGGCTAACGTCATTGGCATGGACTAAGCAATTTAAGGCTAGGCTATAGTCTTACTTAAAAGCAAGGGCCATTGATCTCCAGTACCTTCACATAATAGCGGTTGGACTGATGGGGTGCCAATTCTGTGTTAAATGCAAGGTGCTATCCAACTTACTCAGGTTTTTAAATTCAGTGGAGACAGGCCTGCAATGTTGTTGGCCTCATGTTATGGCCCAGGCTGTAGATAACCTGATGAAAAGAAGCACACACGCCAATGTGCTTTTCTATCACCTTTTGATAACTGTCCCAAACACAACATCTAGCTTGATGGTAGAACACATTTTTACATGAAGCAGACCCTCGCTCTTCCCATTAGGATGGGGAAGACTCCTGTCTGACACCCTGGAGAGAGACTGCTGGCTTATAAGAAAATATTAAGATCAACCTTAGGTCTGATGTTCCAATACAGCTTTATAAGTTCATCCTTGGTGGCTCTTTGCATCTTGCTTTCTTATAAAATATAACATGCCTGCCAGCCCAATGCCTAATCTCATTCTCTTGCTAATGTATTGTTTAGTTTTACGTGGATTAATTATTATTGCTCACCAAATTAAACAGATACTTCTTGATGCAAAAATATATTAAATGACAGCAATTTTTGTCTCATGTATATCACTATAAACAATCTTAATGAAAGCATTTGTTTAGCTTAGTATCCTTCTTGGATGGAGGACATATTGCATAGCCAGCAAGGACACTTCTACAGATATAGCCTACAATTCTGCCCATATTCTGTTGAGACTAAGCCCTTTAAACCCAATGTGACTTGCTTATGAGAAAGTATGCTTGGGATTGGGCCGCATGGTTACGATCATAGAATTGTAGAGTTGGAAGGGATACTGAGGCCAACCCCTTGCAATGCAGGAATCTCAACACGTGGTCTCTCATCCAGTTTGAAACCATACTGGACCCTGCTTAGCTTTGCAAATGTACTAGCAGTTTTATTGCTGCCTATACATCAGTGATGGTGAACCTCTGGCCCACGGGGCCTAATTATACCTCGCAAGCAGTTTTGTTCAAACTATGCCTACCTGCCCCACACAATCAGAAATTTAAAATATGTTCCTGGGCCGTGAATTTACAGATGCTTTATTAGACTTGTAGTTAATGCACTATTTGGGTAGTTGAGTCTTGTTTTATAATGTTGATTTAGTAATGACAGTATAGTTACTAATAAAAAAAAAAGGTGTGGTGTAATTTTTGTTTCCTCGTCTTAAGAAGTTGCCAATCAAAACCATGATTTTTAAATTCTTTAATATGTTAACCTGCAACACTGAAGAAGTGAAAGAGCTGCAGAAACATTCTGTTTTTATGTTCAGATTTGTAATTGTGACACCAAACTTGGATGCATTTGCTACATTTATATACCAGGCCATTGCTCTGAAGTGAACAGGAATTATGCCTTGCATCTGTCCTACTCACCCTAGTGTGGCTGTGCAACTAAATTCCCAGGGAATTGTACTTATAGTCTACTGGAGATGGTGGTCTTTTAATGTTAAAATTGGTTGGAGCACAGTAGCCACAGTGCCCTTTAAAGTATACATCTTTGCCTAATGCAAATGGTTGGGACTTTTGGACAAATAACAGCTAGGCAAATGTATAAGTGGGTTTTACTCAGTTAAAAACTAGAAGCCAAAAAACTTCCCGAAAAACAACCCACCCCACTATTTCCCCCCTCCCCGGAGATTGATTATATTTGCCCAGGACAGATGTGCACAGTGCAACTAATGAAACTGCTTATTTGGCTAGGCTCCTTTGGGGATTTTATAAAATGTTCCTTTAAAATGCCTTTTTAGAACTGTGCAATTCCAAACTTCATAATCCCTAGCCAAGTGTTTGAACAGCAGGAGGTGTGCAGATGGATTAGCTTAATAACTAAGCCACGCTTGCTATCAGAGACGGATGCGTAATAAAATTGGGTGCAATAATATATACCCCCATAACATTTCTAAGCAGAGCCCTTGAGTTAAGAGGGAATGCTTCGCTCTCTTTTGCAGCTCTGATCATCCCAAGTGTTGCAGGTTTCCTCTCTTTACTTTGAGCAAAATTCCTGGGTGAATTTCCTATTTGCCTCTGTGTACATGTTATTTATGGCAGACACTGTACCTGACCAACAGCTCTAGAATTGGAGGCCCGGGACTCTATGCTGGGCTTCAGTGGAAAGAGAGATCTGTGGTCCCAGGTGAAGGAGTCTGGCGGGTTCCTAGCCGGGACCAACGGAAGGTTCCCACAACCACTTTGTCACATTAGTTGTGACGACATGCTCTAAAAGGTGCCCAGTGAGTGTTAAGATACCTCTTGAAAGATTGTAGATGATAATATTTCTGTAGTAATATAATTTCTGTAGCTGTCTAGGAAGCAAACAAATTTTTCTTTTGTTTTAAAATAAGTTAATTAACTTGTGTCTGAGCCAATGTGTTTTTATGCTGCTAGATATCTTTGGAATAAATGGTGGCAAACGGCTAGTGACTTTATGAATAGTGTGATTCCTTGATTTTGGAACTGCAATGCTGCTTGCGGAACAAATCCACCTATTTGCATTTTTTTTCTTTTTACATTCTCTCATCATTCCAGTGAAACTTGGAAAGGACTCCTGTACAAACTTCAGTTGATATGAATGCATTGCCCAGCTTGTGGCAATTTAGGCAGAGGTGGGCAACCTGTCGCTGTCAGTGATGTCGGACTCAAATTCTCGTTCATCCCAGGAAAAATGGCTAATGGTCAGGCATGATGGGAGTTGTGGTCTGGCATCATTTGATCCTAATGGTCCCTCCCATATTATAAACATTATACTTTAAAAGCACATTCAAAACACGTTCTTTCCCTCAAAGAATTCTGGGTACTGTAGTTTTCCACGCGCACAGTTAGTTCCCAGCAACCCTTGACAAACCACAGTGCCCAGAATTCTTTGAGGGAACGAATATGCTTCGAAGGTATGGTGTGTACACAGCTTAGTCCTCTCATTGTTTTGATCACTGTCCTCTGGACAGTTCGTCAACGTCCGCCTTAAAATGTGGTACCCACAACTGGGCATGGTACTCCTGGAAGCAAAGCTTAGGAACAAAAAAACATAGGGCTTCCCACAAAGTTTTACTATTCATTTAGGAAGTGGAAGAGAACGTTAAACTGAGGGCTGTGTTATTTCTTAGTGCTGAGTAGCTCAGGCTTTTAGGATCTACCTATCCAACAGGTAAAGGTAAAGGTACCCCTGCCCGTACGGGCCAGTCTTGACAGACTCTAGGATTGTGCGCCCATCTCACCCAAGAGGCCGGGGGCCAGCGCTGTCCGGAGACACTTCCGGGTCGCATGGCCAGCGTGACGAAGCTGCTCTGGCGAGCCAGAGCCACACATGGAAACACCGTTTACCTTCCTGCTAATAAGCGGTCCCTATTTATCTACTTGCACCCGGGGGTGCTTTCGAACTGCTAGGTTGGCAGGCGCTGGGACCGAACGACGGGAGCGCATCCTGCCGCGGGGATTCGAACCGCCGATCTTTCGATCGGCAAGCCCTAGGCGCTGAGGCTTTTACCCACAGCGCCACCCGCATCCCTTATCCAATAGGATAAGAGGCCAGTTACTTTAACTCCTTTTGCAGAGGCTATCTTGGAAGTTACTGTGCACTCACTCCTGAGTGCTTTTAGTTATGACCCTGGGATTCGCTGCAACACCCTGAGACATTGGGTGTGTGCATACACACAAATCTCAGTGTGGTATTTGGAGAAGGGCTGTAGATTGCTCACCCCAAAAAGCCATGTTGTCAGGCTCTTAACACTCTGCAAGAGGAGCAAAGCTGTGCCTCTTTTATGGTTTTGGGTGGCAAGATCACGCCAGCCTCTTACTACGGGGTTTCAGGGAATGCGTTGCCTTTTAGAGCAGTGCTGGTAAGGTAATGTTGGGTTACAGGTGCACATCCAAAAATGTGCAACTTACCTTTCCTTAATTTTATGGGCGTAAAAATAAAATAAAATAAAATAGCAATGTCTGATAATTCCCATCCCAAACTACTCTGGCGTTTGTGCTTTCCAAGGGCGGAAAAACAAACCCATTGATTCAATATGTCCTGCCACGCTACATTTGTACCTGATGTCTCGGGGTTCATTATGGGATGGGTGCTCTGATTCATGAGGTTTTTCACCTGACGTCATTGCCATCAGACAGCTGCCAGCCCAGCCTGCATCCCCCCCCCAAAAAAAACCCCTTTAATCTGGATTCGGCTTTTTTCAAGGAAATCCAACAAGTTAAAGAAAAAAGGCCTATTGCAAACACCCCCCCCTGAACTCGGTGACCCATTTGTCATATTAAACCCCCCATCTAGAAGCACCCATAATAGTCTCTTCCTGAAGTGGCGCTGCAGTTCGAAAAGCAAGGAATTGAATTGGGACGAGGGAGGTGGGGGAACTAGAGGTGGCCTTCAAAATTTAGAGGGGAGTTGAGAAAGAAGACAAAAAACTAGCTCAACCTTTTACGCCTTGCTGTGCTTTATTCATGTTGCTACTTAAAACAGGTATCTTACGAGCAATGCTAAAAAGTGTGGTTTGCCCCTACTTCTAGGCGGACCTAGAAGTAAGACGCACACACAAGTCCATGAGGTGTACGTCCAAAACACAAATAATACCAGGCTGAATGTGCTATAATGTCATGGCCACATTCAGCTTTCTGTGGTTAGAGGGTTGGACTTAAGGCATGAGACCAGGGACTTGGCTATACAGCTGCAAATGCAGCATTTTTAGCGCATTTTATTTGCATTATACAAATTTGACGCTACATGGTCATGGTGAGCTTATGGCAAATTCAATATATTTTTCCAATTTATTTTTTTTAAAGCATTTTTATACGTGTCTATATTCCACCCAGGGCTCAAATCCTCACTCATCTATTAAGCTCCCTGGGTGACCTCAGGCCAGTCACTCACTTTCAGCCTGACCTACCTCACAGGGTTCTTGTGGGTATAAAATGGGGAGGAAGAGAAGCCATGTATATCACCTTGAACTCTTTGGAGTAAAGGTGGGATATGAATGCAAGGAAATAAATAAATTTCCTAATGATACAAAACATCCAAGAAGAGATGGGAGGAAGGGGGGAAATTATTCCATCAAAAATTGTTGGGCAACCTTACAAGGGCAGTTTTCAACAGCTGCTCAGCGAGCTCTTTGCAGTAAGAATACCTGTTTTAATTCATGACAGTATTGCCTAGTTTAGATTCCTCTTCTGTTGCTGTCCTTTTGTTTTCCTATCTAACGTCTCCATTCTGTGGTGCTTCCACTTCACAACAAGGCTTGATGCATTTCTGTTCTCCCCCCGCCCCTCAGGTGTTCAGTTCGCCTTTATTATTTTATTTTATAATGCATGCCACCCTTTCATCCGTAGATCTCATGGTGGTTCACAACAAAGAAATACAGTATAAAAACACTTTTAAAGTTTGTGATAAAAACAAGAACAAAAATACACGAACCAGTAACTCTCCTCTCCCCTTTATTAAAAAATTGTCATAGATTCTCTTGGCATTTCAGTTCAGGGGCAGAAATAGGCATAACTCAGGACCTGACGCCAGTGTTAGGAACTCGGGTCTGTAAGTTGGGCACCATGTGGGTCCATAAACCAGGGTCACACGCACCCAGCAGAATGCATGGCTGCCATTTTGGGACCAGGTGGCTTGAAAGTTCTATTTTTCAGTATGACTTTTTGGTTGCTGATATTCATTCTGATAAAACAGAATGGATAGTGGCAGATAGCCAGGTGCGAAATGGGCCTGGTGAATTTTGAACGCCTGGTCGCCTTCTTCTCATACCTTTCATAACTGGCTTAGTTCTCCTGTATCTGTACCCAAAAAGGAGACTGATCCAGCACCAAGCAGCTTTGCTACTGAGCATCCGGGAGTAAGGAAGAAGACTTTCCCACTGCTTGTAGAACTTCAGCACCCATAAAGCACATGCCAGTTTAATTAAACTACTTCAGAAAGCTGCTGTGTATGGGCATTTGTTTAAGGCTCAGTAAAGGTAAAGGGATCCCTGACCATTAGGTCCAGTCGTGGCCGACTCTGGGGTTGTGGCGCTCATCTCACTTTATTGGCCGAGGGAGCCGGCGTACAGCTTCCAGGTCATGTGGCCAGCATGACTAAGCTGCTTCTGGCGAACCAGAGCAGTGCACGGAAACGCCGTTTACCTTCCCGCTGGAGCGGTACCTATTTATCTACTTGCACTTTGACGTGCTTTTGAACTGCTAGGTTGGCAGGAGCAGGGACCGAGCTACGGGAGCTCACCCCGTCGTGGGGATTTGAACCGCCAACCTTCTGATCGGCAAGCCCTAGGCTCTGTGGTTTAACCCAGAGCGCCACCCACATCCCTTTTAAGGCTCTGTAGCTGCACCTGTTTTACTAGTACGAGAACAGACAAGAACTTGCCACAGACTTCACCCAGCCCAAGCACCAACACGCCACATTTTCTCCCCACTGCATGGAGTCTTGTTGTCAAAACGTTACTGCTTTGCGTGCATGCCCCCACGTTGCTTGTTTCCTGTCTTTGTAGCTTTAGCTATACAGCAGTGACTCTTTACGGGTGGTTAAAGTTTTTTTAAGTTGAGTGGCGGCTTCGTGTGTGGTGCTCAGGCCTTGACCACCTCTCCTTGCATGACGTTTTGTAGCCACCTTGCTGAACGCCGGGACCACGGCGACAGTGGCCTTGTTGCGCGATGGGATTGAGCTGGTTGTGGCCAGTGTTGGAGACAGCCGCGCCCTTCTGTGTCGCAAGGGGAAAGCCATGAAACTGACCATCGACCACACTCCGGAAAGGAAGGATGAAAAGGAAAGGTACTTTGCCAGAAACCTTGGGCTGGAGTAGTTTTTTTGGGGGGGGAGTGTAAAATTTGTATCCCTTGCAAAGACTGCTAAGGAATGAACACGAGCGGCTGTGGGCAAATAATAATAATAATAATAATAATAATAATAATAATAATAATTTATTATTTGTATCCCGCCCATCTGGCTAGGTTTCCCCAGCCACTCTGGGCGGCATCCACAAAGACCAAAAATACACTAAGCTCTTTCACAGCAAAGCTGTGGTTGGCGTCGCTTGCATAAATCGGCCGTGCTAATTGCTTGGATATGTACGACCATAGTGAACGTTCCATCTTCCTTTCCTACTTTGTGTGTTTGCGCATGCGAAGAATCAAGAAAACCGGTGGTTTCATAGTCTGGAACAGCCTGGGACAGCCCCACGTAAACGGCAGGCTTGCAATGACCCGCAGCATAGGAGATTTGGACCTTAAGAAATACGGTGTCATAGCGGAACCAGAGACAAAACGGGTTCAGGTAAGAGGCCGAGCATCTTCCTTTTCTACACCCTGACCTCATTTTCTTGTAAAGATGGCACAGCACTAAATAGCTAGCACTGCTACCATTCCTTAGAAGTGTTTCCCACTATCACTGCTCTTTCAGACTGTGGTACCCAGGCAAACCCTGCTATGGCCTGGTCTATACAGTATTTGGAACTGGGGTGGTGGTGGTGGTGGTGGTTTCCTGTCTACCGTATTTTTTGCTGTATAAGACTCACTTTTTCCCTCCTAAAAAGTAAGGGGAAATGTGTGTGCGTCTTATGGAGTGAATGCTGGCTGCGCAGCTATCCCAGAAGCCAGAACAGCAAGAGGGATTGCTGCTTTCACTGCGCAGCGATCCCTCTTGCTGTTCTGGCTTCTGAGATTCAGAATATTTTTTTTCTTGTTTTCCTCCTACAAAAACTAGGTGCGTCTTGTGGTCTGGTGCGTCTTATAGAGCGAAAAATACGGTAATTTATTTTTTTCAGCAAAGCATTTGTGCATTGGATAGCATACAGAATGTGTGTGTCAATAAAGCCACTTTTGCAGAGTTGCCAAGTGCCAGGGAGATGCATTTTTGGATATTTAGCTATGCATCTCGGAATCTTTTCTTCCCTTGAGGCCTAGCTGGCTTTGAGAGGGATGTGGGAGAGCACTACTGATGTCTGTTCCTGGCCAGTATTACTCACTTTCCCTTATAGGGTTAATGAGGGTGAGCCAGAGAGAGAGAGAGAAAGATCGGAATGCTACCAATGTTAAAAGTATTTGCCCACCCTCTAATGGTTAACTTGGCAGGTGAGGGCCAGCAGGATTGTAGCGTAACTGGGGCCGCTGAGAAGGAAACTCAAAATTTTGCAGTAGTACAGTGGTACCTCAGGTTACAGATGCTTCAGGTTACAGACTCCGCTAACCCAGAAATAGTAGAATCATAGAATCATAGAGTTGGAAGAGACCACAAGGGCCATCGAGTCCAACCCCCTGCCAAGCAGGAAACACCATCAGAGCACTCCTGACATATGGTTGTCAAGCGTCTGCTTAAAGACCTCCAAAGAAGGAGACTCCACCACACTCCTTGGCAGCAAATTCCACTGTCGAACAGCTCTTACTGTCAGGAAGTTCTTCCTAATGTTTAGGTGGAATCTTCTTTCTTGTAGTTTGGATCCATTGCTCCGTGTCCACTTCTCTGGAGCAGCAGAAAACAACCTTTCTCCCTCCTCTATGTGACATCCTTTTATATATTTGAACATGGCTATCATATCACCCCTTAACCTCCTCTTCTCCAGGCTAAACATGCCCAGCTCCCTTAGCCGTTCCTCATAAGTACCTCAGGTTAAGAACTTTGCTTCACGATGAGAACAGAAATCGCATGGCAGCAGTGGGAGGTCCCATTAGCTAAAATGGTACTTCGGGTTAAGAATAATTTCAGGTTAAGAACAGACCTCCAGAACAAATTAAGTTCTTTGCCCGAGGTACCACTGTATAAAAAATATACTAGATGCCCCCATCCCAAAACAAAATAGCCCTATGAAGACTGAACATGGTTGGCCACAGAATGCAAAGTGTGGGGTTTTTTTTGGGGGGGGGGGTAATATAAAACTAGAGGGGAAGGGTAATGAAATTGAGGTTCATGGAAAGAGGGGGCTGATGGAACCCTGAAGAGGACCACGCCGCACCGCAACACTTTGTTGCAGATCTCACTTGTGGATTTGTATCACTACTGAAATCTGGGCATTTGGCATACTTTTGTTTGTGTGGCGTGTCATTTCAGTTGCACCATGCGAGCGACAGCTTCCTGGTCCTTACCACAGACGGCATCAACTTCATGGTGAACAGCCAAGAAATCTGTGACTTCGTTAGCCAGTGTCACGATCCCACGGAAGCAGCTCACCTTGTAACCGAGCAGGTAGGCGTTTCTGCCTTTCCAATGGAGAAAACACCACCACTGTCCAGTTTTGAGCAAAGCCAGTTAAGTCTGCTTGATTCTTTTTGGGTGGAACAACCTCCTACAAACTACCGTATTTTTTTCATCCCATAGGACGCTCCGTCCCATAGGATGCACCTAGTTTTTTTGGGTGGAAATAAAGGAAACCCCCCCCTTTATTCCCCCCCCCAAAAAAACCTCCCTGCTGTCCCCCGAGCTTGTGGGGCTGGCCGATGTCTGCCCGGCGCACGGGGCGCTCTGCTTTAGGGTGTGCAGGGCGGCAGGCTGCTATCCGCAGCGTGGGGAGCCCTGCGGTGAACTCCTGCAGGGCTCCCCACGCTGCGGATGTCTGCCCAGCGCGAGGGGCGCTCTGCTTGAGGGCGCCCCTTGCGCCGGGCGGCAGGCTGCTATCCGCAGCATGGGGAGCCCTGCGGGGAACTCCTGCAGGGCCCCCCACACTGCGGATGTCTGCCCGCGCGAGGGACACTCTGCTTCAGGGCGCCCCTCGCGCTGGGCGGCAGGCTGCTATCTGCAGCCTAGACAGCCCTGCGGGAACTCCTGCAGGGTTGCCTAGGCTGCGGATGTGTTCCCTAAGCGCTGGGCGCTCTGCTTTCAGCGTGCCCAGCGCTCCGGGAAGCAGGCTGCTATCCGCAGCCTAGACAGCCCCGCAGGAACTCCCTCAGGGCTGTTTTCCTGAAGCCTGGAGAGTGAGAGGGGTCGGTGTGCACCAACCCCTCTCGCGCTCCAAGCTTCAGCAAAAGCCTGCATTCGCCCCATAGGACACACCCAGATTTCCCCTTCATTTCTGGAGGGGAAAAAGTGCGTCCTATAGGGCAAAAAATACGGTAGTGATGAGACAGCGCAGTTTGTTAAAAGTATATGGCGGTTGTGTTCCTGCAAGGAAAATTCTCCCATTCGATTTTATTGTCTTCAACAGCTAATTGGAAGTTGCTGGTGTAACTCAGATACAGCACTTTCCTTTCAGTTGTGCCCTTGCTCAAGGACAGCAGGGACCCATAGTCTTGCTTCACTGTCAGATATAAAGAGTTGCTTTTGGAAAGCAAATGCTGAAAAAGTCAACAGAACTGCTGCTGCAAATGTTTACGTGCTGGGAACTGTTCTCTTACTCAAACCGAGAAGATACTAATTTTGAGCAACGCAGGCAGTCAATGGATGTATTTTCTACCATATCTAGTCAGCTGGAATCCAAAAAAATAAATCCATACACGACTGTCTGCATTGTTTTATTTTATTTTTTTGTAATATTTTTATTAATTTTAGCACACAAAAATTTTAAGACATACCACACAAATTATTATACATATATCCTTATTTGGACTTCCTTCAGCATCTCTGATACCCTTCCGTCTTAATTATTTCTCCTGCAATTCTTAACTTAATATTGCCTTTACATTTTCTAACAAATCTTTTCTTTCTTTCCATTTTTATAATATTTCTTAAATTACTCCTCACAGAACTTCTTGTAGTCCTACAAACGTAATCTGATCATCGCAAATACTTTTCAGATAGTAAATTTAGTCCAGTCTTCGGCAAACCTCTGGTCCCGCCGATCTCGGATCCTTCCTGTTAGCTTGTCTAATTCTGCGTAGTCCAATGTCTGCATTGTTTTATTTCCCCCCAAAATCTGAAGATCACTGTTCCCCACATTTATTGATAGCGTAACTTAGGAGTAACTGGTGTGGGGCTCCCTTGGTTGCTAATGGACTCCAGTTCCCATCAGCCCTAGCCAGCAATGCCCAATGGTTAGAGGTTGTAGGAACTGCAGCTGTTTTTACCTAGTGGCATCCAGATGATGGTGAACAAAATTGTGATCCCCCCCCCCCATTATGATGATTGTTATTAAACAGTATCCACCCCGTGTTAAAACTTCTGTGGGCTATTTTCTATCCTCCCACACCACCCTGTGATGCTATTGCCCCATGTTGAAATGCGCAGACTTCTAAAAGGGTTCAACATGCAGAAATGTACAGAATGGCTGAAACTGGTGGGTAGCTTTTGTACCAACCCCCATTATCAATCCGTTCCTGTTTATTAATAGTCACAGACTTCAGTTTCTAGAAAGTATATACTGATAACAAGATTAGGTTCAGATCCTGATTTTAGTAGTTTGTGAAACAGACCACCTCAGCGCAAGGTACTTTATGGATTGTCCAGTTTGACTGATCCATCTAAGTCCATTTTATTTCTCTCCTGCTCGTCATTCACAATTGGGAAACTTGTGTATATATGCATACATTTCCTCTTTTGACAGAAGTGGATAAAATTTGAAGGCGGGGTAAGTCCTCAAGTGTAGGCAAAGCCTGCCAAATCACAGGCAATGAAGTCCAATTGTTTTTGCTCCTTTGGGAGGTGCTTGGAATGGGAGGTTATAATGTAGCCACAATTTGGGGGGTGGAACTTCCTTTGAATTTGAATTATCTGTGGAATACATTAAATGCTTGTGGACACCAGTTCCCATCAGCCTCAGGCAACATGGCCAACGATTGGGGTGATGGGAATTGTATTCCAGCAGCATTGGGCAGGTCACAGTTTCCCCCCATCTCTGATTTTGGTAGGATTTCAAAACTCCAGATTACCTGCATCAATCTGTAGTTGAAAGAATACAGCAGAACAGGGTGAAGGGCTAAAGCTTTGTGCCTTTTGCAATCTCTCCCTCAGGCCATACAGTATGGAGCGGAAGATAACAGCACTGCCATCGTCGTGCCGTTTGGAGCCTGGGGCAAATACAAGAACTCTGAGGTCAACTTCTCATTCAGCCGGAGCTTCGCCTCGAGCGGGAGATGGGCCTGAGTCGCTGCTGCTACGAGGAGATGTGGACTGGACTGTCCTGTAGGAGGCCTCGCAAGGCAGAGAGCAGATCTGTAGATAGTTGCGTCCATCTCTCTCTCTCCCAGCACCTTGTGCTTTCTGCCTGGGTAGAAAACCATCGTTAACTTGATGTTGCCTCTTTAACAAACACGTCTGCTACTGCTTAATCTCAGAGCCAGCGATTTTCGCCCCCTTGGTTCAACGTAGATAATTCTGTCCGGTTCTTTGGCACAGACAAGATGCTGGCTCTTTGCACCTGGGCGACACACCCTCTCAAGGGGTTTTTAACCAAGTGTTTCTTATGCACAGCGTATGTTTTTAGAGGATGAGAGAGAGAGCGAAGAGGCTAAAGGGGCTCTCTTAATTTGCACAGTGCGAAAGGGAGCAAGCGCACAAGGAGAGAAAAGGTGGTATTTCATCTTCTCCGCTCTCACAAGTCTTTCCTTCCCTATTTGAACAGAAGTAAGAGAAAGCCGGGAGATTCAGAGGCAGTGTGGCTGGCTGTGCTTGGCTTTGCTCAGCCTGCTGGCAGCAGGTTAACCACCAAAGCTGACTTTGGTTTTGGTTAGTCCAGTTCTGGAGAGAAAGGGATCTTGGTCTCAGGGCTAAGACTCCGTGCAGTGGAAGTCAAACAGCAAATATCAGCTGTGTGTATGTGTGTAATGTCCTGTCCTTAAGTCCAATTTCTCATAAGCAGAATGTGGCTTTTACACTTGGGCTGAAGCCCATGTCTATTCCTCTGTCTGCGGGTTTATAATTGGAGAACCACGCCATATCCCTCAAGGCAGAAGTGGACACAACACTAACAGGGATTGTGGCAATCGTCACATTTCTTCCGAAAGGCGGAAGCAATGTAGGTTTTCTGTATTTGTTTTTTCTTTAAATATACCAATACTACGAAATCCCCCTTTAAAAAACAAACAAACTGCTTTTCAGGAGCTAAACCCTTTCAAAGAACATCTTGTTCTTCAGTTCTTTTTTAGATGTTACTTCTCTTTCAGAGCCACTGAAAAATGCTGTCCGAGACGCACAGAGTTAACTTGGATGGGGACATGTTGCCCAGTGGGTATTCAGTGTTCAGTTGCACAACGGTTGAAGTTCCTAAGGGATTTCTCTCCCTCTCCCCAAGTTAGCAAGAAGTTGAGAATACACTTCGGAAGGGAGATTTTTGTAAGGGAACGGGTAGGGTTATATTTGGACTTGCCACTCGTCTTAATCAGAATTTCACTTTAGAAGCAAATGGTGGAGGGAAGCAAAAGGTTTAAATGAGGTAAATAGAGTTTCTCCAGGAAATTCTACACTCCCCCACTTCAAATGTACCACGGGGGGACCAAGGGAACAATCAGCATTCCTTGGCAGGACTTCAATAAGTCGCATGTAATCGAGGAATTCCACAGGCCAAGAATATGATCCAGAGTGTAGTGTCACAGAGACCATTCACACCTCTGGATCATGGGTAAACAACATGGCAGCTGCAGGTATTGTGGACTGCAGATCCCATAATCCTGACAGTTGGCCATGTTGGCTGGGACTGCTGGAAGATGGAGCCCCAGAACACCTGGTATATACTGCTATATATACTGTCAGTACTAGAGGCTGTCCACAATTGTTCTTCATTTCTGACGTAGATACTTTGAACATAAATACTTGGAATTGAAAATGACCACCCCAAAACAGTAAGAGCTGTTTCACAGTGGGACGTTCTCCCTGCAAAGGTGGTGGACTCTCCTTCATTGAAGGTTTTTCAAGCAGAGGTTGTATGGGCCTTCAGACATGGGTGCTTTAGTTGAGATTCCTGCATTGCAGGGGTTTGGACTATAGATGACCCACAAGGCCACTTCCAACTCTACAATTCTGTGATTCAATGAAAACCCAGAATTAAGCCGCTATAAAGTTACCTGGCACTGAGGTGTAGCAGTGCTGAGCTCTTTTAGCTGAACCCTGATCGCAATGTGAACCCGTGGACTTGCTGCTTGATGCCAGTACTATAATTAGAGCCACGCCTTTTGCATAAATCATTCCAGTTTCACTTCTGCACAGCTGTTCACAAAGCTTCCTTTGGCCATGTACCTGTTGAAAACCACAAAGTACTTTGGAAACGGTGCCCTGGGTCCTGTTCTGGTGTGATCTTGTGTGTATTCTACATGTTTGTATATATGATATATAGAGAGAAATGATATATCTACTTTATAAGTAAAAGAATATGTTAAAATATTTGCATCCAGTGCTGTTTTGCTTAGTCCCTGCAACGGCACATATGAAAACGGTTTCCTCCTTTGCTACTTCCCAGATTGTTAGGACCTGGGCTGAGAAAGGGCTAAAGTGTATGTCCCTATAGAGTCAGGGTGATGTATTATCCCATATATGAGGAGAATATTGACCTCTCTCTCAGTTGGGGTTTGTTGCCCTTGGAGATCTTGTTGTATAAAAACAGCAACCTTTTTGTGTGCGTCCAATTGATGCACAGCTGCTGAAGCGTGGGTCATTTGGGATCCGGAAGGGTGGGCTCATGCTTGCTCCATTGACATGCATGGGGGCTAGGAACAGAGAGCCCCCCCCCAAATGGTCACTGCCCGGCGACCTAGTTCTGTGGCCTTGTGTTAATACGATGATCCCTCATTGGCTGGGATTGTTCCATTGGCTCAAAGGCTGCATTAGAAGAAACATTTGTCACAGTCCCAACAAAGCTTCTGCCACCAGCACTTAACAGTCTTCTAGCGCACTAATGTGTACCAACACAACAACAAACATACCTATGGTCACGTAAAGTATACTCAGTAAACACACAAGATGTAACCGGCTATGTTCTTAGATGAATAAGGTATACCATTCATTGTATCAAATCATAAAATTCAACAAATGAACAAAGCAGAAGACCCAGTAGATCAGATCATTCTCTAATCAGTTTTTGCATAAGGTCCATCTGTGTAATTGTGTCTTTTCCACCTGTCTGTTCATAAGGTCCAAACAGTCCACATGAAAGGTTATTACAGTTCCACAGAATCCTTTCACAGAGTCTAAAGACAAGGATTTCCGGAATATTGACCTTGTTTTGCCATCCTGGGCTTCATCAGTAGTTAAAGCTCTAAGTAATACAAATAAATACAATATCGTGATCTCACACATTTTTCAGCAAAAATAATATAAAACCATAAATAACTGTACATACCATATGTGATATTACAGGACAGTGGATCTTATGGCATAGTAGTAGCTGCGGTAAGCAGCAACTATTACAAAGTAGGGTTATATGGAGAAGCACAATATTGATTTACAGGTGTTGGCAATCCACAGGTATAGAATATCTGTGTTAAAGTGACCCATATGGCACAGCAAAAGTAAAACAAACTTAATCCATGTTCAGATGTTATACATATAAACATTAATACAAACTCATACATCAATGTAAACAATTTTTGGATCTAAAGTAATAGCAATCCACAAATGCACAATTTTGTACTCAAAATTTTATACAATGAATAGTATACCTTATTTTTATCTAGGAACGTAGCCAGTTACGTCTTGTGTGTTTATTGATGATTCACTAATGTGTACCGGCATGTCATGGAATAAATGCAACAGTCGCATTTCCCAAACTGCTTGCGCAGAAATAACCACTAGTGGCTACCTGCAGAGAGGCATTGACTGTGCTGTATGCAAACTGCGCCTCGGGCTTTGTTTTTGTTGGATGAAAATGCCTTTTCTTTCATTGTGTGCCGGAAGAACGTTGCCTGTATTTTGCACAGAACTTGGAGCTTTGGTGTATGCAAATGGGTGGTTGATTTGGTTACAAGAGATTTGATCAAACTAAATGTTGGCAGTGGGGAGCAAACTTATTCAACCAAACTGAATTAATAGGTGCTAGTTTTTAGGGTGGGTGAGTGGGTTTCTGAGATTGGGGATGGGGGAAGTTCAGTTGCTTTTGATATTACTAAACCATAGATCCTTTTATCACGTTGCTGAATGTACTGGAGAGAGGGAGACCCTCTCCTGGGGTGTCAAAGTTGGGAGGTTGCAACAGTGGCGTAGCGTGGGTTGTCAGCACCCGGGGCAAGGCAAGTAATTTGCGCCCCCCCCCCCGCTGCACTGTCCCTCCCCCAGATAGTCCCTCGCTCTCTCTCCGCACCGCACCGCACGCCTGGCACCCTCCCCTCCACAGTGGGCGGCGACCCGGTGGCTCGGATCGGATTCGCACAGCCAGCACTGCAGTGAGAGAGAGAGAGTGAGCCAGGTAGGGGCAGAGAGCTGCGAGTGCGAGAGCCCCCCCCAGATGTTGCGCCCGGTGCGGCTGGCCCCCCCTGCACCCTCCATGCTACGCCACTGGGTTGCAATGCCTCCCCAAAGGCGAGATGACAATGTAAGGAAATTCCTGGATATGTAGAGTGTGACTTGGCAGCTTCATGCATCGTAACTGACTTGTACTGAAGTGCACTTGTGTAAATTGTGTTGCGTGAGAATGTAGATATTTGAATGTTGATTGTACAGGTTCTTGGGGGGGGGGAGCATGCAGACTTGTTGGGTGGTCCAAATGCAGGTTCCCCCCTGTTGCATTTTTGCAGAGGCTGTTGGCAGACCATGGTTAACTGTTTCCGCACTGGGGCTTAATGAGAAACGCAGCGACTCCCTTGCTCTCTGTCAGGAATGTCTGCCGAAGGCAACAGCACGGTCTGCTAGCACATATGTTTAAAACAACAACAGCAGTGTGTACGATTATTAAAGTTTCTTAATGGTCGCTGTGATTGGATGTGGACATTTCTATTGTGGATTCTGTGGCCCAGCTGCTGCATCATTCTAAACAGTTGCTTTGTTTAAAAAAATTATGTGGAAGCAGGTTGGAGATGGAAGAGTATTTTAATAAACAGCTTGCTCCTAAGGGGATTTGTCTCCTTTCGTTTTTTTCACCTGCATGTCCTTTGATTCGAATTACACGGAATGGTAGGATTATTATTCTTTTGTATTTTTTAGATTTTTCATCATACAATTTAATTAAAAAAAGAGAAATAATACACAACAGAAAAGAAACATTAAATCATTATACATTAAATCATTATACAATATCCAAAAAGGAAAAAACATAAACAAAATAAAATAAACCCACCACCCTTTTTAACTTCCCTCCACTGCTACTCGTCTTCTTGAAAATCAATTTTACCCTTATCATTGCATTCTGATTGTTTTTATTTTCTCTATATACATACATACAAGGGATGCGGGTGGCGCTGTGGGTAAAAGCCTCAGCGCCTAGGACTTGCCGATCGAAAGGTTGATGGTTCGAATCCCCGCAGCGGGGTGCACTCCCGTCGCTCGGTCCCAGCGCCTGCCAACCTAGCAGTTCGAAAACACCCCCGGGTGCAAGTAGATAAATAGGGACCGCTTACCAGCGGGAAGGTAAACGGCGTTCCGTGTGCTGCGCCGGCTCGCCAGATGCAGCTTGTCACGCTGGCCACATGACCCGGAAGTGTCTCCGGACAGCGCTGGCCCCGGCCTCTTGAGTGAGATGAGCGCACAACCCTAGAGTCTGGCAAGACTGTCCCGTACAGGCAGGGGTACCTTTACCTTTACCTTTTATATACATACATATGTCATTGATAATTTATTGTTTTGATGCATTTACATTATTAATCTAAGCATATTAGCATGTCTTTTTTAGAGCAATGTTTTGTCATATAATCATCAAAGCGTTGTGAGGAATGGTAGGATTTTTGTGGGGCTTTGCCATCTGGGAGTTGGGCTGGTGTGCCCATTGGACCTTTCAGGGAAAGACAAAACAGCCTACGCAAGCTCCTGGAGAATGTATTCACATGTCTTTTTAGGGTGCCAAGCAATGGGTGGAAGGCACAGTTGGTTGTGGGTTCTTGTAGGCCTTGGGCTACTTTCCCTTCTAGCTGTCAGAATGGAAGACGTTTAATGGAAGCTAATAATGTCATGTAGGCCAGTATG
Organism: Podarcis tiliguerta; assembly: GCF_965153285.1. Classification (NCBI taxonomy): domain Eukaryota; kingdom Metazoa; phylum Chordata; class Lepidosauria; order Squamata; family Lacertidae; genus Podarcis; species Podarcis tiliguerta. Next base: position 15,598,958 of record NC_139542.1, on the reverse strand, counting down.
AGCCAGTTTCATTCCTAGGGTACTTGTGTGCTTGGAATAAAGCTCTTGAGGGCCTCATTGCGATGCTGAGTGGAAGATTTCCCAAATATTTAGCCTGATCTTTTATTTCCCTTCTCTTCCCTTCCCTCCCCTCTCCCCTTTTATGAAGATTACCCAGTCTGAGACCCCACAGCTAATTCTCCCCTGGCCTCTCTGGCCCAAGTAGGACTAATTCAGCCAGCTAGCCCTTGGGATTATCTAATGCTTATTAGATGGATTTCCCCTAAATTGATTTCTGAACATTCAATTTTATTGTTATTCATCTTTTTATACTGTATTTTATGCTGCTTTTACAATTAAGTGTTTTAATTTTTTTGTTAGCCACCCTGAGCCTGGTTTTTGAACCGGGAAGGGTGGGGTATAAATAAAATTTATTATTATTATTTATTATTATTATTATTTATTATTTATAGGAAGGGTGCCATATCTTAGTTGTGGAGCATGCAGAAATCTCCAATTAAAAAAGATTGGTGGAATCTGCCCCTTGCCTGAAGTCTTCGTGATCTGCTTGGGAGATTTATAGAAAATTCTGGACTTTGTTTATTAGATTTATAATCGTAAGATCTCAGGATGGTTCACAGAATTAAATACAGAATAAAAACAAGTAAATGAGTAGAACAAAACAGTAACCCCTCACCCTTCCCACAGACACATTTAAAATGCTGTAGAATATTAATCAGCCCAAGTCCTGGCTGAAGAGGAACATTTTCGCCTGGCTCCTAAAAATATATAATGAAGGCGAACCTCCCTGGGGAGGGCATTCCACAAAAAGGGAGCCACTACAGGAAAACGGCCTGTTATCGAGTTGCCACCCTCTGGACCTCACATAGAGGAGACACACAAGGAAGGGCCTCAGAGGATGAACGCACAGTCTGGGACAATTTATATATGGGGAGAGGCAGTCCTTCAGGCTAGGTGGACCAAGTCAAACGATTGGCTCAAGTCTGGTTCCGATGACATTGGATACCTTTTGAGTAAATCAAGGAGTGTGGTGGAGTCTCCTTCTTTGGAGATCTTTAAGCAGAGGCTTGACAACCATATGTCAGGAGTGCTCTGATGGTGTTTCCTGCTTGGCAGGGGGTTGGACTCGATGGCCCTTGTGGTCTCTTCCAACTCTATGATTCTATGAAATCATGTGTCTTCAGTTAAATCCTTTTGGGAAAGTCTGGCAGAACTGTGCAAGTTTCTTTTTTTTTTTTAATATAATTTTTATTCAGTTTACAAGAAAGACAAATTAATACAATTCAAACAATTTATAAAACCATTCTCTCATTTTTTGACTTCCCTCAACTTGACTGATACTCCTTCCCTTCTCAATTTTCCACACATTTCTTAGTTCTTATCTACTTCTTAAATTAAATCTGCTTTCAATCCATAGTTTTAACTTTCTTTTTTACAAAGCTTCGCTAAACGTTACAAGCGTTATTTGTTTTTCACCTAAATTATGCATATATTCTGAAAATTTTTCCCATTCTTCAATAAATCTCTGATCTCGTCGATTCCTAATTCTTCCTGTCATTCTATCCAGTTCTGCAAAGTCCATCATTTTCATTCTCCATTCTTCCAGTGTTGGCAGTTCTTCTTGTTTCCATTTCTGGGCTAACAATATTCTCGCTGCTGTTACTGCGTACAAAAATAATTTCCTATCTTTCTTGTTTATCTCATTTCTCACAATACCTAGCAGGAATGCTTCTGGCTTCTTAACAAATGTATACTTAAACATTTTCTTCAATTCATTATATATCATTTCCCAATAATTTTTAATTTTCTTACATTCCCACCACATATGATAAAATGTACCTTCTTTATCTTTACATTTCCAACATTTGTTACATCCCTTGTACATCTTAGCTAGTTTCACTGGTGTTAAGTACCACCGATACATCATTTTCATCACATTTTCTTTTATAGTTGTACAAGCAGTAAATCTTAATCCTTCTCTCCACAATTTCTCCCAATCCTCCATATATATGTTATATCCAAAGTCTTTCGCCCAGTCAATCATAACTGATTTTATCTCTTCATCTTTTGTGTGCCATTCTAACAATATGTTGTACATTTTAGCCAGAATTTTATAGTCACTGTTTATTATTTCTTTCTGGAATTTCGACTCTTTCTCCGCAAAACCATTTAACTTAAGCTCTTTTCTAAACATTTCATTAATTTGGTAATAGTGCAGCCAGTCATTCACATATCTTTTCACTTCTTCATATGGCTTCAACGTCCATTTACCGTCTATTTTCCTTATTAGTTCTCGGTATGTTACCCATTCCCCACTCATATTCGTCTTTTTCACACATAATACCTCCAATGGTGACAACCACCATGGTGTTTTTGTCTCCAACAGATTTTTATATCTTTCCCAGACTTCTATCAATGAGCCTCTTATGGTGTGGTTTCCAAACCCTCTATGTACTCGCTTTTTATCATACCATAGATACGCATGCCACCCAAATCTATTGTCAAATCCTTCCAAATCCAACAAATCAGTATTTTCCAATTTTATCCATTCCTTTAACCAGCAGAGGCAGGATGCTTCATAGTATAATTTCAGGTCCGGCAGGGCGAAGCCTCCTCTTTCCTTCGCATCAGTCAATATCTTAAACTTTATTCTCGGCTTCTTACCCTGCCATATGAACCTTGAAATTTCTCTTTGCCAATTTTTAAAAATCGCTGCCCCCCTGATTACTGGGATGGTTTGAAACAGAAATAACATCTTTGGTAGCACATTCATTTTAATTATTGCGATTCTACCCCAAAATGAAAATTTCATTCTTCCCCACACCTCTAAGTCTTTTTTAATCTTACTCCATGTTGGAATATAGTTATTTTGGTATAAATCTATACCTCTTGGGGTTAACCAAACTCCCAGGTATTTAACTTTCTTAACCACTTCTATTTCTAACTGTTGCTGCACTTCCTCAATGACTTTTAAGTCCATGTTTCTGCACATCATTTTTGTCTTTTTTTTGTTTAGGCGGAAACCCGCCAATTGTCCAAATTGCTCTATTTCCTTCCAAACTTCCCTTGTAGTGTCCGTCGAATTTTCCAGAGTTAAAACCAGGTCATCGGCAAATGCTTTAGTCTTATACTGCTTGCTTCCTAACGTTATCCCTTTTATCTGTTGGTTATTTCTTATCGCTCTTAACAAAACTTCCAGGACCGTGATGAATAACAGTGGTGAAAGCGGACATCCTTGTCTTGTACCCTTCGTTATTTTTATACTTTCTGTCACCACGTTGTTAACTATTAATTTTGCTCTTTGGTCTTTATATATTGACCCTATCCCATTCAATAGGTTTTGTCCAATGTCCATCATTTCAAAGTTTTTTAACATAAATTCCCAAGAAATATTATCGAAGGCTTTTTCCGCATCTACAAATATTAACATTGCTTGCTTATCAATCCTGTCATTCAAATATTCCAAAATATTGATTATGTTCCTAATATTGTCTTTCATTTGTCTGCCAGAAAGAAAGCCTGCTTGGTCTTCATGTATCAACTCCATTAACAATTTTTTCATTCTATTTGCCAATATATTAGCAAATAATTTATAATCATTATTTAAAAGCGAAATCGGCCTGTAATTCTTAACCTGGGTTAAATCTGAATCCTGTGCAACTGTTTCAGCCTGCAGGAGAAGAGAAGACAGAATATGCTCACAGTCTTCTCAGCAAGAGGATCCACTATCTAGAGGGGTGGTAGGTTGAACAGCTGAGGCAAATAGAGTCCATTGCGAGTCTGCAGTAAATGTTATACTGGATGTTTAACCACAAATCCCTTGCCAGGATCTTTTTTCTGCAGCAGCCAGAAGCGTCAGCCAAATGGGCCTGTAATTGAAGTCAACAGTCTTCAAAAGCATGTCATGGTGACCTGTATCACCCATGGGACACAGCCAGAGAAATGGGCTGCAGGTCATTGCTTTCGGAATGAACTCAAGTTTATGCAACGTGGGTTTCAGGAGTTGCAGTGAAAAGTTCAGACCAGTGGCATTGGCGAGGAAGCCAAATTGCTCTTGCTCTCGTGGCAGGTGCAGTGACCCATAAATGGATCTGTATCCTTTCCAAAATGCTCCTGTCAGAAGATACCACTGGCTATGACACACTTGGGAAAGCACCTGCCCCATCTTGTCACACGTACTTTAGTAAGGCGGTTTTTCCAGGCAAGGCTGAAGGCAACCATTTATTTCAATGTGGATTTATTGGCTGAACTTGAATAAGGGGTCTTACTGTATGCGCCATGAGTGCAAAAGGGATATGTCATTTCTGCTCTGGAAGTGCAAAATACCAAAGCACAGGCATATAATAATAGTTGTCTACTGTACTCAGTAGGGACGCGGGTGGCACTGTGGGTTAAACCACAGAGCCTAGGACTTGCTGATCAGAAGGTCGGCGGTTCAAATCCCCGAGACGGGGTGAGCTCCCGTTGCCCGGTCCCTGCAAGGCTTCATGAGGTAAGATGGTCAACCTGCATTTGGGCTACACCACTGGACTGCAGGAAGGCTCTCACATTTTAAAAATACACTTTAAAAAGCTCTCACTTTTTAAAAATACAGGACTTTTTTCTGACGAAAGCAGCTCCTAGGCATCCTTGAAACTTCATCGTGCCGTGTGAGGAACAAAAGTATTGCAGCGAGCACCCTTGTTTCCATATAAATAATAGCCCACGAGGGCTTTATTTTGGGTAAACAGACTGCTTAGTAAAATACCAAATCCTTAAACAACCCATATATTCGGAGCACGACAGAAGTGAGAAGAGAAGTCTCGAATGTAAGAATATTTTTATTTGTTTGCAAACAAGCGCTTGTATTGTTGTGTGCACTTTAGGGGAAAGGGACTGTGGCTCTGTGGTAGAAGCATCTCTTCTGCACACTCTCCATGCTCATAAGCGCACTGGCCTGGGTCATGTGAGCCGGCAGGGAAAAGTTGGAGGACAGATAACTGTTTTCTAAGCACTGGAGAGCTGGAACAGATGGCCCTTCCCTCTGGGCATTGACAAGCATTCCTCTCAGAATACTCTTTCTATCTTGCTCCTACACAGCAGCTGAGGTGGAACAGAGCCAAATGCAAACAGACCACCAGTGGGGACTCTTTAAGTATACTTATCTGACTGTCAACACTATGCTCAGCCACCACCACTCTCCTGTCCAGTCAGAGCTTTTGCCGCCTGCCCTGCCTCTTTCCTGCCTCCCAGGCTTTGGGTGCCAAGCAAATATGGCTGCCTCAAGCCAAAATATACTTGAGAGGAAGAATGATGGAGCACACATCGTCTCCACATTAGCACCCATGGCCCTTTATTCTTTTTTTAAAAAATCCATAGGATTCCTTTAAACTTTTTATCTCTTAGGAGAGTAAAGGGAAAGGGATGTATTTGCTAATTCATCTAATAATAATCATTATTTATTTACAGGCAACTCCCAATTTATTCAGAGGTTACGTTCCAAGGCACCGTGTGTTTAAGTGAAATTATGTATAGCTGAAACACCATGGAAAAGGCCAAATCCACAGTGTGATCAGCTCCGGCCCAGAAACCAATGTCCCCACGTGTGGATCCAGAATTGGTCTCCACAGTCACTTACGGACTCATTGTTAAAACTGTGTTTATGGAAGACAATCTTACTTGGCTACGGGTGATCGCCGCCGAAGAAGAAGAAGATTATTATTAATTAAGATTTGTATACTGCCCTTCATTCATAGATCTCAGGGTGGTTCACAACATAAAAATAAAACACGAGTAGCAACAGCACACAGTTCCAACAGGAGATAAAGCCTGCATGTAGTGGAAATGTGGTTTATCCAGAGAAAGTTAAGTCACAGATATGTTACACAGAAAGCAGTCAAATTCCTACGCATTTTATAAAGGTAAAGGTACCCCTGACCATTAGGTCCAGTCGCGGACGACTCTGGGGTTGCGCACTCATCTCGCTCTATAGGCCGCGGGAGCCGGAGTTTGTCCACAGACAGCTTCCGGGTTATGTGGCCAGCATGGCGAACCAGAGCAGCGCATGGAAACGCCGTTTACCTTCCCGACGGAGTGTTACCTATTTATCTACTTGCACTTTGACGTGCTTTAGAACTGCTAGGTTGGCAGGAGCAGGGACTGAGCAACGGGAGCTCACCCCGTCTCGGGGATTCGAACCACCAACCTTCTGATCGGCAAGCTCTAGGCTCTGTGGTTTAGATCACAGCACTACCCGTGTCCCATACGCATTTTATAACCACCTTTAATTCTTTTAATTTCATTGGGACCAAGGGAGAGTTATCTTTTCATTCACATGGATATAGCTCCCTTCAATAGGAAACATACCTTCTCTTGTGCTAGGGATCGGTACTAAGCAATAGTGTAGAAGGGAGGGGAAACCCCATCCCTTGTTCATAATTCTCATGATACAGCACAGTAATCTTTCAACGCCCAGCAATATAAGAATAGATGCTTCCATCTAGCGGCTATAATGGGAACTGGGAGTTTTGAGTTTCAGCCTTCAGCAGCAGCAGGTGATGATAACATCAGGCTTTCCGACTGGTGAGGGTCACGATCCCTGTGTATACACTGGGTGGTATTCAACTCAGTGTTACTCAGAGTAGACCGACCAATGAAATGAAAGGGCCTAACTTAGCCATGCACATAATTTTTTTTAAAAAAAAAGTTTTTATATTTTTCAAATTTATACATTTCATTAATTTTACAATCATTTTAACATTTCAAAGCTTGACATCTTTCCCCCTCTTTCTGTAGTTCCTTAAATTTATTTTTTAATATCTTCTGCATATCCAAATTCATTTAATTATCTAATTTAAATACAAACTGTTATGCAGGTTATTACAATAATCCTGCCAATGTTTTTTTATCTGATTGTACTTTATCTGAAAATTTTCAATAAACCGTTTTCATCATATTATAAAAGGTTTTGTTATCTTGATTTCTCATTCTTCCGGTGAGTTCCGCCATTTCTGCATGTTCCATAAGTTTTCGTATACATTCTTCCTTTCCTGGGACTTCTGCTTCTTTCTATTTTGGGGCGAGTAGCATTCTTGCTGCTGTACGTAGTAGCATACCTAACTAAATTTCTATACAATTTAGGTACTTCTGTCCCTATAATTCCCAAAAACATATGTGTGATGGGATGAAGAGCTGCTTGTGTGTAAATTGCAATCCCTCAGAGTTTGAACCGCTTCTCAAACCTCTGCCTGTGACGGAGCCCCTCCAGCATGGCTGCGTCAGTCGCTAGCAGAATCCGAAAGTGGCTGCTTTCGGAAACGTTTCCAACATAAAAGCTCCTTAACGGAAACACGTCTTCTGGACTCTCTGCGTGACAGTTTCCGCCGAGGAACGGGTGTTCCTATAGGGGGCCCTGAGACTTCCCCACTGTTTTCACTGGAAGCATCTCTGAGCCATTCCTCCGACTCCCCTTCCCTTGACGTTCCTGTTCGCCCCCTACTGGTTCCCTCTTCAGGTGTCAAGTCTCTCTCTACCTCAGAGAGCCTTGGCACCTCCTGACCTGCCGATGGCAGTTCCCTGACATCCACCTCCCCTCCAGGGCCCCCTTCACCCCCTCCCGTCTCCTCCCCTACGGGTTGTGAGGAGGTAAAACCCCGGAAGGAACCTTCCTCATCGTCTGAAGTTTCGAACACCTTTCTCCACTCGTTGTGGTTCCTAGTCTCTCGGTACTCCTCGTCATCTGAGTCCGTTCCTTCTTCCAACTCCGACTCCGCGAATCCTTCCAGTTCCTCTTCCTCGTCTGTGGTGCCGAAATACTCCCTTCTAAACCTTGCTACCGGCTGTGGTTTCCGCGGGAATCTTTGGTGGAACGTTTCTGTTAAAACCTCGTCATTGACCTCCTCTGCAGTCACCCAGGTGTTTTCTGACTCCGGTTCCCCTTCCCACGCCACTAAATACTCCACCTGATTGCCCTTCCACCTGGAATCGAGGATTTCCGCTACATGGTTACTGCTTTCCCTCTCCTCCAAGACCGGTCCCCTGGTGTGCTCCTCTTCACCTCCCCCCTTGTACGGTGACAGTAATGACCTGTGGAACACTGGATGCAATTTCATGTGGTTGGGTAACCGGAGTTTGAAAGCCACTGGGTTGACCTGCTGAATGACCTCAAAGGGTCCCAATCTCTTGGGTCTTAATTTCTTACAACCCCCTTTGAACGGCAACCCTTGGGTGGACAACCACACCTGATCCCCCACCCTTATGGTTTCACCTTCCCTCCTGCTCTTGTCTGCCTGCTTCTTATATTGAGCCTTGGCCCTTTCTAAGTTGAGCTGAAGCTGACGATGGATCGCTTCCATCTCTTCTACAAACTGTTCGGCCGCTGGGACGCTCCATCTCTCGCCCCCCTCCCCCGGGAATGCCCTGGGGTGACACCCGTAATTGGCCAAAAAGGGGCTCATCCCTGTGGACACATGCTCCGCATTGTTGTAGGCAAATTCTGCCAGCGCCAGCTTTTCGACCCAATCATTCCCTCTGTCATTGACATAGCACCTCAGATATTGTTGGAGGATGCCATTTGCTCTTTCCGCCTGCCCATTGGTTTCAGGATGCCGGGCCGTCGAAAAATTGACTTCCACGTGTAGCAAGCTCATGAGCTTCCTCCAGAACCTGGAAGTAAATTGTTTCCCGCGGTCCGAGACAACCCTCAAGGGGGCGCCATGCAGCCGGAAGACGTGTTCTACAAACAACTTCGCTGTTTCTTCCGCTGTGACTGCATGTGAACATGCTACAAAGTGGCACATCTTAGTTAACAGGTCCACTACTACCATGATGGCCGTCTTCCCTTTGGATTTGGGCAGATCCGTCATAAAATCTATTGATACCGCCTCCCAAGGCCGTTCTGGCGTGGGTAGTGGTTCCAATAACCCTGCCGGCGCCCTTCTTTCCCCCTTGGCCCTCTGGCATTGGTCACACCCTCTTACATACTCCTTTACATCTTCCCTCACCTTGGGCCACCAAAACTCCCTGGTGACCATCCACATGGTCTTGTGTTGTCCAAAATGTCCCGCCGTGGGACTATCATGCAACTGCTTGAGTACCCTCCCTCTCAATTCACCTTCTGGTATATACAGTGCCCCTTTGTAATACAATGCCCCATTTCTTTCTTCAAAACCCTCCGGGCTCTCACCCTCTCCCCTGAGGCCTCTGAGCTTATTTTGGGCATATTCGTCAGTTTCCGTTTCTTCTACCAGCTCTCGTCTCCCCACCAGCGCCGCCCCACACACCCAGCGGTCCTCAGGAATGACATGTCTTTCTTCGCTTGCCCCCTCCCCTTCCAAGTACTCTGGTTTGCGTGAGAGAGCGTCCGCCCTGACGTTCTCTGGGCCTGGTACATAACAAATCTCAAAGTGGAATTTGGAAAATTCCTGTGCCCATCTCACTTGCCGTTGGTTGAGTACTCGAGCTGTTCTCCAATACTCCAAATTCTTGTGGTCGGTGCACACTTGCACCTTGTGTTGTGCCCCAATCAATAAATGTCTCCACCTCCGGAACGCTTCGTGAATGGCAAGTAGTTCCCTGTCATACACCGTGTAGTTCCGCTCGGACTTATTCAGCTTCCTCGAGAAAAAGGCACACGGTCTCCACCCTGACGTATTTCTTCCCGGCTGAAGGAGCACCGCCCCCACCGCTCTGTCTGACGCGTCTGTCTCCACCCTCATGGGCTTCTGTAGGTCCACATGCAGAAGTTGTTCTTCCGAAGCGAAAGCCCTTTTCAGTTCTTCAAAAGCTCTCTCCGCCTCCGCCGTCCAAACAAATTTCTTCTTGCTACTGAGGCAGTCGGTGATGGGCGCCGTCAAGTGTGCAAAATTCTTGATGAACTTCCGATAAAAGTTCCCAAACCCCAGGAATCTTTGCACATCCTTCTTGGTTTTCGGTGTCTTCCATTCCAGCACCGCCTGGACCTTGCCTGGATCCATGGCCAATCCTTGGTCTGACAGGCGGTACCCCAGGAATTCCACCTCCTTGGCATGAAACTGGCACTTCTCCAGTTTCACCCACAGCTGATTGGCTTGCAGCCGGCCCAACACTTCTCTCACGTCCCTCACATGCTGCTCTTCATTTTCCGAATACACCAACACATCATCCAAAAAGGCCACACAATTCTTGTAGAGCAACGGCCCCAGGACGTGGTTGATGAAAGCTTGAAAACATGCGGAGCCGGCTTGGAGACCGAAGGGCATTACGAGGTATTCAAATGCTCCCAAAGGGGTGAACATGGTGGTCTTCCATTCATCCCCCTTCCTTATTCGTATCAGATTATACGCCCCCCGCAGGTCCAGTTTTGTAAAAATCTTCCCCTTCCTCACCCTGGTCAGAATGTCATCAATTCGGGGCATAGGAAAGGCCAGGGGTTCCGACACGGCGTTCAGGGCCCTGAAATCCACTACAAGTCTCGGCTTATCTGTGTTTTTTTTGTCCACAAAAAACACTGGGCTGCCCCCCACCGCTCGGGACTCTCTGATGAAACCCCTCTTCAGGTTTTTGTCAATGAACTCCCTCAGCTCCTGCATCTCCCTGTCTGACATGGCGTACAGCTTGCCCACTGGGAGTTGAGCCCCCGGGAGTAGGTTGATTTGACAGTCAAAGGGTCTATGCGGCGGCAGTTTGTCCGCTTCTCTTTCGCTGAATACGTTGCTCAGATCTGCATATTGCAGAGGCACCTCCCCTTGCTTCATTACCTCCATCCCAGCTAAGGTGATCTTGGCTCCCCCTGGATCCTTCCCCTGCTTGCAGTGTTCCAGGCAATGCGCCGACCCAAAGGAGACCACCCTCTGGTGCCATCCCACTAGAGGATCGTGAAGTGCCAGCCAGCTCATCCCCAAAATAATGGGAGCTCCTCCCAATGTGGCCACATTGAACGCTATCCTCTCGGTGTGTCTTGCCACCCTCATTATCATGGGAACAGTCTGTTGGTTCACTTCTCCTCCCAACAGCTCTCTGCCGTCAATCGTGGTTACCTGCAGGGGTTTACTTAAGGGGAGGGTTTGTATCTGGTGCTCAGCTGCGAACTCCTTACTCATGAAATTACAGGAGCTGCCTGAATCCAGCAGGGCTTTGATCTGTAGGGGGTGTCCATTTGGCAGCTCTAGCAACACCTCTATCACTAGAGCAGGCCTGGGAGGTTCTGGTGCGGGCACTCTCACTGCTTTTGAGCCTGGCTGCTGTGCCCCGACGGCAGCCAGGCGTTGGCTTTTACCTGCTCTGTGCTTTCCTCCTCCTCTCCCCCAACAGCTCCTGCCATGCCTTGCCATTCCTTTCTCCGTGGACAGACTCTGGCAAAGTGTCCTGGCTGTTGGCAGAGATAGCATTTTTTCCCGCCCTTTCCCTCTTTCTTCCGCCCTTCACCGATGTTTGAAACTGTGCGCGCACGCGCTGTTCCCACTTCCATCGGCTCTGCCGGCGGGAAAGGCTGCTCTGGAATGTCTGGAATGCGGAGCTCCCTCCAACGTTCTCCTTTCCCCTCCCGCTTCTCCAAAGCCCTCGCCTCCTGGCGCGCTCCAATGGCTAGCGCGGCTTTAGTCAGCTGGTCCATAGACTCTGCTCTGGGGTTCCGGGAAAGTTCATCTTTCAAGGACGAAGACAGACCCTCTTCAAAAGGCATTTGAATGGGCTCAGAAGCCAAGTCCCACCCCAATCGATGAATCAACATAGTGAACTCAGTCCAGTACTCACGGACAGTCCGGTTTCCCTGTTTGCAAGCCATTAACTGCCTTCGCACTCCTCCCTGCTCAATGTCACTGGAAAACATCAGGTCCATGGCACGAAAAAACTTCATCGCGTCCTTTAGGATCTCATTATTTGCTGCCATCAAGGGTCTAACCCAGTCCTTCGCCCCTGATTCGAGGTGGCTAATTACAAAAGCCACTCGCGATTCCTCATCAGGAAAGTCATCAAATTGCAGATTGAGAGCATATTGCATCTCTGTCCTAAAGGCATGGTAATTCCTGGGGTCCCCCCCAAATTTCTGCACCAATCCTGGCATCTTTCTGTTGAGTGGGGTGGCTTTCTCCCTCCCCCTCTCTGCATCCTGAGCCCTCCTTTCTTCCAGCCTCGCCGTCTGCAAGGCAAGCTGGATTTCCAACGTCCTATACCTTTCCTCCAGGCTTGGACCTCCAGCTGCCCCTCCGGTTCCTGCTGGTTCGCTCATGATGCCTCTCCCTGGCACAAGCTAGCTGTCGATGACTTTCGGATTGCTGTGATGGGATGAAGAGCTGCTTGTGTGTAAATTGCAATCCCTCAGAGTTTGAACCGCTTCTCAAACCTCTGCCTGTGACGGAGCCCCTCCAGCATGGCTGCGTCAGTCGCTAGCAGAATCCGAAAGTGGCTGCTTTCGGAAACGTTTCCAACATAAAAGCTCCTTAACGGAAACACGTCTTCTGGACTCTCTGCGTGACAGTTTCCGCCGAGGAACGGGTGTTCCTATAGGGGGCCCTGAGACTTCCCCACTGTTTTCACTGGAAGCATCTCTGAGCCATTCCTCCGACTCCCCTTCCCTTGACGTTCCTGTTCGCCCCCTACTGGTTCCCTCTTCAGGTGTCAAGTCTCTCTCTACCTCAGAGAGCCTTGGCACCTCCTGACCTGCCGATGGCAGTTCCCTGACAATATGTTATAAGAAAAATACTGCTCCCTTTCCCTTATGGGGTATCTAAGAGCCTGTAAAGAAGGCTGATTGCCAAAGAATTGGTGCTTTTGAATTATGGTCCTGGAGGAGACTCTTGAGAGTCCCATGGACTGCAAGAAGATCAAACCACTCCATTCTGAAGGAAATCAGCCCTGAGTGCTCACAGGAAGGACAGATCCTGAAGCTGAGGCTCCAATACTTTAGCCACCTCATGAGAAGAGAAGACTCCCTGGAAAAGATCCTGATGTTGGAAAAGATGGAGGGCACAAGGAGAAGGGGACGACAGAGGACGAGATGGTTGGACAGTGTTCTCGAAGCTACCAACATGAGTTTGACCAAACCGCGGGAGGCAGTGGAAGACAGGAGTGCCTGTAACAACTAAACAACAACAACAAGAGCCCGTACAGAGTCCTTGAGTAGTTTTTCTATTGGTAGGAGAAAAGAACAGAGGCCAACCAGAGAAAATTGAGAAGCAAGGCAGCTAGTAAGCCTGATCTTTATTAACTGTTGCAACAGGGTGTTCACAACCACATGCAGGAGGCAGGAGGGACCCAGAACAGTGGTGCACAAACCCTAATATAGACTTTTGAAGTTGCCCACCCTTTAGCCAGAGACCACCCTCCAAAACATCACACATACATCACAGAAGGAGGCGGGCTACAGTAGAAATACATCACAAGGGGCCGTCTACAATACAAATCCTGTCTGGCAGGATACTGATAATGGTCACTTGATTGCTTCACCTGGGCAGCCTGGCCATTCCTCTTGAGATGCTAAATAGCTCACCCTATTCATATACCCTTAAGACAGGTAAGCAAAAGACAATGGAGAGTCTTTCCCATTACCTTCCTCCTTGCAGAGAAATATCTTAAGTCAGTTTGGGAGAGCCAAAATGGTTTCAGGACTGCTCTCCAGTACTATTTCAGACCTGCGGTTCGTTTACTCATGTATGTGTTTGCCTTGTAGATTTTTGAACATAGGATTTTTATATATGAGACCTTGGAATTCCTATAACACCTAATTTCTCTTTGTCTGCTCTGAGTAAAACTCAGCTGAATACCAGCCACTATACTTTGGAAACTAATGGTTCGTTATGTGCCCAAAAGGTACTTAGGCCTTGTCCACACAATACCTCTGAAGCACATTTAAAGCACATTATTTCCTGCAAAGCATTCTGGGCGCTGTAGTGTACACCTCATGGCTTCCTGCAAATCTCCCCTCTCACCTCCCGCAACTCACCATGTTGTAGCTGCATCTGCTGTAGGTATTCCTCTCACAGACATGGTGGACCTTGATTGCTGGTCCCCACTGGAACTCATGGTGTGAATGATGAAGGTAACTGATTGGGGCATTTTAGTGATTTTCACCTGGACACTGTTTCTGACCGCTGTCACATCAATGATGAGAAAAACTTCTAGCCTGAGCTTCTGTGTGTATATTTGGAAGCAAGTCTGGGATAGCTCAGCTGGTAGAGCATGGGAGTCATGGGTTTGAGCCCAACATCGGGCAAAAGATCTCTTCATTGCAGGGGGTTGGACTAGATGACCCTTGTGACCCTTCTGATTCTATGTCCCACTGTGATCAAGAGGCTTTACTCCCTAGAGCAACCTTCCCCTACCTGGTGCCTTCCAGATGTTTTGGATACAAATCTCATTGTCCTGCCAATCTGAGGGCTTACCCTTATCACTTTACCTATTGCCCTGCTCTTTCCAGGCATAGGTAAAGGTAAAGGGACCCCTGACCATTATGTCCAGTCACGGACGACTCTGGGGTTGCAGCGCTCATCTCGCTTTATTGCCCGAGGGGGCCGGCGTACAGGTTCTGGGTCATGTGGCCAGCATGACTAAGCCGCTTCTGGCGAACCAGAGCAGCACACAGATACGCTGTTTACCTTCCAAACAGAGCGGTACCTATTTATCTACTTGCGCTTTGACATGCTTTCAAACTGCTAGGTTGGCAGGAGCAGGGACCGATCAACGGGAGCTCACCCCATCGCGGGGATTCGAACCTCCAACCTTCTGATCAGCAAGTCCTAGGCTCTGTGGTTTAACCCACAGCGCCACCCGTGTCCCTTTCCAGGCATAGGCTCCTGCATAAAAGTTCTGTGTTGGTGTTTTTTTGCCTCCAAGCTTTCCTACCCCCACCCCCTATTTAGCGCTGAATCGTGGTTTTCTGCAGATTGCCATTTGCTCCAACTGAGCTTTAGAGAGTGGATTTTTGCAGGGGAAAAGCTCTGGAGTGAAAAGGGGGAAAGGGACATGGAGATTTAAAGTGTGGACTGTGCTTGGAAAGAGTGGAGGAAAGGAAGTGTGGATAAGCCCTAAGTCTATAAAACATTTTACACCAGCTGTAGCTTCTGAACACTCTTCAAGGGCAGCCCCACGCGGAACACATTGTGGTAATCTAAAAGGGAAGTGGGTGGCACTGTGGGTTAAACCACAGAGTCTAGTGCTTGCCGATCAGAAGGTCGGCGGTTCGAATCCCCGCGACAGGGTGAGCTCCTGTTGCTCGGTCCCTCCTCCTGCCAACCAACAGTTTGAAAGCACGTCAAAGTCCAAGTAGATAAATAGGTACCGCTCCAGCGGGAAGGTAAACGGAGCTGCTCTGGTTCACCAGAAGCAGCTTAGTCCTGCTGGCCACATGACCCAGAAGCTGTACTGGCTCCCTTGGCCAATAAAGTGAGATGAGCGCCGCAACCCGAGAATCGGTCATGACTAGACCTAATGGTCAGGGGTCCCTTTACCTTTACCTTTAAATGGGAAGTGACTTTGGCATGCCTCAGGCTAGCTGGTACATAGGCACTTCATCCTCATCCTGACTCTCAGATTGTTTTTCTTACTCATTGCTAACACCCAGTGTTCACTTTCATAAGATACTCAATATTTTTCCCCCAGTGAGTGTAATGGATTAAAGCTGCAGTCCTGGGAGCAGTTCCGACTGAACTCATTGGAGCTTACTTCTGAGTAGACATGTGTAATACAGTGGTACCTCTGGTTATGAACTTAATTCGTTCCGGAGGTCTTAACTCAAAACCGTTCTTAACATGAGGTGCACTTTCGCTAATGGGGTCTCCCACTGCCGCAGCACGACTCCCACTCACATCCTGGGGCAAAGTTCACAACCAGGAGCATCTACTTCCGGGTTAGCGTTCGTAAGGAGGATGGTACGTAACCCGAGGTTCCACTGTATAGTATTGCACTGTAAGGAGTCACTAATCTCTTAAAGGAACTTTATACTAAATAGTGGAGCCCGATATGATTCTATACCTCCTATGTTAGGTTGGCCGACTTTTAAGAGCACTATCTTGGCTTCAAATCTTATGCATTACATGAAATTAGCATTTCATATAATGCTAATTGGTTGGCACTCAGAACAGTTTTCATAGCTCAGTCATGCCTTTCGAGGGAAAAAGCTGTTATACAACGGACAAATCATCATAAATGCCTGATGCAAAAGGTCAAACTTATATAACTAGCTATTGATGGGCACAATCCATTTTTATTACATGGCTGTATAGTTATGGTTATACAAGTGGCTGTCATGCATATCTAGCAGAAAAGAATGCTGCTTTATTAACAGGGAGAAGACTATCTTCAGTTCTTTTACAGAAAACCGTGCCTCTTTGTGACACATAAATGAAACTGGAATAACTGTTACTAATTCCATGAAGTAGTCATAACTGAGGAGGGGATTTGATTATGTTCAAAACAATATGAAAACCGAAATGCATTCATTCTTCAAAAGTCACGCTTCTCTGAATTTTGCAATCTAGTTCTCCAACCAGTGTTTGCAGAACGGCATATGTCAGGCTGTAAATGTGCATTAAAATGATGATAGTGAAGCTAACATGCAAAAAACCATGATGTCAGGAGAAATTGCTTGCACAAATTTGTGACATTAGGAGAAAATTGCCTCTGATGTGGGACTACAATTCCCATCATCCATGCTGGCCGAGAGTTGTAGTCCAAAACGTTTGGAGGAGCCCAGGTTGCTTTGTGCATTCTGGAGGCCAGAGGCCTAGTTCATTTACTTCCATATGTTCCGGGTTCTGTCAATCCTATAATTGGCACAGACTTCTTGGGATTGCAAAATTCCTTATTCATATGGTCCTGGTCCTCTTACCTGCTCTGGGACACCCTGCTAGGTCCTCCTCCTGCATGGAGGAATGTTGGGATCTGTCGTTTTTGAGAGAGCATGTCCCTCTTCTCTCTTGTCTCTCAAACCACCAACTCCATCTTGCAGAAGCTCCATTGTAGCATTTGGGGAACACCCAGCTCACTGTTCAAAGCATTGCTTATTCTCATCTTGCTTGTGTTGGGCTCTAGCCCAATCACACGGGATCTGGACACAGAGATGCAGGGAAAGAAGTCTGCATAAGCATCCTGAAGGAGGATGGTTATACATTCAGCCTTAATTTCCCCTTCACAGTTGCTGCCTTCCAGCCTGAGGACCTTCAGGCCATGTCCTGCTGGGGTCCTCCTGGCTTAGCAACAGGATGGAATTGGGTGTGTGATTGAATACCAGTAAGTTCTTCCACGCATCCTGGGCTACTCCTGCGGCACTATCAGCTCTCAGACAAGAGAAAGTGTGCCTCTGGGCTCGCCCTTCCCTAAGCAGACCTTTCACCCCTCCCTTAATTGCAGCTGGAAAGGGGAGGGGTGAGCTGCCTCCTTTACAAGGCCCTACAATAGGACTTGCCTGGGAGACAGAGAGAGGAAGTGGGAGAACCTAGCTGGCTCTGTGGATTAGCGCTTTATGCCACAGAAAGTGGTCCCTTGGGTGCCCCAGTCAGGGGGAAGACTTTGCCTTCTTGCAAGCTGTTCAAAAGACTAGAATTGAAGCTTCACCGGACAGCGTTTCTTCAACCTTCTCTAGCTTTTAATATCCTTATCTGCTGCTGCCTCTTACGCACAAAAGGTAAGCCCAAAGTTGACTTCTGAGAACAGTTCTCCAAAAAAGCTTTCTTGCTTTTTAAAATTTTATTTTAAATGTGGGGCTTTTCTCCCTCAAGCACACCATGGGTGAAGAAGGGAGAATATTAACTATGCGCTATAGTTACACGACCGAAACAGAACTGGTGTGTTTCACAGCTGCTCCAAGCTGATAGCAAGGCAGAAATTGGGGCGATTTGGACCTGTTGCCTATTGCCTTTGCAGATTATTCCGACTCAAAGGTAGCTTTTAATCTGAGAATGGGATTCACAGATTGAGGTTAAAAGGAAACCGAGACTTAAAACCAGCCTCTAAGGCGGAAAGTGGCAAATACAGGAGGGATCCACTACGTTACTCAGAATGATGGGAATATATAATTGGGTGCAAATGAGTGTAATCTGGGCAGAAACAGAAGTCTTGGTGATTGAAACCTATTTAGAAGTAATATGAGCATTAGATGGATTCTGAATTTTTAAAATCTTGGATGCAAATGCTCCTGTGTTAGGGGACTAAGAAATAGAATCATAACAGAAACTCTTGAATTGTCAATTCACAGTTCTTCAAAAAAAATATGAGCCAAACAACAGCTATCCTTCAAAATCTGCAGTACTGTGAATTTTATGGTGCCCTTGTTCACCCAACGAAGAACTTATTACATGTAGGGTAAAATGTGCGTAGAAATGCATATGCTGCTGACAACGGCAAAGAGAAATGTATTACGTTGCTGTAAATTCCTTGCAAAATGTGCACAGTAGGCAAGATTGCTTCAAAATTTACTTTAAGAGAAATGTGCCCTAAAACGCTGATTTATTTTTTGGTGAGGACTTTTCACATGAGAAATATGACAAAGAGTGGGGAAATCAGAGAAACAGAAATCGACAGGATTTACATATTCTTTTAAGTATAGGAAAGATTAGTATTTTTCTTTTTAATGGACTGGTTCCAATTTCTTTAATGTCAGAAAGAATTAAGCAACTTCCCTTATCTTAAGCGCTTATCTAATGTATCTTAAAAATAAAATCAATGGGAGGGCAGCTAAGCAGCATAAGAGATATTATTCCCCCTGCTCCCCTGAATTAGTTTAAGAATTTTTTGGCTAAATTATATCTGGTATATTGCGAGGGAAACAACTTGGATTTTCTTGGAAATGCAGGCTGCTTTCTCAATATATATATATATATATATATTTGTTGCTTAAATAATGTAGACATTAAGTGTAGTTTTAACTAGCTACCAGGAGTGTCATTTAAATGAGCTTTTGCATTTTTAAAAGTTGGTAATTCAAACATAAACATTTCAGGGACTTTAAATGTATATTGAATTTGAAAACGACCCTTCTGTTTTCAATTCCCTGTAAACAACATTCAAAAGTAACACACACAAAACTAACAGCAATGCTCATGAACTGTTTGTAGGTTTCCCAAAGGAAAGTGTTTGGCTGCTGGGAGAAGACAATGCTAGATTGGATGGGCCATTGGGCTCATCCAGTGGTTCTTGAACTTTTTTTCCTGGGTCATGCTTTCAGAATAAAAAATTGCTTACCACACTGAATTTTTTTATTGATAAGAAATACATGGGAAAACAAAAACAAACAGCTCTTCCCAGTCATTGATTCATAACATAGAACACAACTACTTTGTAATATGATCGTGGGACACCCAGAAAGCATAAAACGATTATTTTTGAACTGCGCTACACTGAAATGTTTAAATATTTCTTTGTTTGCTCCTGCCGCACCATTTGAGAACAGCTTCCTTATATCCTATGCATGTTGACCCACATGTACTGTATTTTTTGCTCTATAAGACTCACTTTTCCCCTCCTAAAAAGTAAGGGGAAATGTGTGTATGTCTTATGAAGCGAATGCAGGCAGCGCAGCTATCCCAGAAGCCAGAACAGCAAGAGGGATTGCTGTGCAGCGATCCCTCTTGTTGTTCTGGCTTCTGAGATTCAGAATAATTTTTCCCCTTGTTTTCCTCCTCCAAAAACTATGTGCTTCTTATGGTCAGGTGCGTCTTATGGAGCGGAAAATATGGTAAGTCCCACTGTTTTCAACGGGGCTTTCTCCCAAGAAAGTGTACACAAGGTTTCAGCCTGAAAAGCATTCTTAGTATTATATGAGAAAACTCCATTTAGCATTGCTCCCCACACCTCCAATATTACATCAAAATGTATCTGTAGTTTGGGCAGGTGTAGCAGTTTTTAATAGGCCATTTAAAATAGCTGAGAGCAGGACCTGTCTTGCCTGCTGCTTCTGTATATTTTCAAAGGGAGAGGTGCTATATGCTGTTGAAATCTGATGTGCTTTATGCACACATCATTCTTCTAAATACTTGCATTACGATTAATGCAAAAAAGGTATGTGGCCCTTAGTTATGCAGGCTGCAGTCTTTTACTGTTTTGTCTAAGGGCAACCAAAGCAGTGCCTTCTCCAATATGCTGATTCTGGTCTCTGATATCCTCTGTTGAGGTTCTGCTGTTGACTTATAGTGGCGACAGTGAAGGCCTTTTCTGTGGAACCATCATTTCCCAAGGCTTCCAAGGCTTTATATGTCATTGACTAAGCCTTGAATTCAGACTAAAAACAAATGGGCAGCTGCTGATGACTGAGGGATAGAAGGGACTGTCAGTCTTGGTTCTCTTAGTTCTGTATTTTTGTCCCGTTATTAAATTAAGTTATCCACATTTTGCAGCAATTTGCGATCGGAAAAATCCTTATGGAAATTCACCTGCATTTTAGTGCAAATTTCTCCTTTAACAGCAGTTTTCACTAATGTACACATTTCATCATTTTTTTTTGCACACCTTCTCCTAATAATACTCATTTCCTCCTAAAAAAAATGTTTGGTTGGAGCGCTGCATAGCAAATTTGGACAAGTGTAAATTTCGAAACTTTGTTTTGGTTGGATAGCTGTGTTTTGCTTGTCATCTTCATGAGTAGCCCTACATAGTGTCTGTTGAAATAACTGGGCATTTTCTCACTGATCCGCCACTCCCATTTCTATACTCATTTATTTCATTCACCCTAATTTCAGTCACCTTTAGGCAGCAAACTTGCAGGCAGTGTCTATATTTCATATCTTACATAAAGCGCTTCAGTGCCTTCACTACAATAAATGAATAATACTAGGGTACAGCATATTTTCTCAGTATTGGCACTATCCAGTAAACATTAGACAATGAAAGCAGCAGACTAACATCTCTCAATGAGCTTAGTGGGACTGATTATCACTATTTTGTGGGATTCGATTGTGTTCCTACTGGAAATCTATGCTTCTGCAACTAAAATGGATTTAAGTGCCCTGATGAAACAAATCCATGTTTTAAAAATGACCTTTTTGCAAGAAGGAGAGTGATGGGGAAATACACTTAAGAAGTGTGGGATACGCACTGATTTGCAAAAACTTGTATAAGCTTTGTGCAAACAAATTGGGATGAATGCTCGCTGCCATATAACCTCCCTGTTATTTCTTCCCTGGAATTCCT
Source organism: Podarcis tiliguerta (assembly GCF_965153285.1). Taxonomy (NCBI): domain Eukaryota; kingdom Metazoa; phylum Chordata; class Lepidosauria; order Squamata; family Lacertidae; genus Podarcis; species Podarcis tiliguerta. The sequence goes on along the minus strand of NC_139542.1, from coordinate 15,577,883 downwards.
ATGGAGAAATAACATTCACTGCATCAATATGACAAACTCTCTGGTTACAAAAGCTATAGCAAGTCAGAATCGATGGGATAAACCTCTAGGATAGCACCCACATAAATAAATATCAAAGACAGAGGAACTAAATCAGTAAAATGTCTAGGGATATGGCACAAATGATTCAATAGAAATTATGAAAATCAACCAAGAGCTATTATATATTAAAAAACTGAGAAATATTTGGAATGTTGGAAATCTCTCTGTATATCCTGGATTGATAGGATATCAGTAATTAAAATGAATATGCATCCCTAAACCCTGTTTTTGCCCATAAATATTCCTCTATTCAAGGAATATTTATAAGCAAAACCAATATTTCCCCCTTCTTTTATTTTCTAAAATTTGCAGATAAAAATAGATTAAAGTGAAAACACATTCCTGTTATCGTTTTCTTTAATAATTTTAGATAAATAGCAAAAGCGCTTATTGAACTTTATATAGTCAAAGAACCCACATAGAATAGCAGCAAAAATCATATTCCTTAAAAAAAGTAGAAAGAGGAGTGGTTGTTCCTAATACTGTATTCTGTTACCAAGCAGCAAAATATAGCTTCTCTTTAGGATTCGTTATTTCCAGTAAAACAACAGAAGCAGAAAAACAATTCTCCTGAATAAAGAATTTAAAAGTCTGTTAATGAGGGGCACCTTGGAGCCACCTGAATTTTGTTGCTTATATTGTCGGTGTTCATCTTGTGGTTCACAGGGATAAAGCACCTCTGGAAAGATGTCTCAGAACCCACAAGTTGGCATCCCCATGTCCGAGACCAGTACAAATGGCATCCCAGGCAAGAAGCAGATGAAAGCCAGCACAGTCACTTTTCACAACATCTGGTACAGAGTGAAGACAAAGTCTGGCTTCATAGGTTGCCGAAAAACAGTTGAGAAAGACATTTTGAGAGACATCAAGTACGTATTTCTCAGCCAGAATGTGCACTCACTTTCCATATGTGTGTATACTTTGAGAGGGTCCCCTGTGTTTCTCCTACATTATCTTAGTAATCCTTACAACAGCCCTGTTTTGTAGGCCAGTATTATTATCCCCATATTACAGATCAAGGGCAGTGCCTGAGTTCATGAAGGATGGGTGCCAAATATTCTGATAAACCAGCCACAACCAAGTTCCTTATCTGCTGGCCTAGCGTCAGCGAAGACCAGACCCTGCGAAATCCACTGAGAACTTGGGTGATATAAGTTAGGAAGAGGAGACGGAAACGGTTTCAGAGTTCATTGCACTATCCAAAGCCCTTTCAGTGGACAATTTTTGCCTTAGAAAGCATAGGTGGAGGAAGGGTGGCCATTTGGCAGGTACGTGATGGCAGTGCTAACAGATCTTCTGCCTAAGATGGCATGGCAAACTTTCTGTGGGAATCGCTGGATCTAAAATGGCAGCCACCGCTGTGGAAATCTGCCAATGCTCGCTTATTGACCTGTGTCGGGAACAAAAATTGATCAAGCAAACACGGCTGTGGTTGCAAATGGTGCGTAATTGACTGTGAAGTTCAATGCTACATGAGAACAGACAGTAATACGACTATGAATAATTAACCGAATTATATTGTTCCCTGTGTGAAAGGTAACAGGGGGCCACACCCTACAGAATATTTGGTAGCTTGCCCTTAGATAAACTGAAATAATGTGTTATGAAAGCAGTCGTTATTAACCCTAGGGACCCATAGGCTTGATTTGTAAGTTTCAGGGATGCCCCATGGATCCGTGATCAGTGCTGGATTAACTCTAGGCACCCCCCTCCCACAACATGCGTGTGATTGACTCGCGCATGACCACATATGCATGCAGTGCTGGGAATAAATAAATCGATTCAGACTTGGAATTGGCAGCAGAGCGCTGGAGAGTCCTTGTGGAGCCCGAAGAGTACTTCAGCGAGGGCAGAAGAAGCCTTGAAAAGACCGGAGGCACAGCTGGAGGGAGAGAACTTAATTATACCACATTGTGCTCCTTGAAGTAAAGGTGCAATACAACTGTAATAATAATAAAGTATGTATGTATGCTATCTTGAAGGACAGCTTGTCCAGATTGCCGCTGTAATGTTAACTCGCAGGGGCATTTTTGAGACTATTGTACGGATGCACTTTTTAAGGCCTTCAGCCTTTTCAAACCCAGGCTTCGAATCAATCTGCAGCTTGCGTTTGACCAATAGATGCAATGTACTGAAGGCGAAACAACTCACAAGAAATGTGCTGTTTTTGTGTTGCAGCGGTATAATGCGGCCTGGACTGAACGCAATCCTGGGGCCAACCGGCTGCGGCAAGTCTTCGTAAGTTTCGTGGCAGTGAGCAAAAGCAGCTACATGTTAACTTGGCTCCAATTCCTACCCTTGACTAAAAGAAAGCCCTCCAGGCAGAAAACATGGCTTCATATATTGAAGCCCAGAAGGGGTTCATAGTCTGGTCTAAAATAATTTTGCTGGAGGATCAGCCTCTTTCCTGCAATTCTGGTATAATGTTGTGAGCATGTCCTCAGTTACGTTTCTCAGTGGGACTAGCTAAACGATGCTGATTATGCTATTATGGTCTTGACAGAGGCAGACAGAGGAGCAGAGCAGTCTATAAACTGAGTCAAGACATCTGTGTGAACAAACTGCAAGTTATGTCTAACACACAGGGCTGGATTCATCTACTCTGTTCTGCTAGCAGAAGCCGGCAGAATGACTCCGGCTAAAATAATGGGGATTCTTTTCTTCCCCGTACGCCTCCTATACACACACACACACACACACACACTTACTCATGGAGGACTGGGAGACTGCCCAGAACAGCACTGGAGGGAGGAGAGATCATCCCATTGGTTAATAGGGTGTGTTAAAATTTTCAGCTTTCAATTTCCCCAAATGAGTGGTGCTAAAAAGTTGTAACGTGGCTTGGGAATTCAAAAGATATTTTGGTTAAATGAATAGAAATTAGTTTTTTTTCTTGGGAAGTAGAATGATAGGTTTCAGGAGCCAACACCATCGGCAGAGCATGAGGCTCTTAATCTCAAGTTCGTGGGTTCAAGCCTCACGTTGGGCGAAAGATTCCTGTGTTGCAGGGGGCTGAATTAAATGACCCTCGTGGTCTCTTCTAAGTCTACAATTCTATGGTTCTATGAATTTGGTGATCTGTGCTTTTTAAAATAAAACTCTTAAATGGCAGCCACACCAGGGAAAAGCACAATCAGATCAGAACCATGGGGGGGGGGGATTTTACTCCTTTCCCTCCATACCTTGGGCCTGATAAAAATCCTCCCCAGCTACACTTTTGCACTGGAGAGAAACTTTCCTCTTGTCCACATAGCTGCTTTTGGAAAGGGTTGGGATGAGTTATTTCCACTAAAATTGTGCACAATCAAATCCAGTTTGACTCCCAGTGTGCTTTAACAACAACAAAAAGTTGTGTGGGTGGGTGGGGGGAGTCCTGTGTGATGTAGTTCTGCCTTTTTCTTTTAGACTACTGGATATTTTAGCCGCAAGGAAAGATCCCCGTGGCTTGAGTGGAGACGTTCTAATCAATGGAGCCCCTCAACCTGCCAATTTTAAATGTATCTCTGGATATGTTGTGCAGGTAAGCCACCGATAGTCTCTGACTCTGTTTATTTTACCCTTTACAAAATTCAGTGTTAAAATCAGGATTGCCCAGTGTGACAGTGGCGTAGCGTGGGGGGTGCAGGGGGGGCCGGTCGCACCGGGCGCAACATCTGGGGGGGGGCGCGCTCGTGCTCGCAGCTCTCTGCCCCCTGCTAAAATCCACGGGTTAGGGGGCGCAAATTACTTGCCTTGCCCCGGGTGCTGACAACCCACGCTACGCCACTGCAGTGTGATGCATAGTCCCAGTTTGCTTTATGCAAATGTTGCAGAGCATGAAATAGAGAAGGTTTGCCTGGAGCTCTGCATGTGATTTGTGGCTTTGGTATGTGAACTGGAGCTCCTGATTTGAGGTGCGTATCTATCTGTTTCCTTTGGATTTGTCCAGGATGATGTGGTCATGGGGACCTTGACTGTGAGGGAGAACTTCCAGTTCTCAGCTGCCCTCCGATTACCGAAGACTGTGAGGGAGCAGGAAAAGGAGGATAGGATCAACCAGATCCTCAAGGAGCTGGGCTTGACAAAAGTGGCAGACTCAAAGGTATCATCATTGCTTCTCCAAAACTATGTCCCACACTTACTAAATTATGGGAGAAAAACTATATAAGACACTACAGAAAAAAATTAAGATTTTCAGAGGTGAATAGTCTTTTGGACAATATACCGATTGCATTGAAATTGACAACAGGACAGTGAAAATGGATTCTACATGCCCCAATGCTGGCCAAGAGATTGATACTGATGGATTAGAAGAATAGAGATACGATTCCTCTTAATCAATAATAATAATAATAATAATAATAATAATAATATATCTTTATTGTCATTGCCCCCTTCGGGGACAACGAAATTACTTGACTGCTCCATAAAAACACTAATTAAACAATACAGTATGATACAGCAAGGGAGATTAGTTGACTTTCAAAGTCCGGGCTTCCCATTCAGGGCCGATATCGCTCTGGAGAAGAAGCTGTTCTTAAGACGGCTTGTTCTTGTCTTCATCGTCCTGTATCTCCGTTCCGACGGCAAAAGCTCGAAGAGACAGTGACCAGGATGCAATGGATCTTTTATTATGTCCAGTGCCTTCCTATGGCACCTTGTGGTATAAATCTGCTCTAAGGTGGAGAGTGGGCAGCCAACAATGCTCTCTGCTGCCTTAACAACCCTGCACAACCCCATCCTGTCCTGGGTAGTACAGCTTCCGTACCACACACATAAGCCATAAGTGAGCACGCTCTCAATGGCACAGTGATAGAAGGCAAGCAGCAGTTTCTGTGGAATATGGTTTTTCCTTAGTATTCTCAGAAAGTACAGTCTCTGCTGCGCCTTCTTCACAAGCCCCCTTGTGTTGACACTCCAGGACAGATCCTCTTGTAATTCAATGCCCAAAAATCTGAACGTTGTTACCCTCTCCACACAGACCCCATCAATCAAAAGTGGCTGGACATTGCTCTTCTGTCTCCTAAAGTCCACCACAAGTTCCTTTGTCTTCCTTGTGTTTATGAGCAAATTGTTAGCTCTGCACCACTCTGTCATGGCTTGACAACATGATAACACTTGCAAAATATGGATAGCTTATAGATGCAGACTATCTTTGAATGCAATATTGAAATGAGTTTACACAGAATATATTAGATTATTGACAATTATATGTATATTAGGATAATAAGAATATACACATTTGTATATCAATGTATGGTAATGTAAGGGTTTTTTCGTTCTCACTTTCTTTTCCCCTTCTCTATCATCATAAATGAAATTCTTCTAATGAAATATTAATCTTTATTATTTTAAACGTTTATTTATATGGCACCATCGACGTACACAATATCGCTCAAGTTCTCGTTTTGCATTAGGTTGGAACCCAGTTCATTCGTGGCATATCGGGGGGAGAGAGGAAACGGACCAATATCGGCATGGAACTGATTACCGATCCTGCAATCTTGTTCTTAGATGAGCCAACCACTGGACTGGATGCCAGCACAGCCAATGCTGTCCTGCTACTCCTGAAAAGGTAATTGCTAGAAAAGGTACTGCGTGTCTTTGGCTGTGCATGGGATGAAATAATAGCGCTTTCTTCAGCATCGGTGCAATGAACTGTGATGCCCAAAGTATGGTTCTTGTGTGAGCCACTGGGATTTAGTGGATAAGGCTGGGATTGGGATGGAGAGACCACCTGTGTCCAGAGTTTTACTTAGACATGTTATTTATGCTAGGAAACAACAATGCTTGCAATAAGTTACCTGAACCGGGGTAGGTGACGTAGACGGAAAGGCAACCTATTCTTCCCTTCCTGATTCCTTCTTAACGAACAGCTTGTTGATATGTAGATTGTTTCTCATGCTTTACTTCTTCAAATCAGTTATTGTTAACTCTTTGATTCCATGTTGGCCACATGTAAGCTTGAGCTGACATGTGGCTTTGTTTGCCATAAGTAATAAACCTTGCTTTTGTCTTTCAACCAGCCATCAGTCTTACTTGACTATTAAATTCTGCACTTCACTGCAATATATACCAGACACCACAATTTATTTAAAATTATTTATGTGCCACTGTACATACAATGTATTGCAGGGATTTCCAAATGTAATAATAATAATAATAATAATAATAATAATAATAATAATAATAATAATAATTAATACCCCGCTCATCTGGCTGGGTTTCCCCAGCCACTCTGGGCGGCTTCCAACAAAATATTAAAATACAATAGTGCAAAATATTAAAACACAACAGTAAACCAATACTTCTCTAAAACCAGTCAAAAAAGTAAAAACAATATAGCAAAACAGCCAGAAAACAGAGGATGTGGTAGTCAGCTTCAGCTTTAAAAGGCCAGATGGGACAAATAGTTTTCTGCAGAAAAGTGGCAAGAACTTCTCTTGGAAGGTGCAATTGCAAAAACGAGGGCCGAACCTAGCTTCCCCGTGAGATGGTATCCTGAGCAGGGCATCATTGGAAGATTTTAAGTGCTGGGAAGTTTTGTATGGAAGGAGGCATTCCCCCTAGATAATCGAGACCCAAACTGGTTAGACTTGCATGGTGAATTTGGGTCAATCACTCCCTCTGAGCCTGCCCCACCTCACAGGTTTTTGTTGAGCTAGGGGAACCCATTTGTGCTTTCCAGAGGTACTTTGGGGGAAAGTCAGATACCGTACAGTAAATAAACAAAGTTTTGTTAAATAGGTTTAGTGTTTTTCAGAGAATCAATCTTGGATAAAGTAACAGCACTTGATTTTTTATTTTGATTTTTTTTGGAATGTTATAGTTCTTTGATGGGACTTACAATACTCCCAGCCTCATAACAAGACAAATGGGGAAAGTACGGTGATAATAAATGCAAACTGTGTAGCTGCTGAAAGAGTGGACTAGGCCTCGTGGACTAGGTCCCCTTTTTCTCCCCTGCGGCTCACCGGACATTAGGGAATTGTAGCCAGCCTTTAACAAGCCTCCTTTTCCTGGAGGTGTGCAATGCATTCATAATCTCTTCCTTCACAGGTATGCAGTTGAGCAGGTATTATGGAAGTGCAGAAGCAGGCACACTTCAAGAAGTACTAGCAACCTAACAATATAAAAAACCCTAACCCCACTCCCATGCCGTTTCTGACAGCCTACTCCCAGGTTTACCTTGCCATGCAGCAGAACCAGGGTTAGAAACTGAGATATGAAAGCTAGGAGCTAAACGGCACCTTAAACCTAGGTTATGGGAGCAACAACGAAATGTCTAGGGGCGCTTTTTAATAAGAATACAAAGCTGAAAATGAATGAGCTGCAGCTAAAATTTTATGTCCTTTTTTCACATGGTCTAGTCCTTCCCCTGCCCACTCCCCTAATATTCTTAAGAGGGGTCTCTTCTCTAGCCTTCAGAGAGCAGCTGGGAGGCAGGAAAAGGTCTTCTTTTCCTTCCACTCTGCAGTTTTAATCTGAAATCATAGGCACAGTACTGCACCCAGAGCTCAGAAACCACTCGTGCTCATGAAATTCCCTGTCACAAAATGCGCCTAGAACAAAGGGAGTTTCAAACACTCAGCAGAGCTGGAAAAAAGGCAGAAGCTATCTGCTGGGCCAAATGGGGAAGTGAAATCAGCTTCTCAGGTAGCTAGAACATCAGTTCAGTGCCCATTATGCAAGTAGTCATAGCTACTGGGCTACGGAGAAGCAGTGGCGTAGCGTGGGTTGTCAGCACCCGGGGCAAGGCAAGTAATTTGCGCCCCCTAACCCGGGGCAAGGCAAGTAATTTGCGCCCCCCCCCGCTGCACTGTCCCTCCCCCAGATAGTCCCTCGCTCTCTCTCCGCACCGCACCACACGCCTGGCACCCTCCCCTCCACAGTGGGCAGCAACCCGGCGGCTCGGATCGGATTCGCACAGCCAGCACTGCAGTGAGAGAGAGTGAGTGAGCCAGGTAGGGGCAGAGAGCTGCAAGTGCGAGCGCGCCCCCCCCCAGATGTTGCTGCCAGTGCGGCCGCGCCCCCCTGCACCCCCCACGCTATGCCACAGCGGAGAAGAGAAGAGGTGGGGCAGCACACAGAGAGGTGGTCTCTTCACTTTGAACAGCCGTATGTTGAGAATTTTGGCCTATGATGAATTGCAGGGGGGTTTTTTTAGCTTGCAGATTTTGAATGAGTAACACTATGTTTTACAAAACCTTAAGCCGGTTGACACCTTTCTTACTGCCTACTCTGTTCAGGATGGCCAGGCAAGGGAAAACAATCATCTTTTCCATCCACCAACCTCGCTACTCCATATTCCGACTGTTTGATAAATTGACCTTACTGGCAGCAGGAAGGATGCTTTATCATGGACCAGCTCAGAACGCCATAGAATTTTTCAAATCCAGTGGTAAGGTTTCAGAAGACTCTCTACTGAACATAGCGGGGACTGCTATATGTGAGCATATATCCCCGTTGTTGTTTTGTTAAAGTCAGCTCAATTTGGCTTTGCCACAGGGGAGCCGGTTGATGTATTTATTACAATACCCTAGTCTTGAAATTACCAAAGCATGGACAGCTGCAGGCTGTTTGATAATCTGGAGACATTTTTTTTTTTTGGGGGGGGGGAACAGTTCTGAAGATTTTGAATACACGATCCCAAGTACTTTGCAATACATTTTCACCACCTGCTTATTGAAAGACCTGCAAGCATTTTATTTCTTTGTAGGTTATGAGTGCGAACCGTACAACAACCCTGCTGACTTCTTTCTGGATGTCATTAATGGAGACTCGACGGCTGTGGCTGCAAACAAGACTGGTGAAATTGAAATAGGTATGCAAAACACAGTTTCTTTGTTAGAGTCACTGCCCGGTGTTCTGTATGAAGAGATGCATTCTGCGTTGATTAGCTTTGACATAGAGAAATCACACCTGTACGATACCATACAGACCACTGGTTTGTATAGTGCCGGTGCCAGCACAACAATCTATTCAGAGATCATACCCATCTGTTGTGCAGATTATGGCATTCAGCTGTGCATCAGTGTGCATTCAACGTACCACCTACCTCCCACTGGTACTGACACACGGTGAAGTCTCAGCACCTACAATCCGACAGAGCATAAGACCCTTAATCTCAGGGTCGTGGGTTAGAGCCCCACGCTGGATGAAAGATTCCTGCATTGCAGGGCATTGGACTAGACCCTTGTGATCGCTTCCAGCTCTGCAGTTCTATGATTCTATAAATAACTGTTGGAATCAGAGCAACAAAGGGCTGGTTTCAAACCAGCCTGACAAGGAAGCTCAAACCCTGCCCAGGCAGCAGTGAAGTGTTGCTGAGCTACCACTGCATCCAGACCCGTCACTCATGCTAGCAGGGGCATAAGTAGGCATAAATCCCTGTGGGAGCCTGGAGTTGGTGCAGCAATTGGACCTGATGCTGTCAAATGATGGCAGTTGGGTTGGCTGGGGAGCTAGCACATCCTGAGCCTGCTTAGCTGGTCCCTGCCTCATTTTGGTGCTTTCTGTATGCTGCTGCTGGTGATGTGGACCTGCTAATAGTTCTTCTGCCCACTCACATGCTTGGAAAGGGGGAAATGCCCTTATAGAGTGACTCTGGTGTTACTTTGTGGTTGGAAGACACCAAAGGCCTCCACTCAATCCAAAACCACCTCATCCTGGCACAAAGAGGGTTGGGATTGCAATTGAATGGCTTAGGACCAGGATACCTGGAGGACTGGCTCCTATCATACAACTCTGGTCATTCCTTTAGGGCAGTGGTGGCCAAACTCGGCCCTTGGACTACAATTCCCATCATCCCTGACCACTGGTTCTGTTAGCTAGGGATGATGGGAGTTGTAGTCCCAAAACATCTGGAGGGCTGAGTTTGGCCACCACTGCTTTAGGGTCAGGCTGAACATGGGACAGGGTCTTCTTCTCTGTCACCATGTCCCAACTTCAGGATATCACCTGAGAGATCAAGTACATGTGAAAAGTATCTCGGTGTCTTAGTTGACCACAAAATGACCATGGGCCACCAATGCAACATGGCTGCAAAAAGAAGTTATTCCAGTCTTAGGCTGCATTAGCCGACAAATTCATGGAAGATCTACTTATCAACAGCTACTAGGCATGATGGCCATGCTCTGCTTCCACAGTAATGCTTCTGAATGCCAGTTGCTGGAAATTGCAGGAGGGAAGAGTGCTCTTGTGCTTGAGTCCTACTTGTGGGTTTCCCATGGGTATCTGCTGAGAACAGGATGTTGGACTAGGTGGGCAATTGAGGCTCTTCCTGTGTCCATTTCATTCAAACAGTGGACCAAACTGAAAGTGAAGAGCAAAGCGCCTCTTTGGATGGTATGAACCCTAGTCCACAAAAGCTTATGTCATATAAAGTAAAGGTAAAGGGACCCCTGACCGTTCAGTCCAGTTGCGAACGACTCTAGGGTTGCGGAGCTCATCTCGCTTTATTGGCCGAGGGAGCCAGCGTACAGCTTCCGTGTCATGTGGCCAGCATGACTAAGCTGCTTCTGGTGAACCAGAGCAGCGCATGGAAACGCCGTTTACCTTCCCGCCAGAGCGGTACCTATTTATCTACTTGTACTTTCGAACTGCTAGGTTGGCAGGAGCAGGGACCGGGAGCTCACCCTGTTGCAGGGATTCGAACCGCCAACCTTCTGATCGGCAAGCCCTAGGCTTTGTGGTTTAAACCACAGCGCTACCTGCGTCATATAAAGTACTCAGCCTTTATGTTATGCTACATTTTGTGTTTTGTGCTCTAGCTCAACTCCGATAGATCCAGAAGACCATGCTAAATGTATTTCTCCATCTCTCCAAAGATAACATTGACGAACACATCAGTCGTGATCAGACACTGGCAGAGAAACTGGCAGAAAAGTATTCCAGTTCCACTTACTACCAAGAAACCAAAGCAGAATTAGAGAGGCTGTCTTTGGGGAGCCAGAGGGAGACCTCATTCCGAGAAATCACCTACTCCACTCCCTTCTTTCACCAGCTCAAGTGGGTCTCTAAACGCACATTCAAAAATCTGCTAGGCAACCCTCAAGCCTCCATAGCACAGGTAATACCAGTCATTTAAAATGCTTTCTTCATTAATCTACACCCCAGTGATACAATACTTGCATTGACCTGTGCAGCTAGTGAGTTACTGCTGTGCACATGTTGATTGCACAAGAAATAACCTTAAGCTGTTGGGGGCTTCCAGGTGTAGAGAATGGCAGAAATAACAAATGGATACCAGAATGCACCAGTGTTTTTCCATAGATGCTGGAATATTTCACCCGGAGCCATGATGACCACCCACATTTTGTTTTGGGGATGGTAGTTTGCATGACTATATTGGAAGATGCTCACCTAAACCATTTCTTTATTTATGAGATTTGTTTCCCTCTCTTTCCATTAAATATTGCAATGGAATTAAAAGACAGAACCAATAAAATGAAGCGGTTAAAATAACCAGCATCTAAACCAGTAAAAACCAGCAGCAGAAACAAGAGGTTCCATGACATTCACACAAGCCACTAAAATTCGTAGGGGAACGGGTATGTTTTGAGTTGCCGCTGAAACAACAGTAGTGTAGGCGCAGTGCTATTTTTCTAGAAAAAGAGGCGGCAGAACTCACCACGAACGCCTCACTTGTTTTCTTATAATGGCAATGGGGCCTACCTGAGTGGTGCCAGAATTGAGTTCCAGTGGGAAAAAGCCCTGTGTAGGTGTCATCCATACCTCTGGGGGAAGAGCATGCCGAAGCCTGGGGGGCAAACACAGAGAAGGCCCTATCTTGTTTTACCTTTGTCTGTGTTATTTTGAATAACCAGAAGTCTCTCTCTTAAGTTTCTTGTTTTCTGTCTCCTTCCACCTTGCCACAAGGTTTTCTGTTCATAGACTTTAGAATAATAATAATAAATTAATTAATTACTAAATACAGTGGTACCTCAGGTTAAGTACTTAATTCGTTCCGGAGGTCCGTTCTTAACCTGAAACTGTTCTTAACCTGAAGCACCACTTTAGCTAATGGGGCCTCCCCCTGCGGCCGTGCCGCTGGAGCATGATTTCTGTTCTCATCCTGAAGCAAAGTTCTTAACCTGAAGCACTATTTCTGGGTTAGCGGAGTCTGTAACCTGAAGCGCATGTAACCTGAAGCGTATGTAACCTGAGGTACCACTGTAGTAGCTATCCTGGTCTCCAGCTCCATATTGGGAAGCAACACCCATTTCACTGAAGAGACCTGCGTATTGGGCCAAAAATACATACTGTGTCCCATGATTGGCGCCTACACAGAGGGCAGGGAAAGAGGGCGTTGGCAAAAGCAGGGGATACAAGGATGCCTTAGGGCAGTGGTTCTCAACCTGTGGGTCCCCAGATGTTGTTGAACTACAACTCCCATCACCCCTAGCTAGCAAGGCCAGAGCTCAGGGATGATGGGCGTTGTAGTCCAACAACATCTAGGGACCCACAGGTTGAGAAAGGCTGCCTTAGGGGAACAGGAGACTGGCTCTGAGGGCGAGGATCACCTGGAAGAGTTCAGTGGGAAAGTGACAGGGAGGACGAAGACTGCCGGAGGTTGGGGGGGCCTTGCAGAGAGCAGCAGCAGGGACTTGGTGGAATGAATATGGGACCGGTGGAAGAATTGATCGAAGCAAAAAAGGAGCTCAAATGCCCCCCTCCCCACCACTACTGTCACCTCAGCCCGTAGGCAGGCAAGGAGGGAAGAAGGAGGGCATTGTTCGGCTGTGTGCACATAGCAGCTTGGAGAGAATGACAGCTAAACACAGGTGGGGGATGTCTGAGGGAATGCCGGGGAGAGTGACAGCTGAACCTAGGTGGAGAACGCCTGAGGTAATGTTCACAGCTGTGCCTGGCCAGGCTAAGATGGGGCTGGAAGCAAAGAGCATGTGATCTCTGCACCTGCTAGTTGACTCAGCTGACTGGAGCTCTCGCCCATCACTCCTCCCTGGAAGAGTACTTTGAAGAGAAAGCGTCCCTCAGGCTGAAAAAAAAGTTCCCCACTTGGTTTTAACCACATACGCCCGAGCTTTTAAACTGGTATGATGAATTGACATGCTTTACTGCCACTTCTCTTTTCCCTTCATTGTTTATACAGTGGTACCTCAGGTTACATACGCTTCAGGTTACATACGCTTCAGGTTACAGACTCCGCTAACCCAGAATTAGTGCTTCAGGCTAAGAACTTTGCTTCAGGATAAGAACAAAAATCGTGCTCCGGCGGCGCGGCAGCAGCAGGAGGCCCCATTAACTAAAGTGGTGCTTCAGGTTAAGAACAGTTTCAGGTTAAGAACGGACCTCCGGAGCGAATTAAGTACTTAACCCGAGGTACCACTGTATAAAGCTATGCATAAAAAAGAAGAAAATAAAAAGGTTCCCTGCTCCTGGTCAAGAAAGTGGCTGAGGTGGGATATGATTTGAAGTGGTGAACAAGGGAATGTTGCTTATCCCAAATCAGCTTTGGGCCTGTATTTTCCCCAGCTGCATTTATTCTGAGCCCCAACAAATATGCATCTGGGTGTCCTGAAAGAGGAAGATTATCTTGGGGAGGGGAGCGCAGGAGGAAGGCCACGAGAAGGCTTAAGTTTCTCCCACCTTTGCGCTTCAGATGTTCAGCAAACCTATTTGGCCCTTAGAGGCTGGGGCTCTATAAAACATCTAATTAGATCCATTTGATTCCTTCTTAACCTTTTGCTGTCCACAAGCCAAAAATCTCCTCAGAATCCTAGAATTACGGCCTTTGATTCCATGTGTATGTTGATATTATGGAGATCTCTCTTAATTGCTTTGTAAAAGCTTGACCTTGTGACAAGAATAATGCCCTTTTAGAGCTTTTTAATCTTCCAGGGTTAACAGTCCTGACTCCCCAGCCCCTCCAATCGTTTTGATCTCCCTAACCTCATTAGGAATGGATTTGAAATGCGGTCTCCAAATGCCCTACAGTTCTTTTTTAATCTTCTCAATTGGGCCTTGCTATGATCCTTGTTTTCTACTACAATTGGCTTAGTGCTTGGATTATCCCTGACATTTGGTCCTTTCGGCAGGTTCTTAACATCACGGTACCATGTATGGAGGGCCCTCTGTTACGTTTGAGGGCTGCTCTTGCCAAACTGCCTGATACCATCACATTGGCCGCGGTTTTAATCATTCATACTTAATGCTTGATATGCGGTCTTAACCATTCTGGCAGTACCAGCCCAATACATTCTGAGTCCAAACGGTGCCCTACCCACGATGGTCGACACTTTAAAGCATCCTTCGTCAATCTGGTGCACCTCCAACCTCCCATCAGCCCCAGCCAGCATGACCAATGGCCAGGAATGATGGGAGTTGTAATAATAAGAATAATAAATTTTATTTATATCCCGCCCTCCCCAGCCGAAGCCAGGCTCAGGGCGGCTAACAACAATAAAACAGTACAAAAGTACAGCACGAACAACACTCTAAAATCATTCATTATAAAATTAATTAATTCAAGCCACTGGCAACCATTGGGCCAGAGCTCTGCGGAGATTGCCGATGGAGGGAGTCAGGCTGTGCCCTGGGCAAAGGCCTGGTGGAACAGCTCTGTCTTGCAGGCCCTGCGGAAAGATGTCAAGTCCAACAACATTAGGGTGGCAGGTTAGAGAAGCCTTCATGGAGTCATTCGGTCATTCAAACACTAATCCTTTGCTTCAGCTGTCACTTCCGCCCCTGGTATAGCCTTGTGTGCTCCAAGTACATTAGTATACCAGTAGATACTTCATCAGCTAAAAAGAGAAAAAATGCTTACCATATATCACACTTTATAATACAGGAGTACCTTGTGTTACAAACTAAGGTTACCAGACGTCCCCGTTTCCCAGGGACAGTCTCAGATTTATAAATCAGTCCCTCTCATTCCTACTGAAGTTGAAAAGTTTCCCCGGATTCATTGAAAAAAATCTGGTAACCTTATTACAAACACCTTGGGTTGCAAACACTTCGGGTTATAGACTCTGCTAGCCCGGAAATAGTACCTCGGGTTAAGAACTTTATCTCAGGATGAGAACAGAAATCGCGCAGTAGCGGTGTGACGGCAGCGGGAGGCCCCATTAGTGGTACCTCAGGTTAAGAGTGGTTTTAGGTTAAGAACAGACCTCCAGAACGAATTAAGTTCGTAATCAGAGGTACCACTTTAATAATAAAAAACCCTTCTCAACCAGGGTTTCCCAAACTTGGACTACAACTCCCATCATCCCTAGCTAGCAGGGCCAGTGGTCAAGGATGAAGGGAATTGTAGTCCAAAAAAAAGGCTGGAGACTCAAGTTTGGGAAACCCTATTCTGAACCTATTTGGGCTGCCTTGAGTCAACATCCTTCTTCAAAGTTTGCTGCATACATCATCACAGGCCACTGCCAGTTATGATACTTATTTTATCATTAATATTATTTTATTAATGATATCAATATTATTTTATTTCAAATGTAGATTATGCTAAGAAACCAAATAATAAAAACACGCTGGGGCTGCAATTCTATGTCCCAGGCTTGGGAGGAAGCCCCTTTGCATTCTGGGAACTTACTTCCGAGTAGATATGAATAGAATTCTATTGCACTGTAAAAAAAAGAATACCAAAAAACACACACCAAAACAATTGTGCACCCACAAAATACATAGCAGCAGATGAGACCTCAGTAAAACAGCCATAATCCGAAAAATAAAAGTCAATTGCAAAATATAAACAGCTTGAGCTGATTTCAAATGCCTCCTTAAAGAAAAAGGCACGTGTCTGGTATGCCGTTTCTCAGGCTGCAGCAGGTTTAACCTGCTAAATTCCAAAGTTCTATATGAAACCATGATAACTTAATATGGTGCTTGCGGTGGTTTTTAGCTGCTGGAGGGTGTTTCGCTGCTAACGACATGTCCAATTTTCAGAAGGAATTTGATTTGTATTTGTCTTCAATTTTGTAGTTGACAGCTAGTGATTTTTGCACTCGACTGTATGCGATATAACACTGCTATATATTTCGTTTATGTTTCAGCTCTGTGTTACCGTTTTCCTGGCAGCAGTCGTAGGTGCCATATTCTTTGGGGTAACGAATGATACTACTGGTTTGCAGAACAGGTGAGGAATCCGGGGGCTGTGTGACGAGAAAATGCTGGCAGTTTTTGATTCTAGAGAAATCTTCAGACTTCTTAAGAAGATAAGATCAGGCTGGATCAGGCCCATGGCCCATCTCATACCAGCATCACAGTCGCCTGTGGGAAACCAGCAAGCAGAATCTAAGCCCAAGAGCCCATTTTCCCCTCCTGTGGTTTCCTGCAACTGGAAGCATTCAGAAGCATTGATGCCTCCCATTTTGAAGGTTGAAATTTAGCACCTGTCAATTGACAGGTTACAGACTCTGCTAACCCTGAAATAGTACCTCAGGTTAAGAACTTTGCTTCAGAATGAGAACAGAAATCGTGCTCCGGCGGCGCGGCAGCAGGAGGCCCCATTAGCCAAAGTGGTACCTCAGGTTAAGAACAGTTTCAGGTTAAGAACGGACCTCCGGAAAGAATTAAGTATTTAACCCGAGGTACCACTGTAGTGCTTTTTAAAAATACATTGGGAAAAGGATTCCAGGCCTAGTCAACAAAATTTTAAACAAATGGCCACATCTTCATCAATTTTTCATCATTTTCAAAAGAAATTTTAGCGATAAGAAAGCCAACACACTTATCTTTAAGGTACGTGTGGTTTTAATTTTTGGCAAACAATATATATATTTTTTTAAAAAACCACCAACTTTTAATAGCATGAAAAACATGGTCCACCATCACAATGTTCACGGTGCGCTGGCTGCTGGAGCCTTGGTAGCCTCCACCCAACCGGGGCCCGTTCCGTACTCCTCTGCGGAGCCGATCACAGGACAGGGAAGCTTTTCTCGGGCGCTGCCAGCCATGGCCCCAGGGAATCCGCCCACCGCTGCTGCACCTCCGTGTTTGCCCCAGCGCATCCCCTGCAATTGTGAATATGCTGACCAAGGCCCCCTTTGAAGAAGAAGAAGAAGAAGAAGAGTTTGGACTTGATATCCTGCCTTTCACTCCCCTTAAGGAGTCTCAAAGCGGCTAACAATCTCCTTTCCCTTCCTCCCCCACAACAAACACTCTGTGAGGTGAGTGGGGCTGAGAGACTTCAGAGAAGTGTGACTGGCCCAAGGTCACCCAGCAGCTGCATGTGGAGGAGCGGGGAATCGAACCCGGTTCACCAGATTACGAGTCCACTGCTCTTAACCACTACACCACGCTGGCTCTTGGAATCGGAGGCCCGGGCCAAGTGGCCCATATGGCTCCTCCCCTCTGTCTGGGCCTGGGTACTGGCCCCTCCCATTCTGCCTCGACTCACCTCCCAAGGGGCTAGTATCTTTAACATAAACTGGCAGCTGCCCAAGGGCATACACTGTAAATGCCTGTTTTTTTTACCAGAAATGGAGGTTATAGCTCTTTTCCCAGTGGGTGAGGCAGTGGTGAAGATGAGAACATGGGATCGTCCAAGGATGAGCTTGCTAAAAAAGTGGGTTTCGGGGAAGAAAGAGGATCCTTGTTGTGAATATCAAATATTTTTTCAAAGGCTTTACGGTGACAATCCGTATTTCCTCCCCATAGAATTGGTGCTATGTTCTTTATGACCACCAACCAGTGTTTCAGCAGCATTTCCGCTATTGAACTTTTTGTTGTGGAGAAGAAGATATTTATGTAAGTAGAACACTGCTGAACAGGCAACACTGTATACTATTATTATTATTATTATTATTATTATTATTATTACTACTACTACTACTACTATTATTATTATTATTATTTACCTTATTTATTTGTTTGTTTATTTTATTTATTTATTTCAAGAATCATCTTTCTTACCCACCCTTCACCATAAGGTCCCAAGGCAGGTTGCAATTTAAAAACGCAATATTAAAAAGAGTTCAAAACATATTAAGAGTCACAGGAATAGGGTGGGTCCTAATATATAAGGCCAGGAAAAGAGGGTGCATCTTCAGCATGAGACAGAAAGGTCCCAGAAACATCTCTGTGGAGAGGTAATTTTACAGCATAGGGAGGGTTTTTTAATGTTTGATGTCTTATTATGTTTTTATATCTTTTGGAAGTCACAGAGTGGCTGGGGCAACCCTGCCTGGTGGGTGGGGTACAAATAATAAAATTATTATTACAGCATAGGGTCCACCCTCTTCCAGGCCGCTCCCTCAAAAAAAAATATTCTGAGGGAGGTGAAATACCAAGAGTTCTACCCTATGCTGATCTTAATACCCAAGAAGTTCTAAAGGGAGGGAGACAGTCTTACAGTCTAACTACAAACTACAATTTCCAGCCTCCTCAGAGAAGAGGAAGTAACTGTTTTACATCTCTGGTCTGCATGAACCCAATGTATATTTTTATTGTAGATTTTTTTTTAAAAATGATTTAATCCCTAGCATAACATTTTCTTAAAAGACTGATAAATAAGATTGAACAGATGTACATTTTTTTGGGGGGGGGGATGATTTTATTATGGCAACTTCAAAGTTTTGCCAAACTGCATACAATGTATCTCGGTTGTTTACTGTGTGAAATTATTTGAGTACTTTAAAACTTTACCTGGTAATATTGTACTGTTTATATTCATAGACATGAGTACATCAGTGGATACTACAGAATTTCTGCATATTTCTTCTCAAAGCTAATGGCTGATTTAATACCCATGAGGACTTTACCAAGCATTATCTTCACCAGCATTGTTTATTTCATGTTAGGTAAGTATGTTGTCCTTGAAGCTATACAAGAGAGCTTGCCAAGTGGATCCTGCAACAAAATTTTGTCGTGTGCAAATGCTCGTGCCCGTCAACCCTACACACTAGGATATTCCATCCCTCCGTCACCAGCTAGAACTTGCCAGAACTCGCACCTCTCAGGTGGGCGCTATTGCCATTATAACAGAACAAGGGAGGAGTTCATGGTGAGTTTCAGCTCCTCTTTTTCTAGAAAAATAGCACTCTGTGGCACCCAAATCACATAGGCATCATTTCATGACCGCTGCCATGCTTCGTCCTCATTGAAGTGTTTTGGAGCTTTGTCTTGAATTTAGTCCTTTTTGTTTCTCCCACTCCCCTACTTTTCCATATTTCTGCAAGCCTGAGATGTATGAGGGCAGAGTGGGATGGCGGTTTCACCCAGCGGTTTGACAGTAAGAGCTGTTCGACGGTGGAATTTGCTGCCAAGAAGTGTGGTGGAGTCTCCTTCTTTGGAGGTCTTTAAGCAGAGGCTTGACAACCATATGTCAGGAGTGCTCTGATGGTGTTTCCTGCTTGGCAGGGGATTGGACTCAATGGCCCTTGTGGTCTCTTCCAACTCTATGATTCTATGATACTGCGGCCGCTCTGCTTCCAGTGCCCATCAGCAGCTTGTTACACCCTCAGTGCGCTAGGCGCTGGTTGCAGAGGGATTCTGGAGGCAGCGGTTTTACCCGCAATAGACCTCTGAGTGAAGCTGTCATCGCGGGTTGCCCCTTATATTGGTCCAGGACGATATATCGCCCAGGCCTATCCCAAAGGCCATGTAATGTCTGAATGGGCCATTGGCAAGTCATGCTCTTTCAGCTTTCCACCTAAAACTAGAATAATATGAGCAACCTCATATTATTCGTTGTAAAGCTGCACAAGGAGTAGAAAGCATTTCGCCCATGCATTAAATATAAGGATGCAACATCATGAAAATAAAGTGTATGCAAAGTTTAGGATGCATAATAAACTAGTAACATGGTACAATATTTGACTGTATATTCTTTGTCAAACACGCTTTTTCTTTTCAATCTCTAAGGTCTAAAGCCAACAGCAGAGGCCTTCTTTATCATGATGTTTACTCTGATGATGGTATCTTACACAGCGACTTCTATGGCGCTCGCAATTGCCGCAGGACAGAGTGTCGTGGCTGTAGCAAATCTACTCATGACCATCGCCTTTGTTTTTATGATTGTGAGTATCCTTAAATGGTTGCTAGGAAGTTGCTGGCATTGCAGCAGCTAGGAAACTGAATCAGGTGGGTGCCCCCTTTTTTTAATAACTAAAACTTTATTGCCGGAATCGCTTTTTATTGAGTTTTATAAACAAGGACCACAGGAATAGTAAACAGTACAAATAAACAGACCAAGTTTTCTCATGTCATTTGTCTATCACAAAATTAGCATAATAAATTTGCAGTACGATCTACAACATAGGGTTCATTATTAGTGGTCAGCGTGTAAGTTCTTGGTTCCTGAATTGGTTTAAACAAAGACAGCGGGGAAACAGGATAAAACAGAGTTAACAGATAACATTCAACATCACATAACTAAACGCCTAATCAGGAGCCCTTGTGGTTGTGCTTAGATTAAGTATGAGTAATGGTCATTTTAACTCTTACGTTACCTATGAAACAATAGAAAGTGTTGGTAAATTGATGGACGTGAGAGGGGGTTTCAAAGTGAAGCTAATACTTTATGTTTAAATTTAGATCAATCAGATTGAGCCAAATGCTAGGATGGTTCGGGGATGGTTCGCTGGAATGGGTGGGATGGTTCGTTTTCTGGAATACAGTGGTACCTCGGTTTAAGAACAGTCCTGTTTACGAACGATTTGGTTTACGAACTCCGCAAAACTGGAAGTAGTGTCCCGGTTTGCGAACTTTACCTCGGTCCATGAACGGAATCTGAAGCCTCATTAGGGAAAGCGAGCCTCAGTTTAAGAACCGTTTCGGTTTAAGAACGGACTTCCAGAACGGATTAAGTTCGTAAACCGAGGTACCACTGTACTGGCATATGTTATGAAATTAAACCACACTCGAGTGAAGCCATCTTTCTTGATCTGTCCGTGTGTCAACTGCAATTTATTTGTTAAATCTTTCAAGAAGGGCTGGTTCCCAAACAGTTTTGTACCAGTTGTACAAGGTCTTTCAATTGTCTGGTTATGCTGCATCTCACTCCTTATAATAAAATGACTAATTAATGCTTTATTATGTAAATCCAGATTGTTGACTACAAAGCGTCATTGGATTAAATTTTTAATTATGGTTTTGTCTGCAGATTTTCTCTGGATTGTTGGTGAATCTCACCAGTATACTGCCTTGGCTTGCCTGGCTCCAATACTTCAGTATACCTCGATATGGGATGACAGTAAGTGCTTCATGCGAAGAATCATTTCCTCCCAAAAAGTAACTATTCTACCTATAATGGTGAAAGACAAACTAATCAGCTCAAGCCCTTGGAAATTCTGCCCCATAATTAGACATATATATTTGTTGCTTTTTGAGTTTTATAGGCTTTGCCCCCAATCCAGCTAAAGTGAGTTGTGACTAAGGTTACAGCCGTAAACATACTTGCTGGAGAGTCTACCCACTGAATCTAGGTCATACTCCTGAATAAACATGCATAGAATTGTGTTGTAAGATCCACTGAAAGCAAAAGGACATATCACTTTCAACGTAATCCTGAAGCCGTCTGCAATGCCTCGGTTAACAGCTGCTCCTAAAGTCGACCTGGGATGAAGCACTTCATGGATTGCTGGAGCATTTGCATACTAAGTCATTTAGAATCATAGAATCAAAAGAGTTGAAAGGGACCGCAAGGGTCATCTATCCCAACCCTCTGCAATGCAAGAATCTTTTGCCCAATGTGGGGTTTGAACCCTGAGATTAAGAGCCCCATGAGCTACTGATTCAGCTGTTCCAGCTGTAGTAATCTGGGCTGAAGAATAGCTTCCTTTATACTCACCACTACAAAAAAGTCTACAGTCTGGGAGCCACCAATTTCAAATAAACCTTACCCCCATTATATGGTTGTAAATAACGTGCAAATATATATGACACTCTCCCCAAATGCTCAGAGCATTTCACATACAACCTTTGTGTTCCTTACAACAATATTAATCCCATATTGCAAATGGAAGAGGGGATGTTGAATGACAATGGCTTGTCTGATATCACCCAACAAATGTCATAGCTGAAGTGAGGACTAAATCAGCAAAACAAACTCACAGCTCATTTTCTATCCTATACTAGCTAGAAAAGAGTAGTCTGCACACTACAACATTTTTTACATGAAACTACACTGCAACAACTCTCTTGCTGCTACTATGCCTTTATATCATTTTTTCTTCTTACTTTCAAAGGCACTGCAGGTTAATGAACTTGCTGATCTCAATTTCTGCAATGTGAGCATGAATGAAAATTGGAGCAACTGTACAGATCTCAGCAAATTACAGATGTAAGTAAAATATATTTTCATTCTAACTAGATCTAACCCAATTAGCGGGAGGCATCTACAAACCCCCACAAGAGTGCTGTTCACATTAATATGACGACTGCATTCAGACATACTGAATCATAGTTTAATGCAATGTGAATGGACCTAGGTGAGCCCTGGGTTTCATTTGCTTCCCTGTCCCCTCAAAAAATGGTCACTGTTTTGGATGCCTCCTAGAGGAAGAAAGGCATTAGAAAGAAATTGCTATGTTACTGTTTTGACACTACACTATTTATTAAAGCAGTGATACTATGAATTTAATCCCTTTAAATGAGGAATTCTGGAAACCCCTGAGCCAAATCAGGTCAGAGGGACATTTCACTACACTGTATACATCTTATTTCATTAAGTACATACAAAAAACAGCTGTCTTAATTGCAAGTTAATTCATAACCATGAAACCAGGATCATGTTTACTGCCCACTCGTAGGCATATGGAAAATCCATGCATAGTCTGTAAGCTTTTCTGTGCTGAATTTAATCTCGGCCATGCTGGATGGCCCGATGGAACATAGGAAGTTGATTTATACCTGGGGGGTGGGTGGGGCTGATGTGGTCTCACCACCACTGCCCAAGCAGATCCCTTCCCCTAAATGATCCTACTAATTTTGCAGTAATGTCAAAAAAGAAGTTAAAATTATACATCACTGGGGTTAGGTGGAGAAGTTTTTAAATCTGCCAAACCCAGTACAGTGGTACCTCGGGTTACATACGCTTCAGATTACAGACTCCGCTAACCCAGAAATATTACCTCAGGTTAAGAACTTTGCTTCAGGATGAGAACAGAAATCGTGCTCCAGCAGCATGGCAGCAGCGGGAGGCACCATTAGCTAAAGTGGTGGTTCAGGTTAAGAACAGTTTCAAGTTAAGAACGGACTTCCGGAACGAATTAAGTTCTTAATCCGAGGTACCACTCTACCCTGATGGGAAGTCAAATTGCCTATTCCTTGGGTATCAGACCGATTAGCTGTGGAGTGCAGAGGGGTCAGTATCCCTCCTCTTCAGCTGACCAGATGAGGATGGAGGTTGTATACTGTGTGGTGTCTACCCTCATTCTTAGCCCAAACTACTGTTGCCATGTGGTCCCCAGAGCATTGACTAAGGATAGATGCACCCTTAGGCCAAAAAGCTTAGCTATCCTTGTTTTATAATGAATCAGACCAGTGGTCCAGCTAGCTCAGTGCTGTCTACACTGATGGCAGTGGCTCTTCAGTTTAAGATAGGGAATCTTTTCCTGCTCCACTATAGTAGATGCCCAGGACTGAAACTGGGACCTTCTAGGGTGGCGCTGTGGGTTAAACCACAGAGCCTAGGACTTGCCGATCAGAAGGTCGGCGGTTCGAATCCCTGCGACGGAGTGAGCTCCTGTTGCTCAGTCCCTCCTCCTGCCAACCTAGCAGTTCGAAAGCACGTCAAAGTGCAAGTAGATAAATAGGTACTGCTCCGGCGGGAAGGTAAACAGCGTTTCCGTGTGCTGCTCTGGTTCGCCAGAAGCGGCTTAGTCATGCTGGCCACTTAGCTGTACGCCGGCTCCCTCGGCCTATAGAGCGAGATGAGCGCCGCAATCCCAGAGTCGGTCACGACTGGACCTAATGGTCAGGGGTCCCTTTACCTTTACCATTGGGAAAGGGCTACGTGCTCTTTCTGTGCTAAGCTGTAAAGTCGCTCGCTACTTCTGGAGTCTGAGAGGGGAACACTTTTAACACGTTGCAATTCTAGGACTAATTCTCAAAACCTCTACTTGTACTTCTTTGTAGGTGCACTGGAGAACAGTATCTCAAAAGCCAAGGGATCGAACCAACTGCATGGGGCCTGTGGCAGAACCATGTTGCACTTGCTTGCATGACCGTAACTTTCCTTACGATTTCATACATGAAGCTGCGTTTTATGAAAAAGTTCTCTTAAAAAGCAACAGCTTGGAAAACAGATCTATGATCTAGGCTGCCCTGGAGGTGTCATAAGTAGCAGAGCTAAAGGCATGACTATTCTCTTCTGCTGACAGTCTTATTTCTTTCTTAGAACACATAATGGAGAAAAACATTGCCAAACGTCTGCATTTGTAGCACACCAAAATATTCTCTTTCAATATTGCTATACTTATTTAGTGGCACCTCCAACTGCAAGCAGGCAAATGCCTGAACAGTTATTTGCAACTAACATGATCCAATCAAGACTGACCACTTGTAAGCTCTGTAAATTTCAGTGGGTGAGAGTTCATCATGTGTTTAATTCTCCAACAGAAACCAATAGGGTATAAAGTATTTAAGTTTGGAAGGATGAATATTTATTAGAACTCAGAATAGTTTTTGAGAGGTTTGCCCTCACATTTTGAAGTGTGTAAAGGCAAACAGATTCAACTTAGGAAGAAACTTGGGTTTTTAAAATGAAGCCCTTTTCGTTCACAGGGCTTTGGAATACAACTTCTGCTACTGCTTTGATAGCACTTTTGGTGTGTTTGGAGCATGTCACACAGATTAGCATTACACCCATGAACCTTCCCTTATGTTCGGTGCATGAATGGAAGGAGGAAAGAACATGATCGAAATTTCACCCCCCAAATCCCCTTTCTGGCCCTGTCCCCCTGGTGTCCATGCAGTTAGCGTGGTGTTTGGAAAGTAGAGGCTGTCATGCATACTGTTGCACACAGACACAGACACACACACAGAGAGAGACCTTCCTTTTCAGACACTGCACAAAACATTGACTTCGGGGTGGAGGACTTCATGCGTTTATTGAACGTGGTGCTAGAGTGTCATGTGAAAACCTGTTAAGCCAGTGTATCAGATACACAAAGCAGCATATACTAGGATCTCAACAAGGTCTGCTTCATATTTTTCTTAAAAAAAGCAGCTTTGGGAGATAGGGTAAATGTGTGTAGAGATTAAGGGGGGCAGGGAGCTGGGAGAAAGGATGCTCCTTATTTTCCTCACTGCAGGTTACGCCCCCCGCCACAATGGCTTCTCATCGACAGTGTTTGGAATCAGTTTGCCCACTTTCATTTAAATCAGAATTCAAGCTATTATTTCATTGCATGTAGTTTGTGAAATATCTTCTTTCTCTCCCCCCTGCCTCAAATAGGAACTAGTCAAGGAATCAGCGTATCTCAAATTTAATTTAGAAATGATTTAGGGCATCCTATGAATGGGAAAGTTTTGCATATGAATTGTAACTAAATAGTTGAAAAATAACTGCTTATTATACACTTTATGAAAAGGATCGTGTTCCTTGAAGTGCAATCGGTTACAGATAACCTAGTATTATGGTTAATGATTTTTTAAAAAATGTTAAATATTTCATTTCTGTTATGTAGCCTCTTTGCCCCATTCTGAGTTTAGGTTAGGCGGCAGAACCTCATGAGCGGAGTTGGACCCTGAATGGCTTACAGCTTTATCACTTCAACTCACCCTCAATCTACTTCCATCTCTGCTGTGTGCTGATATTCTTACTGATGAATGTGGGCCTTAGGAAACAAGGCCAGACTATCATCTTACACTTGTACAGCATTTTGTTTCTGTAGGTACCCTGAAAATAAACAAACAAATAATATCAGATACAGTGAATGTGTTTTGGCTTCAACCTTTTCAGACACAGGACCCACCTTTTACACATACATGCATTTGGGGACCCATTTCTTAATCTTAAACCATATATGGTGGTAAGTGCTCCTGTTGCGATCCACCTTGGATCAGGTTATGTATGACCCAGTAGCTGGTCCTGACCCAGCAGCTAAAGACCAGTGAATGACTGCAAACTGCTGCTCCATAAATCAGTGGTTTTGCAAGCTCTGGCCATTTGGGTGGACGTTCAGGGCTTCCCACTCATCAAAATGAGCAAGAGTACTACCAAAAAGGACCAGGTTGGGTTTACCACATTTTGAAGTACCATTCAAAGAGCAGTCACCACCATGTAAGCTTGACTGGAGGTCGTCTTGTAGTGTTAGCTTCTATGTGCTGACTGATTTTGTCCTTGGTTTAGCATGGATAGATAGATAGATAAAGATATAGATATAATAATAACAATAATTTATTAAATGTACCCCCCGATAAAGATATAGATATAATAATAATAATAATAATAATTTATTATTTGTACCCCGCCCACTCTGGGCGGCTTTCAATAAAGATTAAAAATACATTAAAATGTCACACATTAAAAACTTCCCTAAACAGGGCTGCCTTCAGATGCCTTCTAAAGTTGTTTATCTCTTTGACATCTGATGGGAGGGCGTTCCACAGGGCGGGCGCCACTACCGAGAAGGCCCTCTGCCTGGTTCCCTGTAGCTTAACTCTCTCTTTATGTACTGTGAGAGCAAACAGAACACATTTTAATTAATGCTGCAGTAACATACCTAATCGACACTGCTGGATATCATATTATTTTGATCTTTCCTCCTTTCGGATAAAATAAACTCAATAAATAATAACTAATTCTGTTACTTGTGAAAAAGAACAATGCACGGGGGGTGGGGTGGGCAGAGCTGGCACAAGCCATTTTGGTGCCTGAGGCAAACCACAAAATACTACCTCCCCGACCGGTTCCCACCTCACGGGAGAAGAAAGGGTGAGTGAAGACCTAAACCAGAAACAAAGGAGGGAGAGCCAGTGGTGGTGCAGTGGTTAGAGCATTGAACTTGGACCTTGGAGACGAAGGTTCGATTCCCCACTGAACCTTGAAGCTGACCTTGAGGGCTAGCCACTACCTCTCAGCCTAGCCTGCCTCACAGGGTTGTTGTGGAGATTAAATGAGGGGCAGGAGAACTAGGCAAGTCCCCGTGGAGCTGCATGGAGAAAAATAGTGGGGATATAAATGCAGAAAACACTCTGGTACCTCGGGTTAAGAACTTAATTTGTTCTGGAGGTCCGTTCTTAACCTGAAACTGTTCTTAACCTGAGGTACCACTTTAGCTAATGGGGCCACCCGCTGCCGCTGTGCCACCGGAGCACAATTTCTGTTCTCATGCTGAAGCAACGTTCTTAACCCGAGGTACTATTTCTGGGTTCGCGGAGTCTGTAACCTGAAGCGTCTGTAACCCGAGGTACCACTGTATTTGCTGCTTACTTTGGAATCAGACGCTCTTTTAATTCTCCAGTGCCCAGCTGTCCAAAAGCTCCAGCTCCCCACGAGAAAACTCTCCCGTTGTTGCAAACAGCCAGTGAGTGCTCCTTCCCACCAGTGGCGTAGCGTGGGGGGTGCAGGGGGGGCCGGCCGCACCGGGCGCAACATCTGGGGGATAGGGTTAGGGGGCGCAAATCCACGGGTTAGGGGGCACAAATTACTTGCCTTGCCCCGGGTGCTGACAACTCACGCTACGCCACTGCTTCCCACAGCTTACGTGGACAATGGTTTGTGTTTCCAGCGCTTGGATTTGCTCTTTCAGAGACGGACACATAAAAAAGAATATTCATTTGTATAGCCAGAGGGGTCATTGACATATTTAAACCATCTAGAAAGGCAAATGGTGATGACTTGGGTTCATGAACTGCAACCTGACGTACCACTGTAAAAAGATCCCCTTGACCCTGGGGATCCTGTCACTTCACCTTTTCCAATGGGGGCGGGGGCAGCCCATATAACCCAGAAACAGGAGCCCCCCCTCCCATTGGTTTAGCCAAGTGGGAGGGGCTGCCTCCCAATCAAATAAATCAATTTTTTAAAAAACTTAATTGAGATTCTGCCCACCCAACCCCCAACATGAAGCCTGCCCCCCCCAACATAAATCCTAGCTTAATTCCCCCCCCCCGTCCATGACGTCTATTTTTTGTGCCCCCCCCCCCCCCATTTTGCCTCCTCCCACGCTCGGGCCACACACGCCACCGCCGCCGCCGCGCGGTGGAGGGAGGGCGAATGGGCCGCGATGGAACGTCCCCGGCGGAGCCGTTATTTCCTGGCTTGCGGTGAGATGGGGAAGGGAGAAGAAGCCGGAGCGGGACCTCAGCGCGCGCGCTCTCTCTTTCTCCCGCCTTCACCTGCCGAGGCGCTCACCTGGGCCCCCTTCGGCCCGTCGGAGTGGAGGGACTGCTGCTAGCGCATGCGCGGCACTTCGCCCGCCCCGGCGCCTTCATGAATGGGTAACAAAACAAAACAAAAAAGGGACGGAGGGTGTGGCTGGAAAAGGTTTTGAAAAAGAGGGGAAGTGTGTGAGTTGAGGGGAGGCTGCCCTCTAGTAATCCCGTGGTTTTGAGGGGGGGAAGTGAATCTTCATGAGGGGTGGGGTTGGGGTTGGGTGGAATCCCTCAGGAAAACAGCAAAAGGGCGCTCTTCAAAATGGGTTGAATTTCTAAATATCGTTCATCATCATCATCATCACCACCACCACTTTTAATTTGTATACCGTCTTTCTATCTTACAATACCCTAGGCGGTTTACAAGCTGAAGAAACAAAGAATGTAGACCTTATAACAATCTAATGCAATACAAAAACGTGACAATAAAACATAACTTTAAAATACGCAACCTACATCAAATAATATAGAATAATATTAAATATCAGCATATAAAAATTAACAGAAATCCACTTAAGAAGTACAATAGTTTCTAAACTACAATCGATAAAACAACGGCAAGCCACAGTGCATAAAAGAATACAGTACAAATTGAGAAGCAGAGACTGGAGGGTGGGGCAATGCAGGTTCAGTGGCTTTGAAATGCCTCTAGGCCTGATGATGGTGATGGGTATAATACCCTGCCCATCTCACTGTGTTGCCCCAGTCACTCTGGGCGGCTTTCCAACACATAAAAAACATAATGATGGGGCATACCACTAAACATTTTGTGAATGTTTTGCTTGGCCTCATTGAGGGGCAGTATTTCAATATGAGTAGCAAAATGAGAGTATCCCTAAACATTTTTAAAGGAAAAAAAGCACTGAATAAAATATTCAGATGTTTTGGTTTTGGGATGCTACATGCACCCTGAATCCAGAACTTGGGGTCACTGGCGGAGGAAGAGGAGTGTGTGTGGGGGGAGCGCACCACCCCTGGCAGCGTGATCCCAGCAGGGCGCCATCGCAGTCCCCCCCCCGCGCTGGGTACCACGCCCCCAAGATGCGCGCCACGCCCCGGCGGGCGGCCAGCCCCCCCGCTCTCTGCCTCCCCCCTGGTGCTGGAGCATGAAGCTCCGCCACTACTTGGGGTGGGTGGGCAGAAGAAGGGCTCTGGTGTTTGAAGAAAAAAAATAAGGGGGGGGGGGCATAAATTCTAACCATGGCACTTCTCTGCTCGTTGTAGCTTTAAAAACTAAAACTAAGACCATTTATAAACTGCCGATGCATTAAAACTATAGTGGCAGTGTGCAATAAGATCATTTGCATGTAAGATGTTTCCTAAAAACACATGCTCACCTCAGAGGGAGAGACAATTATATATGTATGTATTTTCTCATAACTACGCCCCAAATAATTGTGCACTTAGGGTGATGCTGTCAAGGGTGTGCCTTTAGGAGGTGCTCTGTGGTGACTGGTTGCACAGGTCTTTTTTTGTTCTTATTTTGCGTTTTTAATAGCTACAACTGGCTCGGGTTGTTTATTTTGTCAAAATGTTTCTATTCCAGAGTACATAAGTTGCCTAACAAAACACAAACAATTTAAGTTGCATTTGTTACTCCAAATCCCTGTCATTCTCTCTCTGTTAAATGCATGAGGGGAACACAGTTGCAAAATGGAAATGGGTGTTTTGTACACTGGTGCCAGTTTTGCTGTGGGATAAATGGGCAACCTAGTTATTTCCTTTAGCCATTGTTTTAAAGATCTGGGTAAATGGGCATTCCTGTGTGGGCGTTGTGAAGTGGGAAGTACATAGCTCCCTAAAGAATTTAAAAGAATAAAATTAAAGGATTGTACAGAGGGCAGAAAATGCCGACATGATTCAGCAGGTGCTCATGATATCCATGCAGCCATAGTCCACAGAGCAATGATAATAGCAATGAATTCTGTGCCTGTAGGAAGAGCTATATTTTCCCAAAAACAAAACTAATTCACACAGGGGTTATGTTTCGAGGCACTGTACGCGCCAGTGAAATTGTGTATATTTGAAGCACCATTGGAAAAACCTGCAAACACACCCTTGAAACCTCTGTAAACCCTTTAGAAAGCCAACAGTGCTTACCCAATGCCAAACTCTACCACAATTATTCCCTACAAACCTTCTCAAACTTCACATGCCTCAATGGTCAGCACAAGGGCTCCTAGGATTCCTCTTACAAGGCTCCTGGGATAGATAGGCGCTGTTTTCACTCCTTTTTCCCATTTCTGGCCTCTTCTAGAGCCGTTTTTGCAATTATTAAATTCACTTTTGGTTCGGCATGATGTTTGTGTGTACACTTGTGTATCCGTTGGACGCTCATAAATAACTGGAAGATTCCCTAGAATATTCTGAATGGAGAAATCCAACAGAGCTTAGGGACATTGACACACACCCCACCCACTCCCCAAGCACAGCTGGATCTTAAGTTGTTTGTAAGAGACAACTTCATTTTTGAGACAGAGTCTGCATATACACCATACATTTAAAGCACATGACTGCCCCCAAATAATTATGTGAGCTGTAGTTTACCACCTCACATAGCTACAGTTCCCAGCATGCTTAACAAACTGCAGTTGCCAGGATTATTTGGGGAAAGTCAGGTGCTTTAAATGTATGGTGTGAACATAGGCCAAGATAGAGAGGCAGACAGCTACCAGAAGGCTGAAAGGCATAAGATAATGGAACGCCTCTCTAGGGATCTGATGGGGCAGTGTTTCTTAAGTTAAACAAATATTACAGAAACACCATAAGCCCTCTCTATCAAAGGAAGCCAAACCCTGATAACTGGTGCTCTTGGAAATCCCCACGGGCCACGGAAATAGAGAGAGTGTAACAGAAAATTAATTTAGAAAGCTTGGATGCCTTGCCCTTATTCTGTTTCCTTTAAATTGCCTTCGTAAAATTTTTATTGCTGGTGGTGTTAGATTAGAATTGGGCTCACGATATACTTCTGCTACCTGTTGCTACTGGTTCCCCGTTTGTTACAAACCTACAGTGACTTTTCTGACCACTCATTTCTTTATTGCCATCACCAGCATTTGCATCAAAAATCAGACAAATTGAAAAGCATGTAAGCATATGTGATGACGAAGATGCAGGTTTCCTACGGAAGAAGAAAATCAATTTTCTAGGATCCGGGTTTGCTGAAGGAAGCACAATGACCTTTCATCACATCAGCTACAGAGTGCATTTGAAGACTGGCCACTACGGCTTTCGAAAAGTGGTTAAAAAAGATATCTTGACGGATGTCAGGTATGCTTAATTGCCATTGCTTACTTATTTTGGGGTGCAATTCCTGCTTGTTCCATGTACGGAAAGCAAGGTGGGGAGTGGCTTCACTGGAGGGAAAGTTGCTGCAGCTCATTGGTAGAGCATCTACTTTGCATTCAGAAGGTTTCAGGTTCAAACCCTGGCATCTCCAGGTAGGGTTGGGAAAGATTCCCCACCTGAAGCCCTAGTGAGCTACTACTACCAGTCGACATAGACAATACAGTGGTACCTCAGGTTACAGACGCTTCAGGTTACAGATGCTTCAGGTTACAGACTCCGCTAACCCAGAAATGGTACCTCGGGTTAAGAACTTTGCTTCAGGATGAGAACAGAAATCGTGCTCTGGCGGCGCGGCAGCAGCAGGAGGCCCCATTAGCTAAAGTGGTGCTTCAGGTTAAGAACAGTTTCAGGTTAAGAACGGACCTCCAGAACGAATTAAGTTCTTAACCCGAGGTAACACTGTACTGAGCAAATAGATCCACAGTATCATGTGGTATGAGGCAGCATTCTATGTTCCTTACCAGTCCTTTCCTGCCCCTGGTATTGTTTTACATGCGTTCTACTCTGCAGCTGGAATATTCATTGTCAAGAGATGCCCTCCTGAACCCATCTCTCAGTGTTACAGAGGCCAGGCTTGTTTCACCTAGAGGCAGTGCTTTTTTTCTTCTTCTAAAAAAATGTTTAGGGATACTCTCATTTTCCTACTCATATTGAAATACTGCCCCTCAATTAGGCCAAACTTAGATTCACAAAATGTTTAGGGGTATGCGTACCCCCTGCGTACCCCCAGGAAAAAAACCACTGCCTAGAGGGTTTCCCAAACTTGGGTCTGCAGCTGCTTTTGGACTACAACTCCCATCATCCCTAGCTAGGAACCTTTTAGGCCCCTCCATGAACAAAAGGATCCCATCTGTTAAGAATAGGGACAATCTGGATCTAACCCATACAGAGAAACTAAACCCAAATGTAAGATGAATATTTATGGCATATAACCCATAATCTTGTAGAAAAGGAGTAAGGAACCTGTCACCTACCAGATGTTGCTAAATTGCAACTCCCATCATCCCTGACTGTTGGTCATGCTGGCTAAGGCTGATGAAAATTGCAGGATATTTCCTGTTGTACTGATAATAAATGCTGGAAATGTAAAGAAACTGAAGGCACATTCTTTCACCTTTGGTGGACGTGCCCAAGGATTAAGGCTTTCTGGGAGATGATTTATAATGAAATGAAAAAGGTATTTAAATATACCTTTGTGAAGAAACCAGAGGCATTTCTCCTGGGCATGGTTGGCCAATTGGTGTTAAAGAAGGATAGAACTTTATGTATGCTACAACAGCAGCAAGAATACTTATTGCGAAGTATTGGAAGACACAAGAATTACTCACTCTGGAAGAATGGCAGATGAAGGTGATGGACTATATGGAATTGGCGGAAATGACTGGCAAAATCCGAGACCTGGGAGAAGAGTCAGTGGAAGAAGATTGGAAGAAATTTAAAGATTATTTACAGAAACACTGCAAAATTAATGAATGTTAGAATGATGCTGGATTGAACTTAAGTGGGGTTTTTTAGCAGCAATGTTAAGGAATATGTAAAAATGGATTGTTAACAGGTGATAATTTAAAGCTATAATATATTAAGATAAAAGATTAAGATAAAATTAAAGAGGGAAAGGATTTGCTGAATTAACCAACTGAACTGGAATACAAGAAGGGGAGGTGTGAGGAGGTCAGGGAAACAAGTAAATGAAAGATAAGATATGGAAAGACTGATTTGTTTTTAACTGTTTTTTTGTATTTTCTTTTTCTCTTTATTTTTTTCTCTTTTTTCTAAATTTTGTAATATGTTGAAATGTCAATAAATATCTTATATAAAAAGGGATATTTCTTGTTGTAGAACATTTTCTGCCTCTTGTACACTGATATTTAAAGGGGTGGGGGGAAAGATGCTTAGTTTTCAAATTATGAAGAAAGTACTTGTTTTCAAACTATGAAGAAAGAACTAGTTTATTTTTGTGCAAAAGTGAACCATTTTACCAAAGATGTCATTTTATTGGAATGGCTTTACACATTAAACAACTGACTACTGACAAATTGCTTTTTCTTTACAGTGGTGTCATGAAACCTGGTCTCAACGCAATCTTAGGACCTACAGGCTGCGGCAAATCTTCGTAAGTGTTAACATATGGGTAAAGATCTATTTTCTGATAATATTAAACGTAACATTGTTACAGTTTTTTTTTTTACATTCACAACCAGTAAGTGAGGTTCTGCAATGAACGTGCATATTTGATCAGAACAAAATGGCATCAGTCAAAACCAGAGAAGTGCAAGGTAAAAAGATTCAGTATGGTGTGCAGAAAATGGGAAAAAGAAGTGTTTTTTCCTCCTCTTATAATACCATAGCTTGGGTTATCCAACATGGCTGGATATTGGAAAATGCAGGGCAGATAAAAGGAAGATCTGCTGCACACAGCACATAGTTCAACTCTGGAATTTTCAACCACAGGGTGCATTGAAGGTAACCCAACTTGGATAGCTTTAAAAGGGGATTAAGCAAATTCATTAAAAGATAATGCTAGACTAATAATGGAGATGGCAGGACTTTGAATACCAGTTGCAGGGGGCCATGAGTAGGGAGTGTGGTTGTGCTCATGTCTTGCTTGAGCACATCTGGTCAGCTAGCATGAGAAGAGGCACCAAATTGCCCCCAAGATTGAGGGGGCCTGATGCGTAACTCGCATGTGTGATATCACATGTGTGACGTCACACTGTCCGGAGAATGGTGAGCACTCTGGAGGAGCTGGCCACTGAAGCAGTGCTGCTCTCAGCTCCACAGTCAGCCTCCTCCACCCCCTCAACATTGAGGGGGCTTGACTCCCTTCCAGCAAGTATTGAGGGGGCAAAAGATACCTTGGCCCCCTAGAGTTAGTGTACCTGGCTAGACATGTTTTTGGTGTGATCCAGCAGGGCTCTTCTTAAGTTTGCAACAGTATGATCTTCAGATGTTGGCACAAGTAACTTTTCTTGAGTCCTTTTGGTTTTCCTTATAGGCTCCTGGACATTTTAGCTACAAGGAAAAATCCTAAAGGCCTGACAGGAGACATTTTGATCAATGGCTTCCCTTTGCCTCCAAATTTTAAATGCATTTCCGGATATGTAGTTCAGGTAAATAAAGTCTGTAGTGGATCTTTTATCACGGTACATGTGTGATAGCTATTATTCTATTTAGACAAATGATTTTTATGATACTTCATGTGTTGATTGTCTGCCAGTGCAATAGCAGGATGCCAGTGCTATCAGTGTCTCCTTTTCTGTGTATGATCACTGTTAATCATGTAAATCCACTCACCTTCTCTGGTGGGCACCATTGCGTGCCAGCATTCCCCACCCACCCCACCTGCTGGATTCCACCCATGGATCCCACCCATCTGCTCAATCAGAGAATCGTGAGTGG
This sequence comes from Podarcis tiliguerta, assembly GCF_965153285.1. NCBI lineage: Eukaryota > Metazoa > Chordata > Lepidosauria > Squamata > Lacertidae > Podarcis > Podarcis tiliguerta. The sequence continues at coordinate 15,542,786 of NC_139542.1, read as the reverse complement.
GCATGGGGGGGTGAGCCACCAGGCAGCAGGCTCAGCCACCCCCGGCATATAGCAGAGGCTGCAAAGCTAGAGTTTTCTCTTGCACTGGCTGTTTCCCAACTGATTTCATTCTAGCTTGTACCTGGACATATGGAGAGGGCCATAGCTATTAGCCACCTGTCATCAATGCTCATTAAATAATCATCTTCTGAGCAGGCGACTTAATGTCAACTGACCTTCAGTGCCCTTTAGCGATCAATCAATACATAAAACAAAAAATAGCAGCCTCTTCTCTTGACACAGCACAGTAGCACTTTCTTTACTACGTTAATGCATACAGTGGTACCTCGTTTTACAAGCAGCCCTGTTAACAAACTATTTAGTTTATGAACTCCGCAAAACCAGAAGTAGTGTTCCGGTTTGTGAACTTTACCTCGGTCTACGAACGGAAGCTGAATGGTGGAAGGGCACCGGTGGTGGGAGGCCTCATTAGGGAAAGCGTGCCTCAGTTTAAGAACGGATTTGGTTAAAGAACAGACTTCAGGAATGGATTAAGTTCGTAAACCGAGGTACCATTGTATTAACAATTGTGCAGCAGTGATAAAACCTAGTATAATGTTCAATTGAAAACTTTTTTTTAATCAATAAGGATGACATAGTGATGGGAACATTGACAGTCAGAGAAAATTTAGAGTTCTCAGCGGCCCTTCGGCTACCATTGTCTATGAGCAAAAAGGAAAAGCAAGAGAGAGTGGAAACTGTTCTCAAGGACCTGGATTTGTCTAAAGTTGCAGACTCCAAGGTATCTGTGTAGTGGCATTTAATACAACCAAACATTAATTGTTGATGTCAGAACTTGTGTTATAAATACTGGCAGATTATGCAGCCCTTCTGGCCATCTGCCATAGAGGCTTTAGTCGATTCCTGCATTGCAGGGGGCTGGACTGGATGACTCTCGGGACCCAACTCTACAATTCCATGATTCTCCCCGCCTACCTCTGCAGGGAGTCTAAGTGCCCATTGTTTGCTACTTGATCATGAGACTATCTCAGCCCCTTTCTTATGGGATGCCGGTAGCACGGGAGCTATTGCAGCACATCTCCCTTCTATGTCACTGGAGTAAGCTGAGGAGCTCTGGGCTGGGGAGAGAAGCCTCACCACTTTGGCATTGTCCCATTGTGGAGATGGGAAGCCCCAGCCCTGGTGACCAAATGCAGCCCTGCAGATTGCTCTGTCTGGTCTTTGGGGCTCTCCCAGGCCACGCCCCCTCTTTGGACCACACACTCTCACCAGTCCTGCACCATGCCTTCCTTAAGTGCTAGAATGTGTCTTTGAACTATACTCATGCCTCTGGCTTGCCTGCCTGGATTGCTGGATGGAAGATAGAGAGGATGAGTGTGTATAGAAAACCTTAGGCTTTTGCTGGAAGGTAGCATAGAGTACAAAGATAAAAGACCCAGAGTGGGTTACATTGAAATCAAACACATAATACCAAGGTTGACTGGTCTATAACAGCAACTAGTTTCCCTACCCTCCCTCTGACCAGAGTTTGAGCAGCAGTGCGGAGAGAGAGAGAGAGAGAGAGAGAGAAAGAAAGAAAGAAAGAAAGGGTTATGGGTTGAGTTCCAGAAAGACCTGTGGCTTGGAAATGGAGGTGTTATAAACAAGAGTGGAGTTTGGTAAAATGGTGCCCCGAGTAAGGACAAAATTTGACACCCCCCCTTGAATATCTCTTATTTTCACGCCACCTCCCTCTTGCCTTCTGTTCTGTGCATACTCTCAAGCGCACTATGTCATAGTTGTGTCATATTTTGTGCCCCCTTGGCTCAGAGCCCCAAGAGAGGAACTGCCCTAAAAAAGCTGCTGGTTGTAAGAGAGGTACCTGAAAGATAGGGGTGATGAAATCTTATGGTGGGGGGGGGGGGAGAGAGAGAGGTCCAGAGATTTTTCCTGTGTGCTAACTGAAACATTTTCATAGTTTTGAGGATCCTCATTTTGAAACTTCATTTCCTGTACCTAGATTGGCACCCATTTTATACGTGGAGTTTCCGGGGGAGAGAGGAAAAGAACCAGCATTGGACTAGAGCTCATTACACACCCTACAGTATTGTTCTTAGATGAGCCGACAACTGGACTGGATGCCAGCACAGCTAATGCCGTCCTGCTTCTCTTAAAAAAGTAAATTGTGCTAGACTCTTGGAGACTGCACCTTATGGCTAATGATGTACTCTCTAGATTGAAGCAAGAGACAGACAGACGGGGGTGGGTGGGTGAGTGAAAACCTGTGCCATGGCTGGAATATTGACAGTCTGATGTTCCTTGGCCTGGTTTGTTTTTCAACAAGGCAATTATTTTTAAAGACAGCATTCCTTTTTTTGGTTTTTTGTCACAGCTTTTATATTCACTTTCTTATGCAATAGTTTCCCCATGCCTCCAACTCTGGTACGATCCCACAAGACAGCACTTACGTTATGGTTATGTTGTGAGTTGTGTGACATGCTAAGTGGATATGGGTAAATGAAGATGGGTTGAGTTAGAAGACTATCAGTTTTGGTAATAATTTTGCTTACAGTGCTGCTTAATGCAAGAGCCCAGTGTTGTTATCTAAAGTTATGTCCATTTGTGTTGTGAATGGTTTGGAACATTAAAACAACAGGTAATTACAGTAGTTGACGGTCTTTCCTGTGTTGCATTCAGGATGGCGGTACAAGGGAGAACAATAATTTTCTCAATCCATCAGCCCCGGTACTCTATTTACAAATTGTTTGACACCCTGACGCTACTTGCTGCTGGAAGACTTCTTTATCATGGCCCGTGTGAAAATGCTCTTCCATACTTCAAAGGTCTTGGTGAGTTTTCATGTGGTATGTTAAATTTAGACCCAGAATTGAACATGAGTCTTTTCAAATTCCTGGATCCAGCAAGAGTTAAAATCTAATGGAGGATCCCATGTTGAATTAGCCAAGCAGGGGCCATAATGGCTGCTTACCCAGTCCAGGGGTGGGCAGCGGTTGCAGTTCATTATGTCCGGTGAGTGGGACCGCAGTGGCCCCTAAGTATGGGTCATTAGTTTTGTTGGCATCCCTCTGTCTTGGGAGACAATGGAAGAGTGCAGAATGTGGAGAACTGAATTTAAGACTGAAAACATGAGAAACGGAGAGAACCGAAATTGACAGTTCGTTCCATCACTACCTGTAAATGTGTTTTCATTAAAGCTGCCTCAGCTGCCGGCTATGTAAAAATAAACCATCTTTTATTCACAGGTTATTTGTGCGAACCATATAACAACCCTGCTGATTTTTTTCTGGACATCATTAATGAAGATTCAACTGCTGTTGGAATGAGTAAAATGACCATCATTACTATACGTATGTATTCTGAAAGTCTTCAGAGTTACCGTACCTTGATGAATCTGTGTGTATCAGCACCAAACCACTTCTCTCTGTGGTTTTTTTAAAGTACATTTCCATTTGGCCCTAAAATGTGATAGGAGGTTCTACTTTTTTGTCAAAATCCCACCCATCCCCACCCATAGAACTGGCAGAGTTACTAGACCACATTTAAGTAGCTTCTGGTCCAATCAATCACAACCCTAAGACAATATTGGGCTGCATGCACACTGTTCATTTATATTACATTTTAAGCACATCACTTCCCCCAACAAATTGTGGGTCATACAGTTTACCTCTCACAGAGCTATGATTCTCATCTCCCTTAACAAACGGAAGTTCCCAGGATTCTTTGGGGGAAGTCATGTATGTTAAATGTGCCTTAAAAGTATGGTATGTATGCAGCCTTATAGAGTATTCCTAACTGTCCAGATCCTCTGGCTGGAGTGCTTTCAGTTTGGGGCAGAGGTGCTTCTCCACCTGTGTGGAGCAGCTCTGCTAGCAACAGGGGGACTGGGGAAACAATTATGCCTATAGAAAGATCTGTGGGCATAGAACTACCACCAGCAGTATTTTTGCTAGCCGTAGACTATGAAACGCAGCATTTCAGTGTTCACCCAGAAGTAGCTTTGGATCTGTTGCAAGGTGATCAGTCTGTACACCTAAGATAGTTCAGAGTACACAAACTGTGATTTAATTTGCACCTGTTGCTCATTTGCAAAGGAGTAACCTCAGTTTTCATTATCATCCAAAACAGCCATTGATGAAGACAATGACATGGAAGACACTGACAGCATTGCATTAGGATTAGCCATACGCTTTACCAGAAGTACTTACTACAAACAAATGATGGCAGACCTCGATGCACTATCTTCGGACGATAAAAAGAAGACGACAGCTTATAAAGGAATTCCGTACACCACACCCTTTCTTCATCAGCTCAAATGGGTGTCCAAACGCACATTCAAAAATCTGATTGGAAATCCTCAAAATTCCACTGCCCAGGTATCCCAAATTAACCTCTTTTTTGGCGGGGGAGATCAATGTTACTAGGAAGCTATGCGGGCTATTTAAAAATGAATTTAATTTAAATAACAAAGAGCTATAGGAATCGTTACATTTTATATACTGTGGGATGATGTCAGGGTGGGTGTTGGGAGCAGGACAAACATAACTTACATGGTGTCAGTGAAGTGAACCATTCAAAGAAACAAAATAGCTCAGGCCTAGTGAGCACAGCAACACTTCCCAGCAGATCTTGCCCCAAGCAGGCAGTTGTGAGGACTGAAGGTCCCTTCCTTTCCATAGCTCTCTAAGTCTCCTTCTCCCTTGGCTCCTTCCCAAGCACTCTGAGACTCCTTTGTCTTGACTGTCTTGGCTCCGCCCTCTTCATACCTCTGGGTTCTGGGAGACCAGTGGAGAAGGGAGCTGGTCACAGCAGAGGGAGAGACTCCCCGGCTTCTTCAGCAGCCTGCCTCATCTCTGCCTCTTGGCCTCCATCCTCTGCTTCTGCCTCTGGTTCTGGACTGCTCTCTGCCACAGCCCCTTCCTGCTCACTAAACCCTGTTACCTCTTCGGCTTCCGACTCCTCCTCCCAGTCAGCTCCCTTTTCTCCCTCTGACCACTCATTGTTGTCCCACCATCAATGCCCGGGCTCCCAGCCTTCTTCCCTTGGGGGTTCCCCAGCTGGTGGCTCCCGCCGCTCCTCTGCGTCCAACCACTCTGTCCAACCACCTGAACCGTATGTGTCCTCTTCTTCCCCTGGGAAGCACATTTCAAGCACACGCCTGTACTAGAAACATCCACAAGTTGAATGTGACAGAAAAGATGAGGGACAGGCATGGGCAGAGCTAAAATTGTCGTCCCTGCTGTCCTCCTCATTGATTTTCTGAACACTGGGTCATGATGTCTGAAGAGAGCCGTAGAAAACAGCAAACAACAATGTATTGCTGTTCCAGCAGGTATTCTGTCCAAAGGGCTCTTTGAGTTTTCCTCTCAGACAGTGTGCCCATTCCTTTCGCTATGACCTCCACTTCTGCTGCAAATTTGTCAAGAATTCTGTAGCGGTTTTCAAAGATACATAGTGATTGCTAATCATCTGTTCAGAGGCCGTGAAGTTAAAAGCTTTGTGTGTGTATGTTGATATTATGGGGATCCCTATTAATTGCTTTGTAAAAGCTTGACCTTGTGACAAGAATTAGGATTTTAAGAACCTATAATCTTCCAGGGTTAATGGGCCTGACTTTTTTCTCACAATCATTTCTATCTCCCTAACCTCATTAGGGATGGATTTTGAATGCATTCTTAAAAAGACTCCACATTTCATTAAGCCTTTTTTTTCTTTTTTGGTAATCTTCTTAAATTGGTCTTGATATGATCTTTGTTTCCCACTTCAACTGGCTTAGCAGTAGAATTATCCCTGACATTTGGTCCTTTCAACAAGTCCTTAGCACTACGGTACCATGTATCAAGTGCACTTTTAGTGTTAAGGCTCAGGCAATCCCTCCTGCTTAAACACGACTGAACAGGCTGTTACCGTCATCTTGGCTGAGATTTTCATCACTTTTGCTTGTTCTTAAGAAAGCAAAGCATAGTTTTTAATCAGTTTGATCATTGTCCTCTCCCTCCTTCTCTCTGTATATTTCATATAGAGAGAGATACAAATAAATATATGTGTGCATGTGTGTAAATTTGCTGGGCAATTTTATTGCTCTGTATAAATGTGTTTAAAGGGACATGGGTGGCGCTGTGGTCCAAACCACTGAGCTTCTTGGGTTTGCCGATCAGAAGGTTGGCAGTTCGAATCCCCGTGACGGGTTGAGTTCCTGTTGCTTGGTCCCAGCTCCTGCCAACCTAGCAGTTTGAAAGCATGCCAAAAAAGTGCAAGTAGATAAATAGGTACCGCTCTGGTGGGGAGGTCAATGGCGTTTCCGTGCGCTGCTCTGTTTTCGGTATTCCGTTGTGCCAGAAGTGGCTTAGTCATGCTGGCCACATGACCTGGAAAAACTGCCTGCGGACAAATGCCAGCTCCCTCAGCCTGTAAAGTGAAATGAGTGCCGCAACCCCAGAGGCGTCTGCGACTGGACTTAACTGTCAGGGGTCCTTTACCTTTATAAATGTGTGTAACAATACCTGGTTTGTTCCAAAATCTGGCAGAGTTTAAACACATCTCTGTTGGATTTTACCTTGTAAACATTTAGTAGGATGTTTTCTTTTCAAATTCAATTTGAGTCGTTCAAGTTGTTATTATTTCTAATAGCATTTTAAAGCAAACATTATTTTACAAAAGGGGGGGGGGTTGCATAGAATTCAAGAAATAAAAGAAAGAATAAAATTCAGTTAAAGAACCAGTATTAATATTTAATGCAGTGGATGTGCTTTCTCTTGTTTTCAATCCCAAATCCATAGACATGCTGTGGCCCATGTGAATGAAAAGTGGGCCACTGGTGGTCTACAGACCACAGTCTGGGAACCCTGTTCTATGTTACAGTGAAGGTCCAAAGCCCATTTTTATAAGTTACCTACAGTGATATGGTTACTTCTTCTTTTGTGGTTTCTCCTATGCCAAAGTATGATTTGTATCCACCATTTACCGGTACCTAGAAAAGACTGATTGAAATGAATGGGAATTATTAACTTGGGTCTGATTTCTGTGGATCTGCTCAGCTGGATACTTAGTTGGATACAACCCTATGTTCTAGGACTAGTATTGCCAGGCATGGCCAGTGTGGTATATCAACACACATCCTTCCCTAACAAAGTGCAGTGCTCATCATCACAGCAGGAGAGCAACTTAATAGATAACAGTTATTATACTTTCACGAAGTCCACTATTTTTCAAAAGTTTCCTTCTGCTCCTCACTCCTCCCTGCCCAAGACAGCATGTTTTCAATATGCAATATTCTTTCCCCACACTAGATATGTATTGCCACTTTTCTGGGACTAATAGTAGGATCCGTATTCGCTGGAGTTAAAAATGATGCCACTGGCATTCAAAATAGGTGAGTAAACGCTTCAAAAAAAGAGAGTGCAATGTAGCATCATCTTCAGCTAGTATTTATGTGCAGAAAAGTTTAGGTAACAAATTACTTTAGGACATATTTTATGCAGCAGTCTCCAATATATTTGCTTAAAGTTTTATTTAACCATGGGACAGGGGAAGGTAATTTCCCCAAGCTCTACCCAAGGCTTTTTTCCCTTTTAGAAAAAGTCTGTTGTTGCCTGATTCTCTCTGAGAAGGGCTTCCTAGAGTTCACAAATCTTTAGCAAAGCTGAGTCACCCAATTCAAAGAATTTGTTTCTCCCATCTAAGGATGAGGGAGAAATTTGTTTTTTTATGCATTTTCTTGTGAAACTACCTAATCTGCACCTAAACCAGAAAGCCAACTGAAGGACGGTTGTCTTTCAAAATTTGCCACTTCTCCAAATTTTGCAGTGCAGTTCTAAAGCTGCAGTTCAGTTTTGCTCCGACTAAACAGTGTGCACAAAAATATATTAGAAGAAATAACGTACGAAACTAAATTATATCGGGAAATTGCTTGCAGAGATGCATATTTTAGAAGAAATCCACACAAAAATATGTAAGGCTTTTTGCACAATTTTTTTTTAATTGTAGATTGATGCAGAAATTAATCTGTGCCTTGGTATCTCTAATTCTGTCTTTTTTGGGTTCCCTTGTAGAGTTGGTGCTTTGTTCTTCTTGACAACCAATCAGTGTTTGAATAGTATTACGACTGTTGAACTTTTTATCACAGAAAAAAGGATATTTATGTAGGTAAAACTGTGTGCATTGGAAAACCAAGCTTACTCTTCTGCTAGTAGCCTTATTTGCTTACCTGTTCTTTGGTTGAGTAACTCATCAGTCAGTTCCACCTATGGAGCCCATGCTCACGGCCATTTTGCCACACATATCAGCCCCTGGTTATGATAAAAGCCTTCTCTTCACTTGGTAAGGAGATACAGATGGCCAAGCTGTCCTGGCTGAGAGTGCTCAGTCTGAATTAAAGTTTGGCTGTCTGTATGGGAGAAAGAATTCTCTAAAATAAGGGTGAGAAGCTTTTTCCAATCCAAGGACCACATTCTCTTCTGGGCAACCATGCAAGTGTCACATATGCATGGTGAGTAGGGCCTGGGCAAAAGTGGGAGGAGCAAGAATTTGACCATTGTAAACATAGACTAGTTTCTACACACCTTTCTCTGTCCTCCAACCAGACAAGCAAGAGGCATCATCACAATTCAAAGACACATTTCAGCCAGGAAGAACCAGATATTGCCTGAGAAGAGGGTGTGTGACCTGGAGAAAGTATTAAGGGCCAGAAAAAGGAGCCTCGAGGGCCGCCACATCCAGCCCTGCTCTATAGCATCAGTTTTGGCACCTAAGGAATATGTGAATGTTGAGCCCATATTCCATTTCATCGAATACTAGTTCAGTAGTTGCATGCTGGATGCATTGTGGACCTGGGTAGAGCAAGCACACTTTCATTAAAGCTTCAGGGGCCCTAGCTAAGTGGCAGAATATGTGCTTTGCATGTTGCAGAGTAGTGACCTCATATAATCATAGAGCTGTAGAGTTGGAAGGAATCCCGAGGATCATCTAGTCCAATCCCCTGCAATGATAGAATCTTGCCCTTGGTGGGCTAGAACCACCAACCTCCTGGTTAACAGCCAGACACACTGATCCATTGTGCCACAGGGAAGACCAAGGACAGGACATGTTGCCTGAATAATCCTGGCACCATCTGGACACCATGCTCTTTCTGTTCTTGACAGTAAAGCCGAATGTGATTATATTGGGTAAATCTTTCATAAAGCACTTTTGACACCCTCACAAGTCTATAAAGCAGGACATAACTGTTTTAAATAAGCTTCTGGGAAATGTCTGGTACTAGTTTGAAAACTGGATTGAAAACTGCTGCCATTTATGAATCCATTTGTTGGTTGTGCAAGTCCTGAATGTGTGTATTTTGTGTTGCAGACATGAATATATAAGTGGCTACTATAGAGTTTCTGCATATTTCTTCTCAAAGATATTAGCTGATATGGTGCCCATGAGGACTTTACCTGGCATCATCCTCACTTCCTTAAATTATTTCTTGATAGGCAAGTATACTACAAAAGTCATGTTTCTTTTTTCCTTAATTTAGATATTAGATGGTGGCAGGCAGATTGCTTGTTGCATATCACTGTTGTTGGAAAGCACAATATGCTTATTTCGCCACTTAAAACCATGTGTGTATTCAGACACACCCTCCCGTGCCAGCAACTGGGGAAGTGGATTTGATACTAGAAATGTTTATGCCATAAAAAAATGTAGTTAGTCTTTAAGGTGCCACAAATGCATTGGTTGTTTTGCCGTAGGAGACTAACATGTATGTTCCTCTGAAAATAAATAGTAAAGTTATTGTTTTCCTTTTGTCGACCAAATCTCACTTTTGATGTAAAATATATAATAGGTTGATTCTAAATTAGCAATAATATAAAACACATACCCAATGCTTGAGGTGGGGTAGGAGAGACCTGCTAACTCCTATATCTTGGCAGCCGCCTTAAGCACTGTGTATGGGCTTGTGGATTTCATTAAGACCCACTCACCCCAGAATTAGGGTGGTTAAAGCAGAAAGGGATAGCAAAAAGCTCCAAAAAGTTCTCCTGAGCTAGGGGACTGAGCATTGAAAGGTTAAACACAGCTCTTATGCATTTATGAAAGTGATGCACACTGGACTCCAAATACAAATGTCACGTATACATAGATGTGATCTGAGTGGACAGTGATTGACCTGGCTATCAGTCTTGGGGTTGTGGTGGAGAGCTGGATGAAAATGTTGACCCAAAGTGCAGCTGCTGCAAAAAAGGCAAATTCTTGGCTTTTCAGGTAACAAGATCATAGAACATTGTATTCTGTGTTCTGTTTACAATACATGCAAGGACCAAAAGCATCACAGTCAACAATGCTCTTTATTGACAAATAAAACCAGCTCTGATATTAAGGCTGACATGCTAGTGCAAAGCTGTGTACAGTTTTGCTCATGGGGAAGCCTGCATTGCAAAATTTTGATGCCGAGTATGTACATCTACAGTGGTACCTTGGTTCTCAAATTTAATCCATTCTGGGAGTCTGTTTGACTCCCGAAACACTTTGAAAACCAAGGCGTGGCTTCTGATTGGTTGCAGGAGCTTCCTGCACTCAATCAGAAACTGCGGAATCCACATTGGACATTCGGCTTCCAAAAAACGTTTGCAAATCGGAACACTCATTTCCGGATTTGCAGTGTTTGGGAGCCGATTTGTTCGGGGGCCAAGCCGTTCGACTACCAAGGTACCACTGTGTTAACATTTTTAATTTGTTTCAGGTTTCAAGCCAACTGTGGTAGCCTTCTTTACCATGATGATTACTGTTATATTAGTCGCCTACGCAGCCAGTTCCATGTCTCTGGCTATAGCAACAGGGCAAAACGTCACGTCGGTTGCAAACCTCATCATAAATATTTGCTTTGTTTTTATGATTGTGAGTTTTGGTTGTTTCTTCTCTTTCCCCTCCTCCTTTGGTGGGTGGGGGTGGGAATGTTTAGACAGATATTATGCAAAAAGGCCACATTGCCACATTTCAGCCACTGCCCAAAGTTCTATCACATGAACGGGATGATTCATAGGGGAGCAAGTTTGCCTTCAGGGACGCGGGTGGTGCTGTGGTCTAAACCACTGAGCCTAGGGCTTGCCGATCAGAAGGTTCAGATCCCTGCGACGGAGTGAGCTCCCGTTGCTCGGTTCCAGCTCCTGCCAACCTAGCAGTTCGAAAGCACGTCAAAGTGCAAGTAGATAAATAGGTACTGCTCCAGCAGGAAGGTAAACGGCATTTCTGTGCGCTGCTCTGGTTTCGCCAGAAGCGGCTTAGTCATGCTGGCCACATGACCCGGAAAAACTGTCTGCGGACAAATGTCGGCTCTCTCGGCCAGTAAAGCGAGATGAGTGCCGCAACCCCAGTCGTTCATGACTGGACTTAACTGTCAGGGGTCCTTTACCTTTTTAAGTTTGCCTTCAATGGCTGTAAGACTCCTAGATAGTGCCCGTTTGGCGTGAAGTCAAACTGTGAAAAGTTAGAGCACTTGCTGTGGCTGTTGAGACAGGTATGAGAGACATGGTTTTTTGCAGCTGTGGCAGATGAAGGCATCCAGTTGTGCTGCTGCAGATGCACCACAGAGTTTCTTATCTCTGCTATCCTCCCAGTGGTCATTCCTGTTCTGGCCACTGCTATGGATGTGCAACCTGTCTGTCTGTCTCCGGGCTCTGTGGTCGTCTGCAAGGGATTCCCACACAGTGGGGTTGATGTTGCCAGCCTTCATGCCATGTTTACAGACATAATGGGAGTTGCAAAGATGGTGCCCTATCTAAGACTCTTTATCCCATAGAAAACGAATAGCCATTCATTCCCGCAGGAAAAATGTCTGCCCTTAAACTAATTTATGATGCACCCCTGAAATGGGGGCGGTGAATAAAAAACACACACAGTTTGCTGAACTTCAAAAAGTACATGCTTACTGATGATGGGTGCTCCAGAGGAATAACGTCTCGGTAAACATGACATCCACAAAACCACTTTGTATATTTCACGGCGATGAGAATGAATTCTGGAAATGGCTGAAATCCTTTAAGAGCTCTGGGTGAATTTTTTTTCTGTCCATTTGACTTTTCCCTGTCTTTTAAAACTACTATTACCATTTGTAGGTTTTCTCTGGCTTGCTGGTGAACATCACAACCATTTCACCTTGGTTGCTGTGGCTGAAGTATTTCAGTATCCCGCGCTATGGCCTGAATGTAGGTATCAGCCTTTCCCCCTTTCTTCTTTAGAAATGGTTCTGGAAGTTTCGAACTCACCACCATCTATCATAACCCTGGCTACAAATTCATATAACTGACCAGAGAAGGCTATCCTTCCCCTCAACATTGACTCTGGTTTTTTTAATTTTAAATACTTCTTAAACACCCAAACTTCTAAGCAGTTTACATAAAATACGGTATGATAAGTTCTCTTAAGGCTGCACCATATGTGCAGGTGTTTAATAAAAACATGTTTGCTCGCTTAGCAAACACATTTTAATTAAACACCACATGTTACTTTCGCTAATTTTAAATGCAAGCATTAAAATGCCATTGTGTGGGACCAATCTGGATTAGGACCCTAGTGTGGCAGGTGGGTTTTTTAAAAACATCAACAACAATGGCACTGATGTACCTTCAGTGATTTCTGCTCTTGGAGAAATATTAAGAGTCCCTTCTCATTTCATCAAGCAACTGCCTGGATGATGGCTCTGTTATACCTGGTTTGGGAATGGACGAAGGCTGATTCTGATGGTGGAAGTGCAGGCCTGCCCCCTTTCTGATTTACTACAAAGAAGACCCCACATATTAAGCATTTGCCATACACTGGTTACTGAATGTGTGAACTGGGCACAAGCACACTTTCCACGTCCTTTTCTTTTAAATGAGAGGGTGAATTATGTGAATTGGACACCACTACATGATGAACGGTGGGAACGAGAAACACCCCACCCCTTTTGGACCTGTGACTTGAGATCACAAGACAAAACGAAAGTGTGGAAAAGTGATCTCACAGTGACATCTAGTGATATAGGCTGTGAACTGCACAGTGCTGCCTGTTAACTCTCTTATGTATTGGCGTACATTAATTAGAATCAAATATCCCTCTCCCCCGCCCACATTGTTAGTTTGATGTGAATGATTTTTGGACTAGGGGGAGATTGAGATTTTGTTCATTTTTGTTCATTTGTTAATTAGTGGGTCTGAGTATTGCTTTATTCTTTGAGCATGGCTTTTTTATAAAAGGATTTTATACGAAATATTATTATTTGATTCCCCCCACTTCCCCCCATGGTAATATATACTGTATATCTTCCTTTTTTTGCTGTAAATCACTTGGAGAACTTCAATAAATCCAATAAATGAAATTAAATGCATATAAAACTTCAGGTGAAATAGCGTTTTCTGCTACAAAGGGTGTGTGTGAATTGCAGGATTTCTTATGCAACATTTTCCAGTTATGTTCTTAAAAGCACCAATTGATCCTTGGTATACTAACTTGTGGCAAAAAATAGTGCTTGAAAGCATGTGAGGCTGTTCAGACAGGTTGACTCTTAATGCGCACAGCGACCGACAGCCAAACTGAGAAACCTCAGCTACTTTTGGGATCTCTACCAATCTTGGATATTGAGAAGTAAATAAAATGTGTAATGTTTTCATATCCTTAACAAGACTGAAATTCTTCTTGTCATTTTGCCTCTTCCTGTAGGTGTGAAAATATGGAAGTCTTCTTAGGTAACAACAGTAGAAACAAGCAAGTAATTCAGTTTTGTTTGTCTTTAAAGGCTTTGCAAGTAAATGAATTTACCGGGCTTAAGTTTTGCTCAGAACTTGAACAAGGGGTCAACGTAACCTGCATCGCTCCTAGTCCATTTACTATGTAAGTACTTGGCATTTTGCAAAGAGTTGAGCTATACAGTAAGCTTAAAAAAAAGATACCGGAGTTTATTTAACAGTTACTCAGAGCTGATTTCTTGCACATTAGAATTAACCAGGGATGCAGGTGGCACTGTGGTCTAAACCACTGAGCCTCTTGGGCTTGCCGATCAGAAGGTCGTCGGTTCGAACCCCCATGACGGGATGAGCTCCCGTTGCTCTGTCCCAGCTCCTGCCGTCCTAGCAGTTCGAAAGTACACCAGTACAAGTAGATAAATAGGTACTGCTGTGGCGGGAAGGTAAACGGCATTTCCATGTGCTCTGGTTTCTGTCACGGTGTTCCATTGCACCAGAAGTGGTTTAGTCATACTGGCCACAAGACCCGGAAAGCTGTCTGTGTACAAACGCTGGCTCCCTCGGCGTGAAAGCGAATGAGCGCCGCAACCCCATAGTCGCCTTTGACTGGACTTAACTGTCCAGGGGTCCTTTACCTTTTTAACCAGAATTAAACCAAGAAGAGCCCACTGGATCTGGCCAATGGCTCTTCTAGCAATCTCCTCCTCTGGTTTTCAGCAACTTGTATTCAGAAGCATACTGCCTCGAACAGTGTAACACACTCACTAAATAGAGCCTAAGCATAACCTCCCCAACCCCCATTCCTGAATATTTGACCCTTTGCAAAAAGCAACAAATAGCAAGAGGCAACTGCTCTTCTGCCCTTACCTCACCTCCCAACTTCAAGCCTTAAAAAATAAATAAATCATTCTTTGAAGACTGCTTGCTCCTTTCTCTATTGGTGGAGTGCACAATACTATGCCTTATTTAAAAAACAACTATCTCCTATAGTATTATTTCCTCAGCCCACCTCCATTTACAAGGGAGTTGGAGAGCACAATACAGTGCTACCTTGGGTTAAGAACTTAATTCATTCTGGAGGTCTGTTCTTAACCTGAAACTGTTCTTAACCTGAAGCACCACTTTAGCTAACGGGGCCTCCTGCCGCCACTGCACAATTTCTGTTCTCATCCTGAAGCAAAGTTCTTAACCCGAGGTAATATTTCTGGGTTAGCAGAGTCTGTAACCTGAAGTGTATGTGCCAGGGGTTCAGGAGCAGAGGCACAGGGAAGGAAGGAAATGGAGAGCGAGGGGGAGGAGTCCGAAGGAAATGTCAGCGATGACAGCGGTCCGAGGTCTCTGAGTCTTTCCAGTGAATCGGATGATTCACAGAAAGGGGCGCCCATGGTCAGGGCAAGGGGGGTGCCCAGGGGGACACCCCAGGAAGAAGGGGCCAGAGGGGACTCAGAGAGCAGCAGTTGGAAATCCGGACCAGCGTCCACACCAGAGTGCAGTAGGGGGGAGGAGTCCCAGGCATCGGGATCAGGCGGCGCGCTGCCAGCGGGAGAACATGAGGGAGGATTGACCACGCCTCCGTCGGGGAGCGAGGAAACGGTCAAGAGGAAGGTTGAAGGCTGCGCGCGCGCGCCAAGTTCAAATGTACAGGAGGGCGGCACAGTTGGCAGCCCGGATAGGGAGCCAGGTCCTAAAGCCCGCTGAAGAGAGAGGGAGGAGTCAGGGGGGTCAACGTCTGCGTCGGAAGAGTCCAGGAAGGAAGGAACCCCGGGGGGTAGCAGGACCCAGAGGAGAAAGGAGAGACGGAAGAGGTGGAGTAAGGCTAGAGTCTTAAACTGGTGTACAGGGGGCGGAGATTCAGATGGAGCTTCGCCGGTCTAAACCCTAGACGTAGAGCTGGGGCGCTGTGGCTTGGAAATGGAAACTGTACTTCAATAAAGACTTTTGTACATTACCACCGGCTAGCGTTGGTCCTCTGTGAGCTGGGACCAGGAGCCAGCTCTGACAGTAAGCTCCATCTCCAGAAAAGTTGTGCACCAAGAACCTCGCAACGTGAGTCGACGCAGCGAGGGAAGAGGATTGGTGCTTTGCGAGCTCACACAAATCAGGCAAGATGACTACAGAACAGCAACTAACAGAACTGCGAAATGCAGTGAGTCAACTCAACGCGGAGGTACTTGCATCCAGGAAAAGGGAAGAGGAAATGGATACCGCCTACAGGGATCTCCAAGCCAGGTTGGAAGTGCTTTCTAAACAGGGGCAACCGGGACCCAAACCAGAGGGCATTGGGCTGGGAAGAAGAGGGGGCAGCCTGGTATCTCATTTCGACTGGAGTTTACAGCAGTACCCTAACTTCCGAGCAGACCTGCTGTTTGCGCTGGGTCTGCTGGAAAAAGACTTTAGAGATGAGCGAGAGAAAGTGGGGTTTATATTGTCCCATTTGCATGGGGAAGCCAAAGCGTGGCTGAGGAATTTGTGGAGAGATAATGATCCGGCGCTCCAAGATGCGGATGCTTTCATTAAAGCGATGGATTCGTGTTTTTCATCAAAGATAGACATCGATATTGCCAGAAGAGACATACATGGGCTCAAACAAGGCAGAGCCAGTGTGAGGCAGTACCATTCCCGCTTTTTTGGATTAGTTCATGCGCTGGGATGGGAGAAGGATTCTGCTCCAGTCAGAGACCTTTTTTGGGAAGGCTTGAATGCAAATGTGAAAGACGAGATTGCAAGGGGGGAGAGACCAAAGAGCACTCAGCAAGTGGTCCATCGGGCGCTGGAGATTGGGGTGCGTCTGGAAGAACGTCCATGGAACAGAGAAGAAGGACATTGGGGACGTACGCCAACGAGAGCACCTCCCCTCTTTCCCAAAGATGCAGCGCGTGCGCAATCCACACCCTCGCAGGGAGGGGGAGAAGAACCGATGGAGATTGGAGGTGCCAGGGCTCAGTCAGCTACCAGAGCCCTAACACCGGGAGCAGTCAAAGCGAAGCTTCCTAGAGGGAACAGGAAGTGCTACATCTGCGACAGTGCTCAGCACATGGCGAAAGAGTGTCCCCAGAGGCTCCACAAGCACACTGCAGCCTCTGCAACAGTCACAGACGCAACTCAGCAGAGAGAACCACAGCAGGGAAACGACAGAGTCTGGCTGGAGGAAGAGGCACTGGGGTCCAGCCAGACAAGTCAATGAAGCAATCCCCAGAAATTTTGCAGCCCACAGACCCCCTCCCACCCAAACCAGTGGTGCAGCTTACAGCGTTGCTCCAACTGCCCAATGGACTCACTATGGAAGTGCCAATTACCATTGACTCTGGTAGTAACGCAGACTTTATAGGACTGGATTTCATTCAACAGCACAACGTAGCGCTACTGCCAGCCACGCGGCCTCTGCAGGTTGTCACGGTGGATGGCAGGGAATTGCTGGGGGGGCAAGTGGTGCAGCAAACGCCTCCCATGGTGATGCAAATTGGGAATCACCGAGAAGTCATCAGCTTCAATGTCACCCGCCTGTCGGAAACGCCTGTAGTATTGGGCATGAGTTGGCTGCACAGGCACAGCCCAGCTTTGGCGTGGTACCAGCGCCAACTGACATTCGGCTCCTCCTACTGTGCGGAACATTGCATTCTGCCTAGCCCGGAAGGGGAAGAGGATGACCCGCAGCTACAATTAGGCACGCTGCAAGCAGTGCCTCTCAAGTATGCAGCGTTTTTGGAGGTTTTCTGCGAGAAAGAAGCGGACAAGCTGCCTCCCCACAGGCCCTATGACTGCAAGATTGACCTCCTGCCAGGGGCGATGCTGCCAACCGGGAAACTGTATTCCATGTCTGAAGATGAGCTGCAGGAACTCAGGGAGTTCATAGACCTCAACTTGAAGCGCGGTTTCATCCGGGAGTCGAAGGCAGTGGGGGGCAGTCCTGTATTCTTTGTGAAGAAGAAGGACACGCCCCAAAAGAGGCTTGTAGTGGACTTCAGGATCTTAAATTCCAAGACCAAGCCCACGGCCTTTCCTATGCCCAAAATAGACGACCTGCTCGCAACGGTGAGGAAAGGACGCATTTTCACAAAGTTGGATCTGCGAGGGGCGTACAACCTTATTCGCATATGGGAGGGCGACGAGTGGAAGACTGCCATGTTCACGCCCCTGGGCACCTATGAATACAGAGTTATGCCCTTTGGATTACAAAATGGCTCCCACTGTTTTCAAGCCTTCATGCATCACGTACTGGCGGGTCTCCTCTACAAGAAATGCGTCTGCTTCTTGGACGACATCCTGATATTCTCAGAATCAGAGGAGACCCACGAGGGAGACGTCAAGGAAGTTCTGCAGAGACTGCAGGAGCATAGGCTGTACGCCAAGCTGGAAAAGTGCCAGTTCGACAGGAAGGAGGTAGATTTCCTGGGCTACAAGTTGTCGGACAAGGGGCTTGCCATGGACAGCGCCAAGGTTCGCGCAGTGTTGGACTGGAAGAGCCCGCGCAATCGGAAGGAGGTCCAGCGGTTTGTGGGTTTCGCCAACTTTTACCGCAAGTTCATCAAGGGGTTCGCGATGCAGACAGCGGCCATTACCGACACGCTCAGCTCCAAGAAGAAGAAGTTCATCTGGACGGAGCCAGCGGAGCAGTCCTTTCAGAACCTCAAGCGTCTCTTCTCGTCCGAAGAGCAGCTACTGCACGTGAATCCCAGCAGACCGATGAGAGTTGAAACGGACGCCTCAGACAGAGCCGTGGGAGCAGTACTGTTGCAGCAGGACCCGCATGGGGACTGGAGACCGTGTGCCTTCTACTCTCGAAAGCTCAGCAAGTCAGAGCAGAACTACACCATCTGGGACAGGGAGTTGCTGGCCATTCATGCAGCATTCAAGGCGTGGCGGCACTTCCTCATCGGAGCCAAACACACGGTGCAGGTTCGCACGGACCATAAGAACCTGGAGTACTGGCACACGGCAAGGTTCCTGAACCAGCGGCACATACGATGGGCGGAGTTCTTTGCAGATTTCGACTTCAGGATAGAGTACATCCCAGGCGACAACAACATCATGGCAGATGCACTGTCCAGAAAGCGCAATACCTCGAAGAGGCGGCACCAACAGCGGCCAAGCACATTTTCGCACCGGAAGCGTGGGCGTGCGCTTCAGCAACCGTGGATCTGGAAGCTGTCCGTCGAGCACTTCAGGAAGACCCCTTTGCACAAGCCAAGATGGAGGAGGTGCACAAGGGCACGGCGAAGAACGACGAGTTCCAGATACGCAACGGATTGCTCATCCGCAGAGGGGCCCTCTACGTACCGGGAGACGACCTCCGCGCGAAAGTACTGCAGCAGTTGCACGACGCACCCACCGCCGGGCACTTTGGCAAAGAGAAGACGGCATAATTAGTAGCCAGAGATTTTTGGTGGCCCAAGATGCGGGTGGAAGTCGCGGATTATGTCTCGAGGTGCGACACCTGCCAAAGGGCCAAGTCAGTGCACAAACCTCCGGCGGGACTGCTCGAACCGCTGCAAACACCGAGCGAACCGTGGGAGAGGGTGGCCCTGGACTTTGTCACGGATTTACCCAGCTCGAGAGGCAAGACGGCAGTGCTAGTGGTGGTGGACATGTTCACCAAAATGGCCCACTTCATTCCGTGCGCGAAGGTGGCCACGGCGGAACAGACCGCCAAACTGTTCATAGACCACGTCTTCAGGGTTCACGGTCTGCCACGGTCTATCTTGTCCGACCGGGGGCGACAGTTCATCTTGAACTTCTGGCAGAAGCTGATGGGTTTCCTGAACGTCAAGATCAACCTAGCGTCGGCGAGACACCCGCAGACCAACGGACAAGCGGAGCGGGTCAACGCCATCATGCAACAGTACCTGAGATGCTACGCAAATCAGCAGCCGGCAACATGGGTGGACTACCTGCCGCTCGCTGAGTTCGCCTACAACAACACGAAGCACGTGTCCACGGGGGTGACACCGTTCTTCGCCAACAATGGGAGGCATCCTAGAACCTTCCCGGGATTAGAGAGACTGGGGGAGGGGGAGCCACAGGCAGCGGAAGTCTTAGCGTCAGAATTGCAGGAAGTGCACGAACAGCTTCGGAGGCAGTTAGAACTAGCAAAGCACGCATACAAACTGCAGGCTGACAAGCACAGAAGGGTGGGGGAAGACATACAGGTGGGAGACTGGGTTTGGTTAGCAGCCCAGGCAGTGCCGACCAGATCGTTAGCGAAGAAGAAACTCGGACATAAGCAGCTAGGACCTTACCAAGTCGAGGCACAGATCAATCCAGTGGCCTTCCGGTTGACACTTCCGGAGGGATCCAGAATGCACCCAGTCTTCCATAGATCAGTGCTCACGCCCTACAAAGCACCTCACAGATTTCAGGTGCCGGGCACGGCACCAGACCCGTGTAGGGAGACGCCCACAAGGAGGGGGTCGCCAAGAGGGGAACCCATCAACCAGATCACAGAGATTTTAGACTCAAGATGGGGGGAAGAGGGAGTAGAATATTTTCTCGCCAGCGAAGGTACCCCGGCCAGCGCCAACCGTTGGGTGCCGGACTATGCCTTGGAAGAGCCTCTTCTCAAGGAAGAGTTTCATGCCTTGTTCCCGCACAGGCCCATGCCAGCTGCGTATTTCGACGACTGGCTTTTCACACCCACGCTTTCAACCAGCACGTTCCAGGGGTTCACCTCGGACGAAGAACCGGCACTAGACACACGTTCCCCGGAGGGATCGCCCTCGGGGTCTGCCTCAGACCGCTCTTATTGGTGGGACGATCGACCAGAGGAGCGGTGGAGCAGGAGGTGGCTGGGGGGTCCTTGGCAGGCAACGGCCCCAGAGGTGACCGGGGGAGAGACGGACATGGACGTGTTGGGGGAGGACCTTGGGTTCGAGCATGGCGGCACAGAGATGGAAGCAGAGGAAATCGAGGTCGACGAGAGCACGGAGGACGAGCCGGACTTATCCGGCTGGAGGCACGCCAAGGGGGACGAACTGTATCCGCCATTCACCCCCACAACGACGGAGCACCCAGCACCCACACCTGAAGGAGGGGAGGGGGGAAGGGGGGGCTTCGAGGGGGGGATGGATGTCAGGGGTTCAGGAGCAGAGGCACAGGGAAGGAAGGAAATGGAGAGCGAGGGGGAGGAGTCCGAAGGAAATGTCAGCGATGACAGCGGTCCGAGGTCTCTGAGTCTTTCCAGTGAATCGGATGATTCACAGAAAGGGGCGCCCATGGTCAGGGCAAGGGGGGTGCCCAGGGGGACACCCCAGGAAGAAGGGGCCAGAGGGGACTCAGAGAGCAGCAGTTGGAAATCCGGACCAGCGTCCACACCAGAGTGCAGTAGGGGGGAGGAGTCCCAGGCATCGGGATCAGGCGGCGCGCTGCCAGCGGGAGAACATGAGGGAGGATTGACCACGCCTCCGTCGGGGAGTGAGGAAACGGTCAAGAGGAAGGTTGAAGGCTGCGCGCGCGCGCCAAGTTCAAATGTACAGGAGGGCGGCACAGTTGGCAGCCCGGATAGGGAGCCAGGTCCTAAAGCCCGCCGAAGAGAGAGGGAGGAGTCAGGGGGGTCAACGTCTGTGTCGGAAGAGTCCAGGAAGGAAGGAACCCCGGGGGGTAGCAGGACCCAGAGGAGAAAGGAGAGACGGAAGAGGTGGAGTAAGGCTAGAGTCTTAAACTGGTGTACAGGGGGCGGAGATTCAGATGGAGCTTCGCCGGTCTAAACCCTAGACGTAGAGCTGGGGCGCTGTGGCTTGGAAATGGAAACTGTACTTCAATAAAGACTTTTGTACATTACCACCGGCTAGCGTTGGTCCTCTGTGAGCTGGGACCAGGAGCCAGCTCTGACAGTATGTAACCCAAGGTACCACTGTATTGGCATTTGGCTCGGAACTCAGCCACTAAAGCACCAAGGATGAGATGGGTTTACAAACTGGGTTGCATACAGCTCTGTTCCTCTGCTCACGGAAGGCTCTTCACTCCAGTGGAAGCTTGTGAACAGAAGATTTTTGCCACCTTCCTCTGCAGGGATGCTTTGGAACAGCATGGCAGAGCCTGTGCAAAGAACTGCAGGAGAAAGATGAAATTTGTAAACGTTGCCTGCTCCCTTTCCACCCATGGAGCCATGCATGAACAGAGGAGGCACAGCTGGATATAACCCAGCATCTATTAAAGTCCAAAGGTGAAAGGTGATGTGGCCAGTTATGGGAGAGAAGAGATCCTAGAAGTGGGCTGTGGTGGAGTGGAGAGGAAGGCTTCACTGTATTAGTCTTAAGAGTAGGGTGTGTGTGTGTGTGTATGTGTGGAGTGTCTGTGTCATCCTCTATCAACTAATAGCAGCGTCTTCTTTGTATTCATCTTTTGTTGTCATACGTCTGACTTATACAGTGGTACCTCTGGTTGCGAACGGGATCTATTCTGGAGGCCCGTTTGCAACCTGAAAAGAACGCAACCTGTGTCTGTGCGGGTCGCGATTCGCCGTGTCTGTGCATGCACGTGACGTCATTTTGCGCATCTACGCATGCACGAGTGGCAAAACCCGGAAGTAACCCTTTCCGGTACTTCCAGGTCGCCACGGGACGCAACCTGAAGCAAACGTAACATGAGGTATGACTGTATTAAGAAACAGCATTGAGAGTAAAACAAGAAAACTAGGTAAAATTAGGGACAATGCATTTCTAACAAAACTTCTGCCTTTAACCTGTGTTTTCTAGATGCACTGGAGAAGAATATCTGAAGATGCAAGGCATTGACATGACTTTCTTGGGCATGGTGAAGAATTACGTGGCTCTTATATGCATGACAATCATTTTCCTCTCTATTGCGTATCTGAAATTGAGATTTATTAAGAAGTATACTTAATCGAGCAAGGCACGCATGCCTACTGAACACTACAGTGTATTTTTATGGTAAACATGTAATATATGTAAAGTATACTGCTGATTTATAAAACTTTTCTTTCTTTCTTTTCTTTCTTTCAAGAGAGAGAGTGGAAGGAAAGTGGTCATTGTGCCAATTGGAACTTTCCTCCCGTTAGCAATTAGCAAATAGCCAGGGATTCTGAATGGGGAAATGGGTGTGGCAAAGCACCCTCCCCCATGGTCCTAACCTGGCCTGTGACCTCCCCCACCAGTGCCATCTACATATAAAACTATATGTGTTCATCATCTACAATGTCACATTTAAATTGGCCTTGTCCTTCCAAACAGTGGTTAAGGTGGTCAATGTCTTGCCCATACAAAATCAAACCAGAGGTGGGAGCTCACATGGTGGGATATAAATCTGCTCCTTACGCAAACAGAGACGATTGCTTTAGTTCAAGATCCATGGATTGAGTTGAACTGGGTCAAGGGACCATCTATTCCTACAACCGGCCCACAGAACTAAATTGAAACCCAGCCTGTTTCCCCCCACCTAATAACACACACAAACTACTGCAAACCATATAAAGTCTTTATTTAAAGTGGGGAGGTGGTCACTATTAAACCAATACATCTTTGACCACTATGGAAGACTTGGATAACTAATAACTTTCCAACACACCTTTGCTATTAAGACATTAACCTAAAAACAGGGGGTAACTCACGCTTCCATTGTGTGAAACAAAAGGGATACAAAAACAGGTAGCTTCGCTGTCATACACTAAATGTATGTACGTTGTCAGTATGCATGGATAACCCATGAAATCTTATTGCACTTCAAAATGAAGTTTGTTATTAAGTAACAACATGTTACAACAATATATATAAACATATATATTAATATATATAAACAAATATGATTATGAATGCAAACATTTTGGTTTTTATAGCAACGCTGCAAATGTAAGATATAATGATTGTGATGGCTGTAAATACAAACAGGAAGACACAACTTTTGAAACAAGCACGCCAAGGCGTGTTGCAATGGCAGCTTCCCACTCTGCGGCTTGGCATCTGCGACAGCATGGCACGAAAGATCTGGGATGCCATTAGCACTACTGTGAGAAATCCCTGTGGACTGAAGCACCCTCTTGAAGACATCTAGCCCCCAGCAACAAAGCCAACTGAATGTGTCCCTATGAGTCATACTGTCACACAGGTTGTTGTTTTGGAAATGCACCACATAAAATCTTTCAGAAATCTAAAAGACTCTGACTTGCTGACTTTTGTGCTCTTGCTACATCACTAAACGACCTTTCAGGGTTTTTAAAAAAATTTCATGTCTAATTTAAGCCACAACCCAACCACAATCAGTGCCTAAGAATAGAATATTGTAAATTTCCTACCAAAAAAGAGAACTCTGGGTCCCTCTTGTGGTCCCTTTAATTTTCAATTAATGCAAGGTGCATTGCTAATACTGTTCAATTGAAAGGCATGAGCTGCCAGTCTGGCACCTCACAAAAGCTGCTTCCACAGTGGAATTTTACTGTAGGATAGACATACTTTCTGCATTATGTTCTGAGCAAAACATCCTCCCCCTGCAAGTATCCCTCCTTCAGCTTTGGGGCAATATCCTCAAGTGTAGGTGACCTGTAATCTAGCTGTTCACTCCCCCCATTTTTGCCAGTTATGACCTGCATAGATTCCTCCAGCCATTTCCTTCTCTATGGTTAATACTCCTCTCTAGGAATCAACTCTTTATCATTTTAGCCCTTCCCTTCCCAAATTTCATTAATCAGTTTCTTATCCCATCCCAAAACTCTAGAAACAAGATGGGGGGAACACTTATTATCTGGGATGCAACCCAGAGGTGTGGGAGGGTGTAGTTAACCCTTTCACCCTCATGCTGCAGCTTTAATTGAAATTGCTTCACCCTCTCAACGTTTGGGGCTGGGGACACTGCCTACCAGGCTAAAAGAATGTCATTTGAATTTCAGAGGTCTGGAAACAGAGCTGCTATTCTGCTTATAGCTTGAAGCAGAGCTATTAAACAGGGTGTTATTAAACAGTACTTTTTTTCTGGGGGTACTCAAAGATATGCAATACTGACACCTTATTTTCTTAGAAGAAAAGCACTGGTTAAAAATGTGGCACTTACTGTAACAACTTCATGGCGAGTACCAGCACCTTTTTTTCTAGAAGAAAAGCACTGCTATTAAATCACCCACGTTTAGAGGCACACTGTGTGAAAATAGCAGCATTTTAAGAACCAGAGGGGACTTTGCCTTCACTTGCCATTTGAGAACTACCACTTGCTTGAGTAACAGAAAATTCCTGTGCCATTCCTTGTAGAAAAACAGAAGAAAAAAAAGAGCATACCATCCCAGCCACATTATTCTGGACATTGTGTGATTTCATTTCTCTCTGGTGAATGAAATGCAGAGGTTACTTTTTTGGCAAGTAGTTAGGATAAACTACTGTAATACCCATTTCTCTTGAAAGCAGACAACAGCTATTTATCCTTTGATTTGGACAGTTTCTTTGCAATACTATTAAGAGTACAGGATTTCCAGAATCCTGCTATCTTTAAGAACATACAGATAAGATTTGCAATAAAAATCGGTGTGTTTTATACTTTATATAGCAAATTGAAACTTGATAGTTTAGGGGTCGTCGTCCCCCACTCTAGAGGGCTAATTGCATTTTTGAAGGGAATAGAGTCCGGAGGGGAAGCCTCAATGCATCTGTATGAAAACATGTAAAACAACTACTAACAGTGCAATCCTATGCATATTTACTAATGTGTTCAATTGTGCTGACTTTCAGGTAAGCGTGTATAGGACTGCAGCCTTAGTTATTGAGCTGACAGTTCACTATATGAGCTTACTCATTTTCTATGGAAAGCAGAGAAATCTGACATTTCTGTAGATTCTTAAGTACCTGGAACTGAGTCCAAGGCTGAATCGGTTCTCTGGTAGTGAAAGGGTTCTTGCACTAGCAGATGCGAAGGTTTTGCTATTTCACAACAGAGAAATCCAATACAACAGCTGTGCTGGTGGAAACTTGGTGCGCAACCTACTGTACAATCTATCGTGCGACAAAGTTACCTGCAACCTACTTTTACATTACTCTGTGAAACAGCGTTTTGCCAACAAAAATGTATCGCTAAGTGATTTTAATTGAGTGCTGCATTAGAGACAACCCCAAATTAACTTTTCTTTTTAAAACACTTCTTAGTCTCCCATTTTATATTTAAAAAAGCATCAACAGCTCGGCTGTTTCTCTGCTTACTGAATCTGCATATCTTAGAGCTTCCTGTGACTTAGCCAAATCACTAACTGTGCGCAATACTCATAATTTTGTAGGCAAAGGAAAAAGCCTACTAGACATGGACATTGTTGCCACTGTTCCCACCTCCTCCGGCATCAATGCCTTCTGTGGACTGTGAGGAAGAAGGGCGGGAACTCCTAGCCCGGGACTGGCCATTGAGCCCCATTGGAGTTCCCAGTCTGTGGCTCACTTGGGATGCCGTGTCATCCGATTCCCATCGCTCCAGCTCTTCTCGTACAAGTCTCTCCATCTGATCCCTGTGGACTTCATTATCACGGCCCAGCCTGTCGTCCTAGGCACAAATATCATAGTGTCCGATCATACAAAGATTGCAAAGAAAGATACACTGGAGTATGAATTCTTAAACTGGGAAGAAACACTTATGTGGTTTAAATGGTTAAAAAATTACTAACACAGCTAACAGAAACAATACTTTGTCTTAAGAAAACAGGAATAGAGTGAAACAGCAAATTTGCAAGAACTGTTTGCCTTTTTCTGGCACATGTGAGTTACCTCTGTGACCCCATCAAGCAGCCTTCCCAGCACCTCTTTCCTTTTCAGTTTTGCTCTCTCCATGGCTTCCAACTTCACAATGACAGCGTCAATCTTAGAAACAATGCTGCCTATGGAATGCTCCATGCGATCCACTCGCCGCACCAACCTAGAGCCAAACATATTTTTTTTTATAAAATATGGTTTTTACTTAAACAATGCGTATTTTATTTTGACTAGAGATTTAATGATCAAGCAATTCATGTAATACTTGTTAGGAAAAAGCCCCTTTGCCCTAGTGGTATATTATCATGTACTTTTGCACAGATCAGTCTCTTGCATCTCCAATGAAAAAGTAGTGTAAGAACAGGGAGAAACCCCGAGGAGCCGCGGCCAAGCGAAGTGGTCAGTACTGAAGCAGCATCTGAATCAGGGAAGCCTCACTTTGAATTTTGCCTCTGACATGGACCTATGAAGTGGCCTTAGGAATGCCGCTCCCATTCAACCTCCCATTTTCAGTAATGGTAAGAATAGTAGCCAACCTTGCAGGGCTGTTATATGGATTTCAACAGTTTAATGCATGTGAAGTACCTTGATAAATAAATCCACAACAAAGCATAAATACATGGTTATTTTATTATGGGGTGTGTGAAATGCTGCAAGCAACACTCCACAGACCATAGCAATGGGAGCCACAGCTTCTTTGCATGGCAACTGTCTTCCGGAGCACACAAGAGGTGCCACTTTAAATTGAGAAAAACAGCCGAGAGCTCATGTTCTCTGGCAATTGTATAGTTCTACCGCTGAATGTACAATAGCTTTGATTAAAAGGGAGGAAAGGCACCATGCAATGCTCTTTCAACATTCATAATCAAGTAGAATTCCCCTATATCTGGACATCTCAGAAGACAATCGAGCAGTCCACACGTACTACTGTGGAAGGACACTAACAGCAGCAACCCAAGAACCTTTCAGCACCTCACTCAGAATGCCTAGGCAACAGAATCAGCAACAATCACCTCCTATGCTTGCTGGCTGCTCATATAGCTACAACCCTATGCAAGGCTTTGCAACACACAACAGAAAGACATCAAGATTAGAGAGTGGTCAGGATACTCAAGTGTTTTAGCTTATTCTAGCAGGATGACAGCATAAATGCACAGCTGTCCAGAAACAACAGTCCCACATTCCTTTGCTGACTTAGTCACAGGACGGCTTGTTGTTACTACCCATCTGTATTTAGTGTTATTCCCCCTTCTGTTTTCCACTGGAACAGAAGCATTTTCCCTCAGATATTTTTTCAGCTGGATTCCTTCACATTATGTTCCCAGACTGAAGTTTCCAGAGGCAATACAGAACATTCATAAATCAGAGATGGGAAGAAGGTAGACAGTGATCCACCAATGGAACTCTGAGCAATTTCTGGCAGCTGCCTTCTCCCTGTACCTTCTCCCAAGACAAATCCAGCACTCCACTGCAAGCAGAAGCCTCATGCCCCGCTGGTTTGAATGCAGGCTGTTTTATACATATATAAATGCTGAAAACAAACAAACGCAAAACCCATGAAGATCCTGGTTATAGCAGGAGCTCTTGCCTTTGATAAAAGGGACGCGGGTGGCGCTGTGGGTTAAACCACAGAGCCTAGGACTTGCCAGTCAGAAGGTTGGTGGTTCGAATCCCCGCGACGGGGTGAGCTCCTGTTCCTCGGTCCCTGCTCTTGCCAACCTAGCAGTTCAAAAGCACGTCAAAGTGCAAGTAGATAAATAGGTACCGCTCCAGCGGGAAGGTAAACGGCGTTTCCGTGTGCTGCTCTGGTTCGCCAGAAGCGGCTTAGACATGCTGGCCACATGACCCGGAACGCCAGCTCCGTCGGCCAATAAAGCAAGATGAGCGCCGCAACCCCAGAGTCGGCCACGACTGGACCTAATGGTCAGGGGTCTCTTTACCTTTTACTTGCCTTTGATGCTAATGCCCACCCCCAAGTAACAGATTCAAGTCTCTCTCACACACTCACACGAGGGATACAAGCAACATGTTGTTGCAGGGCTCTGCTTGTAAGTGATGGAGCACCACAGTTCAATGTTAAAGCATCTGTTTTGCATTCAAAGGTCCCAGGATTTAGTTCCCAGCATCTCCGTGTAGGGCTGGGAATATCCCCTGCCTGAAATCTTGGAGGCTGCTGTCAGTCAGTGTAGACAAGACTGAACCTGATGGACGACCAGTGGCCTGGTTCAGATTGAGGTCGTTTCCTAGGATGCATATCAAAAGGAATATCCAGAACTGTGTTGGACAATGACATTGTTTTAAAATCCCAAAAATTCCAAATACTAACACTTGAAATTCTTCAAACGAAACCCCACTTGAGCTGCTGCCTCTCCTCCGGGAGCTGTGTCCGCTGTCGTCATCGTCGTCCTCTTCAGAGTCATCCAGGCTTCGTGGGAAGCTACGGCCGCTCAGCGGACGATTCAGAGAGCTTCTGTCTAACTCTAAGTCCTCCTTGGTGAAAATAACAAAGGCTATAAGGTTCGTAGGGCAGGCACAATATCAGAAATACACAAAGCTCTCTTTCCTCCCGAGCTTGTTACAACCAGGGACCCATGCTTGCCACAAACTGAAATCCAAAATTCTGCCTAAGTGATTATTTGAGACAGCTTCCTGCAGCATTATTCCACGTGTACTTTGTGTCTTGCCATTTTTACCTTCTTTATTCTGAAACTAACAATGGCATTTGTGGCTCGGCAAGGCCAAACATAAGGCATCGTTCTACTCTGCCTTGCACTGGTCCAAGATCTGCACAAGCAGAATACAGTACAAATGGAGCAAGCCAAAATAAGATAAAACTGCTTCGCTGAAAGCAAAAGCAGCAGCTTGGATCATATAATCCAGACTTCTAATAGTGAATACTGCTAAAAACAGTATTTGTTCATTTCAAGAAGTCGTCCCGTGGTATTTAAACCGTAACTCACCCTCTCTTTTTCCAAATCATCTCTCATTTGCTGATGCTCCAGCTCAGTCAATTCCTGATCTCCATCTTGGTCATACTTTGTAAAGATGGCTTCAATCTCGGCATCAGTGTGTCCCCTTCTGGAAATAAAACACACACACACACAAGCTTCAACAAAAGGCTGCCAAAGGATACAGGGGTAGGAGAAGTTAAAACATTATGCATGAACAGACACAAATCAGCAAATATAACTGCTCCTTGGATCCATGATGTTATTTTGTTATCGTTAGTATGTCTAAAATTGGCATTCCATACAAAAAGATCCATTGAAAAAGATCAAAATCCACCCATCGCACCAAAAAAGGTTGGTGAAATTAATTACTCCTTAATGCACCATGTGGAAAGCAAGTTCAGGATGCTGAAAAGGCTACTCACCACCATTGTTCTTGAACTATGGTCACCAAGAGCCTTTTGCTGGGAGAGTACAGTGGGCCCTCTGGATACAAACTTAATTCATTCCGGGGGTCCGTCTGCAACCTGAAAAGTCCACATCCAAAGGCACCGCTTCCGTGCATGCGACGAAACCCAGCAGTATACACTTCCGGGTTTGCCGCATTCGCAAGTCAAAGTTTACATATCCGGAGGGATACATAAGCAGAGGTACAACTGTTTTACAGAGGACGACAGTTAAACTTACCCCTTCAGGTCTTGCCGCAGTTCATCAAAGTTTAATTTGCCTCCGCTTTGTCGCAGACTCTCTGAAATGTCATCAACTGGCGTTTTTTTAAGTTTTAATTTCACCATGGCTTTAGTGTAACCCTGAAATAGGAAATACAGTCTGTATATATAGTCAAAGCTATAAAACTTAGCAGCATATGCTAGAACTGTGTGTTTTTATGGATGCTTTCCTCTCACATTACCTTTGGTATGAATGCACTGAGCTTCCTACTCCCACATCAGAGGATTAACTTGGGAATGGTTTATGTGGCAAAATGCTTTCTAACTGACCTGTGACCTGTACACTGCTGCTTTCTAACTGCTAAAGAGATCAGCGTCAATCTTCTTCAGCCGTTAAGTTTACTCACATGAAGATACAGTGGTGCCCCGCAAGACGAATGCCTCGCAAGACGGAAAACCCGCTAGACGAAAGGGTTTTCCGTTTTGGAGGTGCTTCGCAGGACGAATTTGCTATGGGCTTGCTTCGCAAGACGAAAATGTCTTGCGATTCCTGGGGTGTTTTTTTCCGCTCCCCACCCCCTTTATCTAAGGCACTAAGCTGCTAATAGCCTTTTAGCAGCTAATCCGCTAATCCCTTAAGCCTTTAATAGCCGCTAATAGCCGCTAAACCGCTAATAGCGCTAATCCGTTAATCCGCTAATGGGCTTGCTTCGCAAGACGAAAAAACTGCTAGACAAAGAGACTCACAGAACGGATTCGTCTTGCAAGGCACCACTGTATTGACTTTCCAGGGTTCTAACATGCAGGGAGGGCCTCCTCACTTCAGAAACTTGCTCTCCCACCTGTGGAGGACTGTAAAGGAGAGAGTGATGCACTGGGTGGGGAAGAGACTGTCAGCTCTCCCTGCCAGAGATGGAAACCTTGGACCTTCCAGATGATGGACAGCTTCCATCAGCCTTGATGGCTATACAGGTTGGAGTTGATGGGAGTTGCGAGTCCAACTGCTGAATGCCTACAAGTTCCTTATCCCTGACATGTCCTGGGAGCTGCATTCAGGTACCTTCCTAAAATACCAGCTGAAGCTCCATGTTTAAATATGATTAATAAAAGGAACTGGTAAATTAATTTGCCAATCAGGAATTGTGAATTAATTTGCTAACCATTCTGAAGGGGCTCTGAGCCCCTTGCTTGTGCCGTAAGGTCAAGGCAGCAAAGATACCTGTAAAAGGCTTTTACCTTTCTTATAAGATCCGACAGTTCCATTTCAGATTTCTGCTGCGCCATATCCGATTTGACTTCAGAGTATGTATCGTTGATGATGGCCAAAAACATGTTCTGTTTAAGACAAAGCATTTTAAAATGCAGCTTGAAAAACAAACAAGCCCAAAGCCTTTGACTTCATTAAAATATAGTTACTGAGCGTATGCTAAGATTAAGTTTTGTAACTTTCAAAGAAAAGGGCAGGCTCTGTCCAAGTGAGAGGAAGAGGGACCTAGAATAATGAGGGTAATTTGCAACAGCTCCACCAGAACTAGTTGTTCATTATCCTGTCCTCTCAAAAAGAGTGAACATGCCTCGGTCCTGTATACCTGAAGGAGCGTCTCCACCCCCATCATTCTGCCCGGACACTGAGATCCAGTGCTGAGGGCCTTCTGGCGGTTCCCTCATTGCGAGAGGTGAGGTTACAGGGAACCAGACAGAGGGCCTTCTCGGTAGTGGTGCCCACCCTGTGGAACACCCTCCCTATCCTATCTTCAAAAGACATCTGAAGGCAGCCCTGCTCAGGGAAGTTTTTAATATTTAATGCTGTATTGTGTTTAACACTTGATTGGGAGCTGCCTGGAGTGGCTGGGGAAACTCAGCCAGATGGGCGGGGTTTAAATAATATATTATTATTATTATTATTATTATTATTATTATTATTATTACTACTACTACTACTACTACTATTATTATTAGGATATAATGTATAACCCTCTGGGGTCAAATGCAAAAGAAAAATAAAATTAGGCCAGGCTTGGTGCTCTCCCTCCCCCTTTCAGCATCACGCACTCTGACAAGAGTGGTAGATGTATACTGTAAATGGCCCCGTGATCCTTGGATAAAGCATGGTGTATAAATATAGTAGATATAACAACAACGATGGGCAACAACAACAACATGCAGTTGCATTCATAGCCATAACTCATTTCCATAAGGCTTTGTCTCAAAATAACAGCTCCTGAACTGATTTTAGTTTAGTTTAGGTTTATTTAGAGTTCAAACTGAGCTTGGGAAGAATGAAGGCCTCTTGATCCACCTCAATTGAAAAATGCAA
Organism: Podarcis tiliguerta; assembly: GCF_965153285.1. Lineage (NCBI taxonomy): Eukaryota > Metazoa > Chordata > Lepidosauria > Squamata > Lacertidae > Podarcis > Podarcis tiliguerta. The sequence goes on along the minus strand of NC_139542.1, from coordinate 15,510,494 downwards.
GAAGGACATGGACAATAGGGAGAGGCTGCCATCTCTACGAAGTGTATTTCACAATTTAAGAATGGAACGCAAAGCAGTCACAGTCTCACATTCCAGAAACTGAGTAACCTCGTAACAGATTGGGGCAGGATACTTGTGCCTGCACTTCCCCAGGGCCCCATGCACATACTGTCAAACTATACAACTGTTACTTTTTTATAATGAGGAGTGGACATTATCATGTGGACACACACAACTCATAAACTGCACACTGTTAAGGCCCTTTGAGTATTAGTCGTATTGAAGCCCAGCAAAGATAATAAAACAAAACAAAACAAATTCAACTTAAGAGGATGATGACAATAAAACAAAAATGGTTACATACCAAAAGAATGAAGAACATAAAGAACACAAATGTAGTGAAATAAACTGGTCCCAAAACTCTGTTAGCTTCTTCAATCTCTGTAAAGTCAAAATCTCCCAACAGGATGCGGAACTGAGTAAAACTTTAAAGAGAACAATGCAGTTTTAGCCAATAGCTGAGTAAGTCTCATAAAACTGATCCCACCTCCCTTTGTATTCTGGCAGTGGTCTACAACATTCTTTTCAACACAAAGATAGGTGGCTGCTAGCAACTGCCTAAACAAGTCCAGCCGCAATGCACATATATCTGCAAAAATTAAAGTATTTTATCGATTCTAAAAGTTCAGTTGGTTACAGCATGGTGCTGATAATGCCAAGATTGCAGGTCTGCTCCCCATATGGAGCAGCTGCGTATTCCTGCATTGCAGAGGGTTGGACTACATGAGCCCCAGGTCCCTTCCAACTCTACAATCATATGGTTCTAAGTTTTGCGTAACGTCAGAGAAATTTATTTGATGCTAGAATTTTGAAAATCCACAAGAACTTCACTAAAACAGACAGAATTTTAACAATGAATTTGATGCGATCTTCTGTGTCCGATGAGGACATTGGCTAAGCCACTGGCAGCCTTTTAAAGATTCTGTTGTTGTACTTACACACTGTCCTGGAAGGTACTGAAGTCGTCAACTTGTGCACCAAACACAAGGTAAGCTAGCTGAGCATAGGCTATGAAAATGATGAAAAACATAATGGCAAACCCAAGAACATCTTTGGCACATCGTGACATCGTGGTAGATAACTGGTTCATTGTTCGGTTGAAGCTGATAAATTTAAAGAGCTGTCAAAGAACAGAAAAAATATTTCATGAGCTGGGTAATTGAGTGAGAGTAGGAAACAGGGAGAAGAATTAGGCTGCTAAATACTGTAAACCACAAAAGAAGGAATATTAAACAATTCTGTAGACTTGTTCAGACATATTGCCAAGCCACGGTTTGTACTAATCATAGACGGACTCCAATTCACAATGTGTGCTCCAGGCAAACACATGGAAGCCATGGTTTTTGTGGTTTTCTTCTTCTCCTGCCTTCTCTGTGATTCTCTGGATTCTATTCTAAACAAAAGAAGCCAGCCAAACTTTGCAAACTATGGAGTGGTGCAGAGGCTACACCAAATCCTTGTTTGCTGAACCTTTAAATCATGGATTCAGGTCCTGGTTTGGCAGACACTCACAAACCACAGTGGATTAGAGCGTATTGGTTCAAAAATTATGAAAAATGGTATCTGGCTCTTACAGCTGAACTATTTCAGAGTGTAGTATGCTGGTACTGGCAAAACAAAGCTCAAAGGAACTCTCTCTGCTAAGTAGCACAAGTCACCAAGGATGACACGAGTCGCAGAAAACAGTGTTGTAATAAGTCACTTGGAAATGAAATTTACATTTAAATCTAATTTTCTAATATTTTAATCATTCTTTCAAGGCAAAAAGCAGGTGGTCTAGCCAACTGAGTTTTCTCTTCCTTTCTAGCAACAGCTTTCTTGGATCAACATTAGCTCTTAAAATATAAAGAGTTTCTAAAGCAACTTTGGATTTGATGGATTTTGCCCTTGGTTTGGAATGTTCTCTTTCCTGCTATGAGTCTTTATGGCAGGGTAAGGCACAACACATATTTAAAGGAATAAAATCATGAACAGATTTGGATGTAAATTGATTTATCGAAATAACAAATACAAATTCCCTTAAAAAGATATTAATATATGGGATGAAATGCCTTCATTCACCTGAGTATCAGTTAAGCATGAATTACCTTAATCCAGACGAAAAACATGGTGACAGCTGCAATATTGTTGAACTGTGTTTGCCAGTATGCTAAAGGTTCAAAATTTGGGAAGTTATTTTGATTTTCCAGCAGCTCCTTCAGTAACCTATCCACAGTAGATGTTCGATATATATTAATTCCAATAGCTGCCACCGATAGCTGAGTGCAGAGAAAGAGTACATAAATAAGATGGAACATGCATCTTAAAAGAGCATAAGAAGAATCTGTAACTCTTGTCCAGAAATCTTGTGAGACACAGAACTGCCTAGTCTTGCAATATCTCTCCCTCTCCATTTCTATGGGATAACTGAGAACTCAACCATCATGACAACTCACCTAGAGGTTTTCTTTCCCAGCAAGAGGCAGCTGGGGGCAGCTACAAAACCAGTGCAGAACCACTGGAAGAGCAGATAGGCACACTGCCTCCTCATGCACAGGGAACTCACGAGACACATTACCCAAGGTCTGTGCCCATTAGAACTAGTGAGTCAGTCCACTCTTCACATCAATCCACAAGCACTTCTCTCAAAAGACAGCAGTGACACTACTGAAAGATTTGTAGTCCTTAGATCTCACTTACCACGATAATGAGAACATCAAGACAATTCCAAAGACTCCTGAAATAAAAGAGTCTGTGTATGTGAATTTCCAGGATTTCTTCCACCACGTAATAAAGAACAAAAAGACAAAAGACAATTTCGCAGGCAGCCAGGAAGAAGTCAAAAGTGGAAATGTAGTGGATCAACTTTACAGGCTGGAATTGCCAAGATGTAAGGAGGCCTCCTGTTGGTGGGAACTCCACCAATAACCTGCATTTCAAAAAATAAATGCATGTATAATTAATTCACCTTGTTAATAGCATTTTTTGCTCAATAAGACACACTTTCCCCCTCCTAAAAAGTAAGGGGAAATGTGTGTACGTCTTATGCAGCGAATGAAGGCGGGAGGCTCTGCTCAGCACTCCCTTTAAAGAGCCGCGTGTGTGCGGCTCTTGGGGGCTTTTTTCCTCGGGGAAAAGCCCCCAAGAGCCGCACACACCCTCCACGTGCTCTTTAGAGGGAGCGCGGCTCTTGGGATAGCCTTAGCCGCGTGCAGCCGGGGATGAGGGCTCCCCTTGCCCAGGAAAGGCTGCTCGTGGCTAAAGAAGAAGCCAGGACAGCGAGCGGGATCCTGCTGGCTGTTCTAGATTCTGGCTTAGCCACGGGATGAAGCCTCCACAGGGGAGTGGGGAGCCTTCATCCCGCTCCCCTGCGGAGGTTTTGTGCGGCTACCCCTGGCTTTTGTGGGAGGTGGGGGAAGGGACAGAGTGCGCAGCTCTGTCCCTTCCCCCATCTCCCAGAAAAGCCACCAAGAGCTCTGCTCCCTTTAAAGAGCGTGCAGCTCTTGCGGGAGGAAAGCCAGTAGGCTTGCTTTTGCTGAAGCCAGGAGGGCAAGAGGGATCGGTGTGCACCGATCCCGCTTGCTCTCCCGGCTTCAACGGCAGCCCCGCAAAGCCTCCTGAGCGAAGATGGAGGAGCGCTCCCTCTTAGCTCAGGATGCTTTGCACTCCTTTCTTATTTCTTGTTTTCCTCCCCTAAAAACGATGTGCGTCCAATCGTCCAGTGTGTCTAATAGAGCAAAAAATACGCTATATAGTTTGGCTCTAGTTTTCATTGATTTCAATGTTAATTACTTCTGAATAAATACGCACAGATGCTTTAAATCAAGCTTCCTCATCCTCGGGCCTCCATATGTTTTTGACCTATAACTCCCATGATCCCTGGCTAGCAGGACCAGTGGTCAGGGCCAATGGAATTGTAGTCTTAAAACATCTGGAGGGCAGAGGTTGAGGAAGCCTGCTCTAAATCTACACAGTGAAAGGAGACACTATCATCTGCTTCATAAAGGCTGTGTTCCATCATCCAATAATTCCAGACTTACCTGATAATGCAGAAGAGATTGATGTTTGCATTGTACACTGAAAAATCTATAAATGCTGCCCGTGTGCCTCTGTCAAGCCACAAGCTGTTCTTAAGGCCAAGAATTAAAGCAGATGTCTCCTCTCTGCTTCTGGACAGATCCTGGTAATAGCCAGCTCCACTGTAAGTTGCAAGCAACCCCCAATGGCTGCTTCCATTCAGATCTTTTTCATTGGTATAAATCCAACTGAAATGCAACCGGAAAAGACACATTGAAGAAATTCTTTTCATGCATGTCTACTACTTTGCAGGAAAACCTAACTGTAAACTCTTAGGGTTAACAATTCTGACACAGATGGAGGAAATTCCCTCTCAGCCTTTTCTCTCTCCATCAAAATTAAACTGTTGTGGCAGACATGGATGCATCTGAACTATTCAAGAAAACAGTTTTTTTTTTTCAAATTTACACAGACTGTTTATGTTAGCAGAAACAAATTAGTGGTTATGGGATCTCAGGTAAAATACAGTGGACGCTCGGTTTGCAAACGTGATCCGTGTGGGATGCACGTTCGCAACCCGCAGCGTTTGAAACCCGGGTCGGCGCGTCTGTGGACACACGGGTTGCGATTTGGCACTTCTGCACAAAGTGTGATTTAGCACTTCTGCGCAACCACCGAAACCCAGAAGTAACCCGTTCCGGTACTTCCGGGTTTCGGCGGTTCGTAACCCTAAAAAACGCAACGTGAAGCGGCTGTAACCCAAGGTATTACTGTAGTGCTTTTATAGGGACTACAGCACAGATTGAATGAAATCTAACGAAGTCCCCACACCAGAAGAACAGCCCCCACTTGTGAGATGGATTCCCCCTTCACCCTACAGGCTCCTGCATTCCCCTCAAATCTGCTCCAGATTGCTAGAGTTGGCTATATTTATGTGAGTTAAATACATACGCGGTTCCATTGCGAGGCCCAAACGGTGCAGTGTCCTCATTACTCACAGAGTAAACATCGTAACAGTCTTTAATTTCATCTTTTAAATCTTCAGGTATTGAACACGTGCCATTCCTCACTTTCAGCTGTCGAATGCGAGGCACTCCCAAAAGCAGGTTCTCATGGTAGATAAAACTCCTGTTCTCTGCCACGGTTCTGTTGTTGTACCACATCTCCCAGTACAGGCCATCTAGCAAAGGACCCTCAGTGAACTGAAACAGAATGCAGTTTCAAGGAAATTAACTCTTGCTAAGATTCTGCAGGTTGTTTTTTTTTTTAAAGATACAATTTTATCACTGAATAATGTTTTAGAATAGGCATGGTGTAACAATTTCTACTATTACAGCATAATCCTCTGTTCATACTATAGAAAACTAGTCCTGTTGATGGCAAGAACTGTTTCCAGGCAATCCAAAGAGAAACTTTTGTATACAGTGGTACCTCGGGTTACATACGCTTCAGGTTACATACGCTTCAGGTTACAGACTCCACTAACCCAGAAATAGTGCTTCAGGTTAAGAACTTTGCTTCAGGATGAGAACAGAAATCGTGCTCCGGCGGTGCGGCAGCAGCAGCAGGAGACCCCATTAGCTAAAGTGGTGCTTCAGGTTAAGAACAGTTTCAGGTTAAGTACGGAGCTCCGGAACGAATTAAGTACTTAACGCGAGGTACCACTGTACTGGAGAGAAGTTGGTTTTATCCTAACTAACCCCACCCCACCCTCCCACTATATGTAAGGGTCTGGTGACTTTTGTTTCAGTGTATCTGAAGAAGTGTGCATGCACACGAAAGCTTATACCCGGAACAAACTTAGTTGGTCTGTAAGGTGCTACTGGACAATTTATTTTTTTATTTTTTTACTGCGTCAGACCAACATGGCTACCTACCTAAATCTTTTTCCAATTAAGTCATCATTGCACCACAAGAAATAAGAAGGTGAGGTAGTAGTAGTTTCATTAACTGGCTTCTTTGAAAGACTGGATTAAATCGTACCATTAACTCCTGCCAAATCATACATACTTTTTAACACTGCAATAGACTAAAATTGCCTTAATATTTTTTCTGATAACACATCTTGTACATATTATTTGAACATATTCCTGCTCAAAAACCAAATGCCACAGTACCTTCCAGAAGTCTTCCATTGTAGATAACGTTTTAAAATTGGTCTTCTCCATTTTTGACACTGGTGTGTCTAGAAAGAGCTGTGACATCACCCTTGTGTAGTAGTACATATTCGAACTCACCATCCCATATGACACTGTAAACGCAAGTTGGGGGGGGGAGTCAAAATGTCTTTTTTTAAAAAACAACAACATACAACCCATACAAGCATCAAACAATATTTTTTTTAGGCTGTGTTATGAACCCAGTAGGTAAATAAACTTTTGATTCAAACAGTCTACGATTTATCTAGCAGACTCCAATGGGGGTCTGGGACTGATCCTATACTGATTCAGGAATAGGGGGGAGAGAATGCCCACAATCTTGTTGGAACCTGCCTGATTTCATGCTCCACCCAAATAAATGTGCTGTAGCATCAGTGGCCCCGTTACAGAAAGACCTAAAATATTGTATATCTTAACAGTAGCTTTCATCCTTTTTGACCCACCTTTGAACTCAACCCTCATCATGGCATCTACCTTTGACTATTTTTCTGCGCAAGTCCATCTTTGTCCTTCTCTTTCTAGTACTCTCCTCTTTCTCCTGTCCTTTAAAACATTTAAACAAAAGAAAGAAAATGGTGGCGCTGCTGCTTATGTAACCCATTTTAGATCATGTCACAACCAAGTTTTGAGCACCTAACTGCTGGCTGGAGGAATACATATTTGATTCCTCCAAATATCTGAACCATAAGCAAATCTAAAAATTGTTCTAATAATTCAAACAAAATGGTCCATACGATCCAAAAGTGTTTCTTGCATATGTATCTTTTTAAAAAGGGAAAAGATGGCAACTTCGCAATTTCAATGAAACCACATTAGACAGCAATGCATTTCACACAAATTCACATCTGGTTAATCAGCTGCCTAAGCTGCTGATATGGATAGCCTCTAACAGCAATAAACTTCACAGAAAGCCTGCACTGCAGAACAGCAGAATGCTCTCAGAATATTTTATGTTTCTTTAGGAAGCAACGCTACTGGCATAAGCACAAATGAGCTTGCACCAGCCGTGCTCCGAAAGGGAAGAGACTAATAACTTGTCAGTAGCATCTTCTTCACTTTACTCATATGCTCTGTTTGTTGATTTCCACTAGTGAAGAGAGGATTATGAAATATTGTTCTTGACACTCAAAATTATTCCTTTACCCACCCCCACCCCAAAAAAACCCACCTTAGCACAGGTAAGGAACTGAACCAAATACAGAACTTCAATTTTGTGAGTGGCAGTGTTGCTTTTGCAAAATCATAATTGAATTTTGATAGCATAATGTAAGGCTCTCTTTTTCCATAAAAGATGGACGTTCATGAATTGTCAAGACAGGTTAGCACATGTGCTATTTCTTTTCTAGGACTATTAACCATGTAGAGACACACTGAATCAGAGAAAATGTATAACCATTACAGCTGAATAACTAATTTTAGGAACAATGCCAGTCCGTAGTCTTGAAAGAGGAATGCTTTAAAAACAACAACCCACTAGAACTATACTGAATTACCTGTTAAGAATAACTAGTGGCATTATTAGTTATCATGTTAAAGTGATAGCAAGAGTCTACTTACAGAAAGACAAGACCAGGAGAAAAATCAAGTACGTGATCAGTTCTCGTAAAACACTTTTCAGATATCTCTCTCTGGTTGTGGTTTCTTCCATTAGGCTAGTACCCCACAGACCTTGAAAAGGAAGCATTAACAGAAAAAAACATAAGAAATGTAACATACTGACATGTTTAACTGTGCCTATACAATCAGGTCAAAGTGTGCATTTGATTTTAATTTGGTATATAAGCTCTGGCATTCATTTCCCTCCTACACAAACTACCAGATCTACCATATACAGTGGTGCCTCGCAAGACGAAAAGAATCCGTTCCGTGAGTCTCTTCGTCTAGCGGTTTTTTCGTCTTGCGAAGCAAGCCCATTAGCGGATTAGCGCTATTAGCGGTTTAGCGGCTATTAAAGGCTTAAGGGATTAGCGGATTAGCTGCTAAAAGGCTATTAGCATCTTAGTGCCTTAGAAAAAGGGGGTGGGGAGTGGAAAAAAACCCCCAGGAATCGCAAGACATTTTCGTCTTGCGAAGCAAGCCCATAGAAAAATTCGTCCTGCGAAGCACCTCCAAAACGGAAAACCCTTTCATCTAGCGGGTTTTCCGTCTTGCGAGGCATTCGTCTTGCGGGACACCACTGTATTGCTTTAACATTTTGGGCTTTAACATTCTGGGGCAAGGAGCTATGAGTATGCTGAGGACGCTCCACTCTGTTTCTCCAAAACATCTGAATTGGTGGATCTGTTGAGACTTAAGCATTACACATTACACATAACTGATTGCTGTGTGTTTTAGGTAACGTTATCTTTTTAAGCAACTACTGCTGGATCTCCTGTAAATATTTTCCATTCATTTAAAATATTGGGACGTTTTGAACAGTACAGATTTTGAGATTAATACATCAGCAACAATGGAAGGTTAAAAAAACAACAACAATGAAGTAAGTATTTAGCACCATGTGCTGCCAGAAGTATCTCTAAGATTTAGTACATATGCCAAAACATGACATAAAATCAAAGCGTCAGTAAATACTATACATTCTCTTCACCAAGAAGAAGTGCTTCAGTATGTGACTGTAAAAAAGATTAGCCGGCATATTACCTAGTCACAAGAAGGTAATAGAAAACTACTCAATGCCGGGGCTTTTTTGGGGAGGGGTTGAAATTATACAAAGCGGTTGGGAATATTTTGCAGGAAAATACTCAACACAAAAAAAGCTTAACCTGAATGTCCCACAACTTGCTATAATTAAGCTTGTAACCAAGTCTTGTTTACCTGTCTACCCCTGACTCTACCTTCCAGTGGCTCAATGTCAAATTTTAGTTTGTAAGTTCCTCTGAACAAGGCCCTTTCCCCTTTCATACTCTGTAAAGCGCCCAGTCCACAGAGGACTATGCAAAGAATACACTAACCCAAACAAAAATGGGAGCGAGTGAAACATGGAAAAAATTGCTTATGCAAGCTCATATCACAACAAACCAGCAAATATCTGTCACAGCACTGTTTGCTTTTTTGCTGCTATGGGCTAAGATGGCTCTCCTTCTGGAATTTGTAGCTAGATGGTTATCCTGAACTGGAACAAATGAGCAAATACTGGTTGACTAGGCAACAGAAAGCTTGAAATGTACTCTGACGGAGCTGCAATTCGCAAAACTTGGCAGGGTGCAGGTTTTTATATATATATAATCAAACACATTGCATTTCTGCTGTTTCCCCCCTCCAAAAAGTCTCCTGGTCAAAACAGCAACAACTTAACAATAGTGTATACAACAACTTAACAATATTGTATAAACCATATTGCATGTGGTTTTTAAAGGGATACTGATTCCTGAGGATTTGGAAAACATGCAGTCTATGCCACTGCAATTCTGCATGTACGTTTGCCAGCTTGGAGTCCAAAGTAAAGTGTCTACATTTTTTGAGGAGGCTCCCATATAACATCTTTACTGTTAGCTTTGGATTTTCTCTTAGGAACTTGAACAACTTCAATATTTTCTTTTAAAGTAGCCTAGTCTGCAAGAAGTCATCAGCACTGGGCGAGAAATCTTTTTCATCCCAAACCCGTGTGCTTTTCTAGTCAAATACGTATTACCTACTGGTTTGCATGAAATGGTAAAAAACTTTGTTTGAAAACAGTACACGCAATGTATCCCACATCAGATGCAAACAAAAGTGAACTACTTTGCTTGGTTTTCCCCATTATAACTAGTTTGGCTCAAAGCGTTACAACTTTTTGAGATAGATTAGCTAGATGGATGAAGGAAAGGTCGGACTGGATAGAAAGTAGCTTCCTGGGCTCTTAATAAAAAAGCATTAGTAGCAGGAGAGGAGACAATGAGGTGGTAGGGCAGTGGTGTCCAAACTTTTTTCAAGGAGGGCCAGATTTGATGAAGGGAAGGGCCGTGAGGGCCAACCAAAGTTGTTGCGCTGTTTTTAGGATTGAAATTATTGAGCTTTTTTTTAGGGTTGAAGTTGTTGTGCTTTATTTAGGGTTGAAGTTGTTGGGTTTTTTTTAGGATTTTACCCCATAAACTGCCGAAGGGGCCCCCAAAACGGACTTTGGACATGCCTGTGGTAGAGCCTTTGGCCAACAAGGGAATCAAAGGTGTGCTAAAGGTGTGCAAGGAGATTGCAGAGGAGCTGAATGGGTTATTTGACTCGCGAGAAACATAAAAGTAATAAGGTGAGGCAGGGGAGATGCGAGCCGGGAAGCGCGACAGAAGGGCCCGGCCGGGCGGTCACTCACCTCGCAGGCGGTGCGCCATCCCTTTGGCCCAGGCGAGCCGGCGAGGCGGCGGCGGCTGCTCGGCGACCTCCTCGCCCGTCTCCTCGTGAGGGAAACGCGGCGTCGGGGCGCCTCCGGCGGAGCAAGGCCGCTGGCCTTCGCCTTCCCCTCCGCCCTCGCCCTCTTCGCCGCGCCGCCTGCGCCTCCGCTGCCTCCCGCTCTCGGCGGGCCCTCCCGGGCGCCGGGCGTCGGGCTCCGAGGGCGAAGGCGCCCCTCCTCGGCCCCACTCCACCACGCCCATCTGCAGCACGGGCCCCGCCGCCACCGCCGCCGCGCTCCCGCCAGCCGCCCTGGCCGCTTCGCCCGCCTCCTCCTCGGGCTCGAAGCCCGGGTTGTCCCGGCTCCAGGCCTGCCTCGAGCAAGACGAGAGCGGCGGCGACGGCGAGCAAGAAGAAGGAGGAGGCGAAGGAGAAGAAGCGCCGACGACTCCGCCGCTGCTGCCCGGCGGGTCCCGCAGCCGGCCCAGCTCCAGGTGCTCCAGGCCGCCGGGAGGGCAAAGTCCCGCCATGGCCCCCCGACCCTGGACGAAGGCCGCCGCCTCCGCCTCAGAAATTTTCTCTGAGGCCAACCGAGTAACGGCGCGGGAAGGGAGCGCCTTCGCCTTCTCCACCGCCCGCCTTCCAGGCCCCCATCCCCGCCCACAGCGCGCCGCCTCGCAGGGGGAAGCGGGCAGGCCGGGCTGCGTGTGTCTCTTGGCCGGGAAGCTACGGGGAGGGGAAGAGCTGCGCTCCCCAGGCAGCCCGGAGTTCCTGCGGCTCCTTCCGAATCTAATAGGAGTTTTGTTTTTGTCTCTCTTTTTCTGCCATTTGAGCTGCTGACACAGCCCCGTCCTCGCCTCCGATGAGGATTACCCCGGGGGATCCCTTTCCAAGGTCCCTCTAGTCCAGGGATTTTTCAGTTTCCAAGAGACTGCGATCTACTCCTACTAAAAAACAGCAACAGTGATCTACCCATTGTATTGACCAAAGTTGTTGAGATTTTTTTGGGAGAGGAAGACCCAAAGTTGTTGAGTTTTTGCTTTGTTTTTTGGGGTGACCGAGCAGGATCACACGGTCGACCAGGGACGCCCCGCAATCAACCGGTAGATCGCAATAGACCTGCTGGACATCCCTGCTCTAGTCTGTTATAGAATTCTCAGATACAGAATTAAGTTTTGATAATTGCACAATGTGAACACACACACATAGGTATATAAACCACATTAAAACAGTACAGGAGAGCAATTCAAAAGCCATCTTGGCTCTCCCTAAAGACTCTAAATCAGTGGTTCCCAACCTTTATTTGGCTGTGCCCCACCTAAGCATCTCTAAAATCCTGATGTCCCCATCTGTGGCATATAATTCTTATTATTCAAAAAGTGAACTCCTGTTCACGTGGAGGAAGGCCATTAACTGTTAATAATTCATTCTTGAATTGTCCCCCTTAAAAATCGAATTGCTCCTCTGTGGGGTGTGTGCCCCATGTTGGAAACCACACTCTCAATATTTCCTCTGCCTTCTTAATCCCCCTTGCCAGAGAGCAGGTAGGCAGATAGCAATCAGGGAAGTTCCTGAAGGTTATTCCTCTCTTATATCTATGCAGTGGCGTAGTGTGGGGGGTGCAGGGGGGGGGGCGGCTGCACCGGGCACAACATCTGGGGGGGGGGGCGCACTCGCAGCTCTCTGCCCCTACCTGGCTCACTCACTCTCTCTCACTGCCGTGCTGGCTGTGCAAATCCGATCCGAGCCGCCAGGTCGCCGCCCACTGTGGAGGGGGGGTGTGTGCCAGGCATGCGGTGTGGTGCGGAGAGAGAGCGAGGGACTATCTGGGGGAGGGACAGTGCAGCGGGGGGTGCAAATTACTTGCCTTGCCCCGGGTTAGGGGGCGCAAATTACTTGCCTTGCCCCGGGTGCTGACAACCCACGCAACGCCACTGTATCTATGAAGCTCCTTTGTACGAATTGTCATTGTTTGCCCAGATGCTCTGCACTGAGGGATGTCTGACAGGCCTCCTGATTATCTTATCAAATGCTAATGTTTTGTGTAAACTGTGTCTGGAACTAAGTAAAGCTTGTTAAATCCTCAGGAATATCACATCTTGGCTTGCCTGAGCCACAGTAACCCCACCTTACGTGTGATATAATTTCTGACTGTACAGTACAGGGGGTGTCCTTCTTCTCCGTGCCAAAACGCAAACCCTTAAAAGAGATGTTTCTTCTTGGTTCTGGGTCTCTCATGCCTCCTTCCTAGGAGGGGAGGAAACTCTGTCGCAACAGAAAAATAAAGATCTGCCTTGCTTTCCCTGCATCCTGCCTCCATCCATTCATCTCTGACCGATCATGGACTTAGGGGACTCAGTCCCTTGGGCAGCAAAAGCCAACCATCCCTATTTTTTCTATATCAAGTCCAACCCCTGCAATGCGGGGTTCTCAGCTAAAGTATCCATAGCAGATGGCCATCCAACCTCTGCTTTAAATCCTCCAAAGGAGAGTCCACAACCTCCCGAGGGAGAGACTGTTAATAAAAAAGGGTCCAATTTAACTAACTTCCTTTCATGTTTCTTATGTGTTTTCCGTTAGTGCCAAGTCTCACATTCTTTGGTCCCCAGTTTCAATAGATGGTTGTTGGCCTGCTGGTTGGTGCTTTTTGTGTTTTTAAACAGATCAACATGCCTGAGTGTGTTTTGGTGTACTTTGGAAAATAGACAACACTGCTCATTTAGACAACATTTATTTCAAGTGTTAAAATCATTAAACGTGAATCACATAGAAGACTCTCTGGGTTTTTCTTTTACTTTTCCATGATGAAAATGAGAATGAGCTACACAGAAAGGCTTGCATTGCTTTAGTGGAAATGAGAACTAAAGGCATCAATTTGTTTATATAACAAAGCCTGTTGTATTTGGATCTTTACTAACTGAAATCAAACTCATTCTTGAAAATAAATGTTGACATGAAAACAAGTTTCCCATCTGCCTAGCTGAGAAAAAGAATATTACTGATTTGTGTCCACATTTTAACGTTAATCTTCCTTGCTTTGAAAGCAGAAATTTCATTGTCAATGCTAGGCAGTTTCAAGGACCTCTGATGATTGTGGTTATTTTAGAGGCACAGGTTTCATATTAGACTTCTACACTTCAAACTTCAGCTTCCTCACTGTCCTGGAAATCCCCGAGGACATCTGCTGATGGTTCACTTTCATCAAAGACCTGTCAAAAATGTAATAAAATTACGGTATTGGCCTGAATATAAACTGCACTCTCCCCCCCCCCCAATAAAAATTCTGACCGTGAAAAGTTAAAGAATTTATAGAATTCTATTATTCTATGAAATCCTCAAATAGTGACTTACACATACAATCATGCAATCAATAAAAACTGCTGTGATGGCACACAAGGCAAGAAATGAGCATCTCTCCTAAAACCAAAGGTTGAACTACTAGAATGCATTTACTGCTAATAAATTAAACAGTTAAAATGAAGAGCATGACGACTTAGAAGCCGTGACCCACCAGTTGAAGCCTGATGGGCTAAAATCTACCTGTAGTTGTGATCATTAAGGTGCACCTCTGGAGGAAAGTAAGCTAAGAATATTCTATTGCCTAGAATTTCTAAATTTGCCTTATTTGTTATAGCAGTTATCACTGAGCTACCCAGTGTGTGTGTATGCTTAAAGCAGTCATTTAAAATCTTAGGATACTTAAATTTGTGCTTCTACAGGTAATAATACTTTATCTCAAAAAACTAAAACCAGCAGAGGGCTAAACTTTAGCCATGCTGACTATTGGCATTCTCACAGCCAATGCCAAAGTGATGCTTATAATGAACTAACTGAAGCAGAGTTAGATTTCTATGTTTAATTTTTACCTGTTGCTCAGCAACGTTATTGTTTTCTTCTGTTAAAAAGGATACCTGTAACAAAACAACAACAACCCAGTATATTACTGTTATATCTGTAGAATTCTCCAGATGCAAAACTTTGGTGCTGCCCTTTTTAAAGCAACTCCATTTCTCTTGTCAGGAAAGAGGGTTAAAGGTGGTTTAGAGTTCCAAGGACACTATAGTTAATGTGAATCGCTTTTTGTTGTAATCACGGTTGCAAACTAATTTCAAACCATTAGGGAAGGACTGGAGTTCATTAGTAGAGTATTGGTTTTGCATAGGGGGATGCAGGGGTACGCATACCCCTAAACATTTTGTGAATCTAAGTTTGGCCTCATTGAGGGGCAATATTTTAATATGAGTAGGAAAATGAGAGTACCCCTAAGCATTTTATTTTTAGAAAAAAGCACTGAATATAAGCATTTTTAAGCACACTGTATATGCATTTTTATATACCTTAGTTGGCTGGGGTCACAAAATTCAGAGAAGTGTGAATTTCAAAAGATTGCTGTTTTAGGTCATGTATTGTGTTGGAAAGTATGAATGAAGGAGGCTTGCCTTTAAATGTGAATGTGACTGGATTTCTCCACAAGCTCTAGTGCCAGATTCAATTCTAGGCATCTCCAGGTAGGGCTGAGAGAAAGAGCTATCCAAAATTTTGGAGAGCCACTACTAGTCATTGTAGACAATAGTGTGCTAGGTTGACCAATGATCTGACACTGTACAAAGCAACTTTCTGGGCTCCAAAATCTCTCTGTGTGTATGTGCTTATGTGTTTCTAAGGGAACCATGGTTAGTGTTAAACCTGGTTAGCATTGGTGCACCAGCAGTAATCAGCAAAGGCAAGGAAGGGAATTTTTATTTAGGGGAGAAGGAGAGAAAAAGGAGTGCACATGCACAAGGTTAGTTCCCAATTTGTAAACCATGGTCTGCTCTGTTTTGTATCTGCTAAAGACCTTGACAACTAATCCTGTAAGTTACTCATGAACAAGTTATTCAAGCATCACACACTCACTGTACAATTCTCTATAAGAAAGCTTACTTGTGGTTCAATCTTCTCTATAGCTTCATCCGAAGAAGGAGCACTCTGAAAAAGCAAAATGGATAATGTCAAAAGCTATGTCTATGACAAGGCTGCCTGAAACATAGTGAAAAGGTCAAACAATACATTGGTTAAGTTGGAAAAACCCAAATACAGTCGTACCTTGGTTGACTAACACCTGGTGAGTCAAATGTTTTGGCTCCCAAGCACCGCAAACCCGGAAGTGACTGTTCCAGTTTGCGAACTATTTTTGGAAGCCAAATATTTGATGGGGCTTCCAATTGGCTGCACGAAGCCCCTGCAGCCAATCAGAAGCCGCACTTTGGTTTTTGAACATTTTGGAAATCGAATGGACTTCCGGAACGGATTCCATTTGACTTCCAAGTTACGACTGTATACTGAATGTTACATTTGTGTATGGGTGCCAGCCCTGACATCAAAGCGAGAACTCTGAAATAAACCAAATACATTCTTGTATGTGTGGCATCGTATATTCACTGATAGAAACATAATAAAACCTTTGAACAAAAATGTGTTCATGTCAAGTTGATTGTTTGTAGTAGTTAATTGAAGCAACTTAACCATAGTCCATTCTGTAAAAACTCAGTGTGATAAGTTACTAGATAAGATGTTAGATTTCAACTGACATCAGGAGAAGCATCGCCATCAGTGGTCAAGGCAGATGGGAACTGTAGTCCAACAACAGCTGGGGGGCAAAAAACTCCCCATCCCTGATCTAGATGGAAGCATTCCTACTGCCATTTTACTTCAAAAAATGGAAGGAGAAGAAGGGTTTGGAAAAGTGACCCTGAAGTGTCTCCGGACAGCGCTGGCCCCCGGCCTCTTAAGTGAGATGGGCGCACAACCCTAGAGTTGGACACGACTGGCCCGTATGGGCAGGGGTACCTTTACCTTAAATGATAATACTGAAAGCAGTGTCTCGCCTAAAACCAATCTAAGCATAATGCAAGCTTCTTATAATTAAATACTAAAAGGGAAAGTCCCAACTTCATTAAATGTTGCCGTATTACCTCTTTGTCAACCTGTGTCAAGTCCAAAGCAGATGAGCTCAGAAAATCAAGAGAGTGGATTTTAACAGCACAATTGTCTTGTTAAAAATGATTTGTATGGCTTACTCCCAGGTCAATGGGGTCAGGACTGCAGCCTTTGTAGCTATCACATCAGCAAATAACTCCTATCCATAATAATAATAATAATAATAATAATAATTTTTTATTTATACCCTGCCCTCCCCAGCCAAGGCCGGGCTCAGAGCGGCTTACAAGCAATAATAAAAACAAGATGAATGATTACAACTTAAAAACAAAAGTAAAATACAACATCCATAGCAAAGAAAGGTATTGCCATATTTCCTCATATCGCTGGTCATGTTATTGCTCCCAATATATATATGCTTTGTATCATGTTAGAAGTCATAATCCTACATAATACATAGGGGTTTCTCAAACCACATTATTAGAGGAGCGTTGCTGGAGGTATGGGACAGAAATAAAAGGTTTCTAGAAAAAAGCACCCCATGGTGGTTATCACCCATTGATATTATAACGATTAAAAAACCAAATATGGAAGAGCAAAGATGGACCTATGAAGACCTCCTGGTTAGATCGGGTAAAGGTTGGAAGATTAGAACATATGAAGATTTAAAAGATAGGTTAGTAAGTTGGTTACAATTCCATCAAATAAATGCTCTATGGAACGAACATAAAAAGATAGGAATAAATGAGAAAAAATCGAAATTTCAGGTGGAAATAGTAGAAGGAAACACCAAACTTTTATCCAAAATGTACGATCAACTATTGGAATGGGATACCAAAGATGAGGAGGTGAAGGAGGTTATGATTAAATGGGCTATAGACTTGGGCTATAACCTAGAATACGACAGATGGGTACAACTTTGGAAAATAGATATGAAATTTACAGCATGTGTGGGGCTCCGAGAGAATATGGAAAAAATGATGTATCGTTGGTACATCACTCCAGTAAAATTGGAAAAAATGTATAAGACTGGGGACAAGAAATGCTGGAAGTGTAAAATAAAAGAGGGTGATTTCTACCATATGTGGTGGACTTGTGTAGAGGTGAAAAGGTTCTGGGGACTTATTTATGAGGAACTAAAAAAGATCTTGAAATACACTTTTCCCAAGAAACCTGAAGCTTTTTTGTTAGGCATGGTCGGTGAGGAAATTAAAAAAGAGGATAAGACAATGTTCCAATATGCAATGGTAGCAGCCAGAATACTGTTGGCGCAGAACTGGAAAACCACCAATATTCCAACAATCAAAGAATGGCAGATTAAAGTATTTGAATATATAGAATTAGCTAAGATGACACAAAGAATCAGGCATCAAAAAAGTAAAAAATTTATTAATGATTGGAATAAATTCTTAACATATACAGAAACAAATTTAGGTAATATTAAAAGATACAGAGAGAGAATGGAGACCGCTGAAAGATAGGATGGTTAAATAACCTAGACCGAGATGAAGGGAAGTACTTTTTCTTTTTCACCTTTTCTTTTTCTTTTTCTTTTTTGGCACTACTTGTATGTTATGATCTCTTTTTGGATTTTTTATGATGTATGTATGATTTGTTTGAAAACTCATTAAAAAATTTATTAAAAAAAAAAAGAAGAAGTCATAATTCTACCAATGATGGCACTGAACCTTGTGGATACTTTTTTGCTATATTTCTCCGGAGAGTTCAACAGCAAAGAAACTTTACATACCTGATAATCTTCTGCTGGAGATTGCAGTTGTTTGACAGCAGGATGGTTTTCAGCATCCTGGGCATAGAAAAAGAACCAAAACCTGTATTTTTTCCACCACATCAGTACAGAACTTAATAAAAGCAACAGAGGGTCATGGTTTATCTAACCACAGCTGTGAGAGCACAGGTCCTGTCCCTGCTCTGCGGGGAACCATTCTTACAACCAGTGTCATTTTTCTAGAAAAAGGGGTGCCGGAATTCACCATGAATGCCTCCCTTGTTATCTCACAAGGGCAATCGTGGCCACCAGAGAACTCTGTGCCAGTGAATTCTGGCTGGAAAAACCCCCTGCTTACAACTCAGATAGGAACCTTTTTACTTCAAAAAAGATGATAAAATACATCATTAGAAGAAACATAAATGGCAGTATTTAACGGGGTATCCAACCTAAAACCGATGGAAGCATAATTAAAGCTGCTAATATATAAGGAAAGGGAAACTTTATTAAATGCTGCCATTTTACCTCTTGGTCATCCTCTCTGGTGTCCGAAGCAGGTGAATTCTGAAAATCAGGAGTGCCGAAGAAAGTCAGTTTCTCCTCGCAAAAGCACAATTTTCTGATTAAAAATGATTTATGTGGAAAGGGCCCCTATTTTGATTGATTGCATCACTGCTTAGATGACAAATGTGTCCATACATCTAGTTCGGTGTGCAGTGTAGTAACAAACAGCACAATCCTATAAGACTTCCTGTGAAGTGCCAAAATCTTCATTTGTCATCAAGTGGTCCATAAGGCTGATCTATTAGATGTTGTAAATTCTTGATAAGGGGGAACCTGTGGTCTTCCAGAAGTTGTTGGATTCCAATTCCCATCAGACCCAACAACAAGGTCGATGGTCAAGGATGATGGAAATTGTAGTCCAACAGCAGCAGGAGGACCACAGATTTCCCATCCTGGCTCTAGATGGAAACATTCCTACAACTATTTTACTGCAAAAAAATATTTATTTAATAAGGTGCTGGAAGAAATGTAAATGAAAATACTGAAAGTAGTGTCCCGCCTAAAGACAATCAAAGCATAATGGAAGCTGCATCTAATTAACTATGAAAGGGGAAAGTTCCAAATTTATTAAATGCTGCCATCATACCTCTTGGTCAATCTCTGTCAAGTCTGAAGCAGGTGAGTTCTGAAAATGAAGAGTGTGGAAAGTCATATTTCTCCTGACAAGTGCACAATTTTCTGATTAAAAAAGATTTATGTGAAAAGGGCCCCCATTTGCGCTGATTTCTCTTAGATTTCTGCATCACTGCTTAGATATGGTCCACATCAGCGAGTCTTAAGATCACAGCAAGGAAAAGTCTTGCCATAGCTATTGCTTCGAATATTTGTTTGTTTGTTTGTTTGTTATCATGTTAGAAGTCATAACTCCACCACTGATGACCCTGAAGACTTTGTGGTTACTTTCTGAAATATACTCAGAGTCGAGAGTGGATTTCATGCTCTTTATTCAGCTCATAGTGGTGAGGAAGAATGAAAGTCCTCTCAAAGTATCTACTTTATATACATTATTTACACAATGGGCTGCCCGTGATTGGCTAATTCCGGAATTCTCCTGTAGGCCAATCAGGTTGTGGATTCACTTCCATCTGGAGCCGGATTGGGTGGCTCCTGCAGACCAATCATACTGCTGCATTGTTCTAGGACCAATCCGACTGCTGCATTCTGAATCCTATTGTTCTAGGACCAATCAGACTGCTGCATTATGGATCCTATTGTTCTAGGACCAATCAGACTGCTGCATTTTGGATCCTATTCAACTCAGTACATAACACTTTCCTGCTGCATTTCTCCGGATAGTTCACTGGCAAAGAAACTTTCCATACCTGAGAAGCTTCTGCAGGAGACTGCAGTTCTTTGAAAACTGGTTGACTTTCAGCATCCTCAGCCAAAGAAAAAAAAAGGAACAAAAATCCATATTCCAAATGAAAGTTTTCCATTTGTAATGTTCTCCCCACCACACAAATGGGCAACTTCATAAAAGCAACAGAGAGCTGTCCCACTCATAATGTGTTTTATCTTATACTTGTCCTCATGTAAAGTGTGAACTGTCTCATAAGATTGGCGTATTAACTATTCTGGACTCTAGATAAGGAATGGGGAACCTGTGGCTCTCCAGATGTTGCTGGATTTCAGCTCCCATCAGGCCCAATGGTGAAGGATGATGGGAATTGTGGTCCAATCACAGCATGAGGGCAACAGGTTCTCATCCCTGCCATAGATGAAAACATTCTGACAACTCATGACCAAACATTTAAAATTCAAAAATGTGATTTAAAAAGACCATCAGAAGAAACATAAAGGTAAAGGGACCCCTGACCATTAGCTCCAGCCGTGACCGACTCTGGGGTTGCGGCGCTCATCTCACTTTACTGGCCGAGGGAGCCAGCGGACAGCTTCCAGGTCATATGGCCAGCCTGACTAAGCCGCTTCTGGTGAACCAGAACGGCACGGAAACGCCGTTTACCTTCCCACCAGAGCGGTACCTATTTATCTACTTGCACTTTGACGTGCTTTCGAACTGCTAGGTTGGCAGGAGCTGGGACTGAGCTCACCCCGTCGTGGGGATTCGAACCGCCAAGCTTCTGATTGGCAAATCCTAGGCTCTGTGGTTTAACCCACAGCGCCACCCTTAGAAGAAACATAAATAATTTATTGGAAGAGGGTCTTACCTAAAAACAATCAAAACATAATGGAAGCTGCTTATAATTAACTATGAAAGGGGAAAGTTCCAACTTTATTAAATGTTGCCATCCTACCTCTTGGTCAACCTCTGTCAAGTCAAAAGCAGGTGAGTTCTGAAAATCAAAAGAGTGTGGAAAGTCACATTTTTACCATTCAGCTGTGGATTGCTGCCTTGATGCAGTGAACTGTTTTGCCATTGTCAATGAAATTTACACCTTCTTTTCATCCTCCACAAAGAGATGGGCAGACCTGAGTCTAAAGTGCCTAAATATTTGTCAGACACTAGGTGGGACGCACACACAAAATCCACAGAAGCTGTTTTGGAACGTTACAGTGCTATCACTAATGCCCTCAGTCATTTGTACTCTGACGTTAAAGGGTATTCTGCTCTGGTCAGACCTCACCTGGAGTACTGTGTCCAGTTCTGGGCACCACAGTTCAAGAAGGACACTGACAAACTGGAACGTGTCCAGAGGAGGGCAACCAAAATGGTCAAAGGCCTGGAAACGATGCCTTATGAGGAACGGCTAAGGGAGCTGGGCATGTTTAGCCTGGAGAAGAGGAGGTTAAGGGGTGATATGATAGCCATGTTCAAATATATAAAAGGATGTCACATAGAGGAGGGAGAAAGGTTGTTTTCTGCTGCTCCAGAGAAGCGGACACGGAGCAATGGATCCAAACTACAAGAAAGAAGATTCCACCTAAGCATTAGGAAGAACTTCCTGACAGTAAGAGCCGTTCGACAGTGGAATTTGCTGCCAAGGAGTGTGGTGGAGTCTCCTTCTTTGGAGGTCTTTAAGCAGAGGATTGACAACCATATGTCAGGAGTGCTCTGATGGTGTTTCCTGCTTGGCAGGGGGTTGGACTCGATGGCCCGTGTGGTCTCTTCCAACTCTATGATTGTATGATTGTATGATTCTATGATTCTATGGAAGGGGGAGACCAGGCTTCAAGCTAATAATCTTTTGCAGAAGATGGAAGAAATGGAATTTGTGTTTATGCTGCATTTTTGGGCCCGTGTGCTAGGTCATTTTCACAAGGTCAGCAAAGCTGTTCAGAAATCAGACCTGTTAATGAGTTCTTGTGCAAATTTGTACAGTTCAATTCTGGATTTTATAAGGGAAATTAGAGAAGATTTTGATGAGCTTGAGAAACAAGCAAAGGCCACCTTGCCAAATGTTAACTACAAAACAAAGAGACAAAGAGTGAGGAAATGGCAAAAAAAAGTGCACTTGATGCCTTAGATGCACTTTCTTCAAGAGAGAAGTTTAGGATAAAATCCTTAATTCCTATATTAGATGCGCTTGAAGCCAATTTAAAATAAGAAGTACTGTGTACAGTGATGTTGCACAATTGTTTTCCATTCTTGCTAATCTGACAGCATCTCAGCAAGAAATTGAGCAAGGTGTTGAACTGTTAATGGAAGCATCAGTGGCGTAGCGTGGGGGGTGCAGGGGAGGCCGGCAGCACCGGGCGCAACATCTGAGGGGCGCTCGCTCGCACTCGCGGCTCTCTGGCCCTACCTGGCTCACTCACTCTCTCTCACTGCAGTGCTGGCTGTGCGAATCCGATCCGAGCCGCCGGGTCGCCGCCCACTGTGGAGGGGAGGGTGCCAGGCATGCGGTGCGGTGCGGAGAGAGAGTGAGGGACTATCTGGGGGAGGGACAGTGCAGCGGGGGGGGGGGGCGCAAATTACTTGCCTTGCCCCGGGTGCTGACAACCCACGCTACGCCACTGGGAAGCATACCCAGAAGATACTGACCTGAAACTTATTGATGAACTCTTGCACTTTCACCTGTACGTGAGACAAAGCCATGGGCTTACAGCAGAGCATTCTCTGTCTCATACAGATCTTTCTCAAATTATATACAAGGGAAAAATTCAGCTGGCCTTTGCTAATGTGGAAACAATCTTGCAGCTATTTCTTAGCTTTATGGTCACTAACTGCTCGGGAGAGAGGAGTTTTTCAAGACGCAAAAGAATTAAAAATGAATTAAGGGCCACAATGTCTCAAGAGAGGTTGTCTGCACTGAGCATTTTGTACATTGAAAGTGACAAACTTAGACAAACAAATTTTGATGAAGTTTTGGATGATTTTGCTATGAGGAAGGCTAGAAAAAAACATTTTTAGTCTTACTGTATTTGATGGTTGTAGTTTACTTCTTAATATGTATTTTAAAACTGACTGTTTAATGAAAACATAAAGTAGATTCTAAAAGTGCCACACTGTCAGGTAACCATGATCATATGACCGTATTTTTCTGTGTATAAGACTATATTTTTTCCTAAATTTTTGAAGTTTAAAATAAGGGGTCACCTTATACACGTGTTATACACGGAAAAATATGGTATTTACACTTCCCAGGCAATATAATATGTAAACTCAGATTTTTTTTTAAAGAATAACATTACAACTTCATTTTCCTAAAAAATAATGCTTATTCCATAAAAGGTTTACAAAGTTCAGCTGCTGCAATAGTTTTTCAGTGTTAATTTTAACATTTATGCATTTTTTAAAACCACCATGGTATTTAACAATAGTATCTTATGTCCTTTAGAGGAGAAATTGTGAATTGCAGAATTTTAAATACCCTTCACATCCTTGGATTCAATCAATTTTGTTTATAGCACTCTTCCATTTTCTTCTAGTCGTGAGGGTAGGGGATTGGGAGGGGCATCACAAGTAGAGTAGCCTAGGGCCCCTCTTTGTCTAAATCTGGCCCTG
This sequence comes from Podarcis tiliguerta, assembly GCF_965153285.1. Classification (NCBI taxonomy): domain Eukaryota; kingdom Metazoa; phylum Chordata; class Lepidosauria; order Squamata; family Lacertidae; genus Podarcis; species Podarcis tiliguerta. The sequence goes on along the minus strand of NC_139542.1, from coordinate 15,486,859 downwards.
GTTTTCGTGTCAGAAGACATAATTCTACCAATGATGACCCTGAACCTTGTGGATACTTCCTTGCTATATTTCTCCAGAGAGTTCAACAGCAAAGAAACTTTACATACCTGAGAATGTTTCGTTGGAGCTTGCAGTTGTTTGACAGCAGGACGGTTTTCAGCATCCTGAGCACATAAAAAGAACCAAAAATACAGAGAAAACCTGTAGCATGGAAAGTCTTATTTCTCCTGACAACGGCACAATTGTCTGATTGAAAATGATTTATGTGAAAAGGCTCCATTTGGACTGAAACCTATCCATTCTGAAGGAAATCAGCCCTGAGTGCTCACTGGAAGGACAGATCGTGAAGCTGAGGCTCCAATACTTTGGCCACCTTATGAGAAGATAAGACTCCCTGGAAAGGACCCTGAGTACAAGGAGAAGGGGACGACAGAGGATGAGATGGTTGGACAGTGTTTCTCAAAGCTACCAGCATGAGTTTGACCAAACTGCAGGAGGCAGTGGAAGACAGGAGTGCCTGGCGTGCTCTGGTCCATGGGGTCACGAAGAGTCGGAGACGACTAAACGACTAAACAACAACAACCTTTAGATTTCTGCATCAGTGCTTAGGTGGTGCGAGAGGGCAGGAGTGTCTACACTTCTAGTTCAGAATGTAGTATAGTAACAAACAGCACAATTCTAAGACTGCCCACTCAGACGTAAGCTCTACTGAATGCAGTGTAACTTAATCCCAGGTTAATGGTGTCAGGATTGGAGCCTTCGTAGTTGTCACATATGGGCCACACCAGGAATTAAATCCTACCTATAGCAAGGAAGCCTGCCAACCTAGCAGTTTGAAAGCACCCCCGGGTGCAAGTAGAAGGTAAACGGCATTCCGTGTGCTGCGCTGGCTTGCCAGATGCAGCTTTGTCACGCTGGCCACATGACCCGGAAGTGTCTGCGGACAGCGCTGGCTCCCGGCCTATAGAGTGAGATGAGCGCACAACCCTAGAGTCTGGCAAGACTGGCCTGTAAGGGTAGGGGTACCTTTACCTTTACCTATAGCAAGGAAAAATCTGGCTATATTTCCTCATATTAATGGTCAAGTTATTGCTCCAATTTTATTATATTTTTTGTTATCATCTTAGGAGTCATAATTCCTGACCCTGAACCTTGTGGATACTTTCCTGCTATATTTCTCCGGAGAATTCAACATCAAAGATACTTTACATACCTGAAAATCTTCTAATAGAGCTTGAAGTTGTCTGGCAGCAGGATAGTTTTCAGCATCCTGAGCCTAAAAAAAGAACCAGAAACTGTATTCAGAATGAAACTTTCCCATTCATAATGTTCTCTCCGCCACATAAGAGTGAAACTTTCTAAAAGCAACAGAGGGTCATGATTTATCCAACAACATCTGGAGGATGTCAGGTTCCTATTCCTGCTCTGGGGGGAACATGCTTACAACACAGATAGGAACTATTCTACTTCAAAAAATGCAAAGAAAAAAAAAATTAGAAGAAACATACCGTATTTTTTGCTCTATAAGACGCACCTTTCCCCCTCCTTAAAAGTAAGGGGAAATGTGTGTGAGTCTTATGGTGCGAATGCAGGCTGCGCAGCTATCCCAGAAGCCAGAACAGCAAGAGGGATCGTGAAAGCAGTGATCCCTCTTGCTGTTCTGACTTCACTTCGCTGGAGAGGCGCTGCACAGCTTTCTCTCTCTGTGTAGCGCCTCTTCAGTGCTGGAAAGGCGCTGCACAGAGAGGGAGAGAATATTTTTTTCTTGTTCTCCTCCTCTAAAACTAGGTGCGTCTTATGGTCGGGTGTGTCTTATAGTGCAAAAAATACGGTAAATGGTAATATTGAAAGGGGTATCCGACCTAAAACTGATGAATGCATAATGAAAGCTGCTACTGTAATAATTAAACAAGAAAAGGCAAACGTTTGACTTTATTGAATTCTGCCATCTCACCTCCTGGTCATCTTCTCTCACGTCCAAAGCAAATGATTTCTGAAAATCAAGAATGTGGAAAGTCATGTATCTCCCGATGAAAGCACAATATTCTCATTGGAACATTATTTATGGGCCCCTGTTTGCACTGATTGCTCTTAGTTTTCTGCATCACTGCTTAGGTGGTGAAAGATTCCACACTTCTTGTTCCATATGCAGTGTAGCAACAAACAGCACAATCCTAACCATGTTCACTCAGAAGTAAGCCCAAATGAATTCAACGGGGCTTACTCTCAGGTAAGTGGGGTCAGGGTTGCAGTGTTATTAGCTATCACATATGGCCCACATCAACAATAAAATCGCATCCATAGCAAGGAAAAGTCTAGCCATAATTCCTCAGATGGTTGGTCAAGTGATTGTTCCAAATAATATTTGTTTTGTTAGCAAGTTAGAATTCATAATTCCACCAATAACGACACTTTCCTGCTACAATTCTTTGGGCAGTTTAATGACCATGATGCTTTACATACCAGACCAACTTTTTCCAGATTCTGGAAATCAGGTTGATTTTCAGCATCCTGAGCCACAGAAAGAGAACCAAAATCAGTATTCAGAAATCAAACTTTTCAGCTGCTAAGGTTCTCTCCACCACACAAGACTGTAACTTCATTACAGAAACAAAGGGCTCTCCCAGTCATAATTTATCTTTTCTGCAGCAGGTTGTATTTCCCATTGTAGTTCACTAGGGAGGAAGCGTTCTATGCTAGTTTACAGTGTATGTTTTGAGGTTCTGCATTATACTGCTGAATGTAGGGCTAAATCTCAGCAGTTCATTGAACAAATTACTTTGGTCAGAAAATAGAGATAGAGTCGAAAGACTAAAATTTGGCTAATTAAAACACAGTTAAATATGCTTTTGATAGAACTGATAAGGAGTTTAAGTTGTTTCAAACATTTAGTTTGGGGCGGGATATTATATTCCATGAATTCCATGGTATTAAATATTAAGAGCCCTTCTGAGTTGGATCAAGAGTCTTAGGGCGGATCTACACTCGTCGTTTATAATGTTAAACATAAAGGTAAAGGGACCCCTGAGCAATAGGTCCAGTCATGGCCGACTCTGGGGTTGCGGCGCTCATCTCGCTTTATTGGCGAGGGAGCTGGCCTACAGCTTCTGGGTCATGTGGCCAGCATGACTAAGCCACTTCTGGCGAACCAGAGCAGCGCACGGAAACACCGTTTACCTTCCCACCAGAGCGGTACCTATTTATCTACTTGGACTTTGACGTGCTTTCAAACTGCTAGGTTGGCAGGAGCAGGGACCGAGCAACAGGAGCTCACCCCGTCACGGGGATTTGAACTGCCGACCTTCTGATCGGCAAGTCCTAGGCTCTGTGGCCATAATAATAATAATAATTATTATTTATTCATTCATTCATTCATTCATTCATTCATTCATTCATTCCCTGCCCATCTGGCTGGGCTTCCGACAAAATATTAAAAAGACATTAAAACATCAGTCATTAAAAACTTCCCTAAACAGGGCTGCCTTCAGATGTCTTCTAAAAGTCAGACAGTTGTTTATTTCCTTGACATCTGATGGGAGGGCGTTCCACAGGCCGGGCGCCACTACCGAGAAGGCCCTCTGCCTGTTTCCCTGTAACTTCGCTTCTCGCAGAGAGGGAACTGCCAGAAGGTCCTCGGTGCTGGCCTACCAGATATTGTTGCACTGCAACTCCCATCACGCCTGACTGCTGGCCATTTTGGCTGTGCTGCGTAGGAACTCAGCTCCCAACAGCATGTGGCTGGACACAGGTTCTCCATCCCTGTTCTAAGCCAGCAACCCACCTGATAGAGCTCATTTCATATGCTTCTTCTGTGCAGTGCACATAACTTTGTTTTGACCATCCTGAGTCTACCACCTGCATTTCCAGTACTTGTGTGAATGAGAGGGAAAGGGGGAAATGTCTCTATTTCAGTGGAGGGGAGATTTCACACACCGGTGTTTTCAGCGCCCGCGTGCTCTTGGAAGTAGGCTTATCTTCAGAATCCTTCAACTACAGAAAAAAAACAACAACCAAATATCAGCAATACTTCAAAATGAAACTGCCATGCCCTAATATTTCATTCACAACCAGGGACGGATTTAGGCTATAGCTTGTTTAGCTTATACGTAAATCTGGCACTGTTCACAACACAAAGCTGTGTTTTAGTAAAAAGCTTTTTGGTGGAAACGCAAGAATATTGATGGCCCAGAAGTGGAAGCAAGAGGAGCTACCTACGTTAGAAGAATGGAGAATGAAAATGATGGATTACGCAGAACTTGATAGATTGACTGGAAGGATCCGAAATCGATGAGATCAGAGATTCACAGAAGATTGGAAAAAAATTACAGAATATATGCAAAAATTAAGTGATAATCAGATAACGTTTGTAAGTTTTAACGAAGCTCTGTGAGAAGAAACGTTAGAATATTATTAAAAATAAGGTTTAATATATAACAATAATAGAAGTATAATTTCAGAAATGTGTAAGAAGTATGAAGGAGTTTCAGTCAAGTTGAGGGAAGTCAAAAAAGAGAAAGGGGATATAATTAAGATGTATGAACTGTATAAATTTGTATTGGAAAATGAAAAAAAATATTATTAAAAAAAAGCTTTTTGGTGGAAACAGAAACGATTTGGTGGCTGGAACACCTGTTTTATTGATTATAGGCCTGTTCAGTTTGCTAATTTCAAAGGCTGAAGTGGCCCATAAGGTAAAGGTAAAGGGACCCCTGACCATTAGGTCCAGTCGTGACTGACTCTGAAGTTGAGGTGCTCATCTCGCTTTATTGGCCAAGGGAGCCGGCGTACAGCTTCCGGGTCATGTGGCCAGGAAGACTAAGCCGCTTCTGGCAAACCAGAACAGCGCACGGAAATGCCATTTACTTTCCCGCCGGAGCGGTACCTGTTTATCTACTTGCACTTTGACGTGCTTTCGAACTGCTAGGTAGGCAGGAGCTGGGACGGAGCAACGGGAGATCACCCCTTCACGGGGATTTGAACCGCCGACCTTCCAATCGGCAAGTCCTAGGCTATGTGGTTTAACCCACAATATAGGTTGCAGTAGTTATCATTGGCCTGCTTTGGACTAATTATGAAGTGCCGAGAGCTTGGAGCTTGACAGAGTACATCTGTAACTGAGACAGTCAAACCATTCTGAAATATTGCAGTTATAAACCGCTTAGAGGAGGAATGTCCCAGTTGTCGTGAAATAGAATCCTTTTCGTTTTCTTGCCTTATCTTCCTTGGTTTTCCCACTCCCAACATTAGAAGGATGGTCCTGAAAACAAATATCAAAAACTAGTACAGTATGTGAAAAATCGTATCACACAATATGATGTTTTCTTTCTCATATTAGCTCAGTGTGTTATAGGTTTAGGGGAGACACTCTGAATGATAGCTGTGGGTCTGTTCCTAACCTGTGACCCTGTATTTGTGAGTTTAGCATCTAGTAGAAGAAACCTGTTAAAGCAGTTCCTTTGTGAAATAGTAATTCTCTTGGTTCCTTACCTTTTCTTCCTTGGGTTTGTCGCCTTCAGCTTTAGAAGAATGCTCCTGAAAATAAAAATCAAACACTAGTGTGTGTGGGGAAAATGCATCTCACAATATGACGTCGTCTTTCAGAGAGACAGAAATATGGCTGATCTGTGCTGGACTTAAAATGGTGGTTCCTGCAAACCAACTGGGGAAGGAAGATCTGTTGGGGTGTTCATGCTGTGAGCCCCTCCATCTTATGCTCAGGTTGTATAGATGTGTATATATGAAACCATATGCCCTAAGGACACCACAGTCTCCATTGACCTCCACTCCAAGGAATCGAAACCTTGGCTATGTACAGGGTCCCATGGAATCTCTTGCTGCTTGGAGACTGGGGTGTGTGCCACGGGGTCCTTTTAGGTTCCTTACCTTTTTTTCTTCAGCTTTGTCACTTACAGCTGAAGTCAAATGGTCCTGAAAACAAATACCAAATATTAACATGTAAAAAATACAGTCGTACCTTGGTTCTCAAATGCCTTGGTTCTCAAACAACTTGGAACCCAAACTCTGCAAACCTGGAAGTAAATGTTCCAGTTTGCAATCTTTTTTCGGAAGTCTAATGTGCTCCTTTTTGAGTGTTACCCTTCCGATTTGAGTGCCACACTTCTGTTTCGAGCCCCACACTTCCGTTTAGAGTGTTACGCTGAGGTCTGTCTGTTTTTGCTACTTATTTTGCGGTTTTGTGGCTCTTTTTTTTTGGTATGTGACTGTGTGGAGCCCAGTTCAGCTACTGATTGATTGTGTGACTGTAGTACATTGTTTATTGCTTTCATTTTATGGATCAATGGTCTTGTTAGATAGGAAAATTCATGTTAAACTGCTGTTTTGGGGTTATTGCTTTAAAAAGTCTGGAATAGATTAATCCATTTTGCATTACTCGCTATGGGAAAGCGTGCCTTGGTTTTGGAACGCTTTGGTTTTGGAACGGACTTCCGGAATGGATTAAGTTTGAGAACCAAGGTAGTACTGTAAATAAATCACATCTCACAATAGGATGTTGTCTTTCCCAGATCTATTCAGCAGAAAGGAAGCTTTGCATACCTTTTCAGTTTTCCCTTTTTCTGCTTTAGCTTCTTTCTCCTGGTGATCATCATGCTTAAAGCAAAGAAAAAGTGTCAATATCAGTATTTCATTTGGCACTTACTTCATGCCTCATGACTGTCAGATAGGAACTTCTCTGAAGTGAGAAGTCTTCATATGATCCTTGATCATAGCTGAATCCTGTTTATTTTATGGTGCAGTTTACATACACACACCGGTTCAGTTTTCCATCAGTGGACTGGATCTGTTTTGCACCAGCGCCTTAGTGCCTGAAGTTCTCGATTTTCCTCCAAAACCACTTTTCAAAACAACAGCAACCCACTATTTTTTTTAACCTTGGTGCTATCGCTTGTAGCTAGACCAGGATGATCCTGAAAACAAAAATCATATCTCACAATGTGATGCTGCCCTCCCTATATTGGGGTGTGTGTTTATTTTGATTGGGTGTGTGTGTGTTTTATTTTGATAATATATTTCGTGGTTTTATATTTTGATTTGTTCTGTGAACCACCCTGAGACTTCCGGGTATAGGGCAGTATATAAATTCAATAATAATAATAATAATAATAATAATAATAATAGCAGCGGAGACCAAGATTTGCATACTTTTTCACTTTTTAGAGCCTGGGGTGTGCGCAACAGCATTTCCTACCTTTTCTTCCTTGGTTTTATCGCTATCTGCTGGAGATGAATGGTCCTGAAAACAAATATCAAATCTAAATGTGATATATAGACACACACACACACACACACACTGACATTGTCTTTCCCACAAATACTCAATGTGTTTGGGGATGGGAGGGTCAGTCTGGATTCTACCTGTGGGTGCCTTCCAAACCTGTGATCCTGTGTTTGTGAGGTTTAGAATCTAGTATAATAAGCCTGTTAAAGCTTCACTTTAACACTTCTCTTAACTTCACTTCTCGCAGTGAGTGAACCGCCAGAAGGTCCTTGGCGCTGGCCTACTAGATATTGTTGCCCTTCAACTCCCATCATGCCTGAGTGCTGTCTCTGAACTTCAGGCCCTCCTCACACCTGCGCAACCGGGGATCCAAAGACAGGGATGTATAACTGGGCCTGCTAAAGCATTTTTGGGGAAAATACAGTTACAAACTGGTTAGTGCAAAGTCCTTTTTACCTCTTGTTTATCAATCTTTTCACTTTCATCTGAAAAAACATCGCCCTGCAAACAAATATCAAATGTTAGTGCATGGAAAACCATTTCCCTCCCTTTCTATATGATGTTGTCTTTCCCTTCTCAGTTCAGCGGGGAGGAAATTTTACATACCTCTTCTGTCGCTTGAGTGTCTATGTCCTGGTTATCGTTATGAATCTCAGCCTGCTTAAAACACAGAGAAAGGGACCAATGAGAGTTTCGCACTTGCGAACTTCTTTTTAACTTTTTTCTTCCCAACTGTTGTGAAATAGTAACTCATTTTGGTTTCTTACCTTTTCTTTCTTGGCTTTGTCGCTTTCAGATTCAGAAGAATGCTCCTGAAAATAAATACCAAACAGAAGTAGCGTGTGTGTGTGTGTGGGGGGGGGAATTGTGTCTCAAATTATGATGTCATCTTTCCCATAACTGTTCGGTGTGTTTGGAGACTGGGGTGTGCGCTACAGCATTTCCTACCTTTTCTTCCTTGGTTTTATCGCTATCTGCTGGAGATGAATGGTCCTGAAAACAAATATCAAATATAAATGTGATATATAGACACACACACACACACACTGACACTGCCTTTCCCATAACTACTCAATGTGTTTGCGGATATGGGGGGTCAGTCTGGATTCTACCTGTGGGTGCCTTCCAAACCTGTGATCCTGTGTTTGTGAGGTTTAGAATCTAGTAGAATAAACCCTTATACAGGGGTACCTCAGGTTACATACGCTTCAGGTTACACACTCCGCTAACCCAGAAATAGTGCTTCAGGTTAAGAACTTTGCTTCAGGATAAGAACAGAAATCATGCTCTGGCAGCAGGAGGCCCCATTAGCTAAAGTGGTGCTTCAGGTTAATAACAGTTTCAGGTTAAGAACGGACCTCCGGAACGAATTAAGTACTTAACCCGAGGTACCACTGTAAAGCAGTACTGGCTTTGGCTTGCCAGTTAAGTACCCTCATCAGCATCCAAAAGAGTGAGCTCTGTTGCCATAGAGACAAACTTCAACTGCCTGGATGCCACACCATTTTAAGATAGAGAACAATAGACGGTGGTGGGAGACCTATATGTGAGAGTTTTTGCTGATGCTGGAAGCTGGAGAGACAGAGACATGTCTGCTCTGTGCTGGAACTAAAATGGTGACTTGGGACTTTTCTGTAAACATAATAGGGAAAGAAGAGCTGTTGGGGTGTTAATGCTGTGAGCCCCTCCATCTTACACTCAGGTTGTATATATGTGTATATGAAACCATATGCCCTAAGGACACCACAGTCTCCATTGTCCTTCACTACAAGGAAACTGAACATTGAGTACGCGCAGGCTCCCCTGAAATCTCTTGTTGCTTGGAGACTGGGGTGTGCGCAACAGGATTTCCTACCTTTTCTTCCTTGGTTTTATCGCTTTCTGCTGGAGACGAATGGTCCTAAAAACAAATACCAAATATTAATGTTGGTTAACACACACACACACAGAGAGAGAGAGAGAGAGAGAGAGAGAGAGAGAGATTGTATTTCCAATAACTACTCAATGTGTTTGGGGATGGGATTGTGTGTCAGTCTGGATTATAAAACCGTGATCCTATGTTTGTGAGGTTTAGAATCTAGTAGAAGAAAACCTGTTAAATCAGTTCCTTTGTTAAGGTACTGATTTTGCCTGGCCAATTAAGTGCCCTCATCAGCATCAAAAAGAGTGAGCTCTGTTGCCATAGAGACAAATGGGTGGATGATTTCACACTTCACCTGACTGGATGCCACACCATCTTAGGATGGAGAACAATACACAGGCAGGGGGTAAGGGTGGCACTGTGTGTGAGAGTTTTTGCTGATGCTGGAAGCTGGAGAGATAGAGACATGTCTGTTGCACCTGGGAAACACTGGCTTGTGAGCGCTCCAACTGGAGAACAGCCTTTACCTAAGGTGTCCTGGGTTCTGAAGATGCTGGAACTCAGGATGAAAGGGAGAAACGTGCTAAGAGGAAGGCATACTTGGCAAACCCTCACCATGATCAGCTCCCACCCAGAAACCTATGTCCCCACTGTAGAAGGACGTGTGGATCCAGAATTGGCCTCCACAGTCACTTACGGACTCACTTTTAAAACCGTGTTTATGGAAGACAGTCTTACCCGGCTACAAGTGATTGCCGAAGAAGAAGAAGAAGAAGAAGAAGAAGAAGAAGAAGAAGAAGTGGTGTTGTACCTGAAATGGTAACTTGGGACTTTTCTTAAAACATAATGAGGAAAGAAGAGCTGTTGGGGTGTTAATGCTGTGAACCCCTGAATCTTAACGCTCAGGTTGTATACATGTGCATATGAAACCATACGTCCTAAGGACACCACAGCCTGCATTGACCTTCACTCCAAGGAAGCTGAACATTGAGTACGCACAGTGTTCATTGGAATCTCTTGCTGCTTGGAGACTGGGGTGTGTGCAAGATGGGGGGGTCAGTCTGGATTCTACCTGTGGGTGCCTTCCAAAACTGTGATCCTGTGCTTGTGAGGTTTAGAATCTAGTAGAGCAAAACCTGTTAAAGCAGTTCCTTTGTTAAGGAGACCAGAATGTGTGCAACAGGGTTTTACCTTTCCTTCCTTAGTTTTATCGCTTCCTTCTAGAAACCAATGTTCCTGAAATCAAATACCAAATATTAATGTGCAAATAAAAATAAATCTCACAATATGACGTTGTCTTTCCCATATTTGTTCAGCACGAAGGAAGCTTTACATACCTTTTCAGTTTTTTCTTTGGCTGCCTCAGCTTCTTTGCCGTGGTGATCAGAATTAACCTCAGCACTCTTAAAACACAGAAAAGGTACTAATATGAGTATTCCATTTCACACTTACGATATGCCTGAGGTGAGTAATCTTCATGTTATCAGTGGCCCTAATTAAAACCTGTGGATTGTTTGGTGATGTTTACATACACACAAGTTCAGTTTTCCATCAGTGGATGGGACATGTTTCGCACCAGCCTCTTAAGTGCCTAAAGTTCTGGGTTTTCAATGAGAAGACTGACCTCCAAAATACTTCTAAAATATAATCCTTACGTGATAAAATCAATACCAGTAATAATAAAAAATGAAACCTTGTCAGCATGGAACATGAGCGGGTATGGGATGTTCTTAATTACAGAGTTCCTTTTGAATAGATTAATGTCCTCACAGCAACGGCAGTTTCCACTGAGCTGGCTGCATTATTTTGTTCCTTGGGTTGTAGAACTGCTCACAAAATCAACAGAACAGGAACTGCCACTCACACAATGTGGAAATTGTGTCTACCAAGAAGTAAGAAACACCTTACCTTAAGCTGCAACATGGCTGCTTTACACAGTCTCCACACACAGAAAAAGGGGCAAAGCTAAATTTTACACAGGGTGCTGTGTGTTATTTGCCTGTGTGTGCAATTCATCTGACACGCAACAGGGATGGATCTAAAGGGCAGGTACTAGCATGTGTTGAGCATTCTGCACATGTGGTGGGCATGTGTGAGCCTGAGCGCCACTCCTGTGTCCCTCAGTGTATGGGCTCTACGTGCCACTGAGTTCTTATGGACTGATTCTGTAGATCAGTGGATTATCAAAGATGGAGGCCGTAATGAAAGGTTTGCCAAGAAGTAGCATAGGGATGTGAGTCTTTCTGGTGTGCCAGAGGCTCCTTTAGAAGCAGTAAAAACTACAGTGTGCTGGTGCAGCATAGTGTCTAAGAGATCGAACTATGAATCAGGAAGTCCCCTGATTTGAACAACATCTCCATCAACACCTCCCTATGTTGCCTTAGGCTGTTGTCTGTGGGCATCAGTTCCCACCACATCTAATAAGACTGATTTTCGTCATAGGGTTGTTATATGGATTACAACTACAAAGTGTATGCTAAGCACTTTGAACTCCCGAAAATGCTTTGCCTTAGTGGTGTAAACTGGATCTACTGGATTAGGGTGATCATACACCTGGCCTGTGCTTCATTTTCCACAGGAGGCAAATGAGGGGATGCATTACGTACCTTCTTTATTTCCTGGTCCCTCTCAACATGGCCATCTTTTTCATGGTGAATCTTGGAAGGAGAGAAAGTAGAAAAAAGAGATGATGGGGCTGGATCTCCTGCTGTCAAGCCATTAAGACAAATTTACAATTCTTGGCTTTTTGCTTTTTTGCAAATGTACTTACTGGCAAAGCCAAGGCAATGCTGAAAAGGCACCAGCAGATCACAGCAGTCTTCATTGTGGAAGATCCCCTGAAGAAGATGTTCTAATGGTCAGTTGATAGGTTACATGTAGAAAAGAAGAAAAGCTGAAGAGCTGATTGCAAACTTGCTAGAACTTTTCTAAGTGGCAACACGATCACGCTCTTTCACTTTGTGGTCTACATTCCCAATGCACACTGCTCATCAGTGCCGAACCATCATCAACGCAAGGGAACAGTGGATAGACTGAAGCAAAGAGGCACAAGGTGGCTTCCTGAGAGTGGTACCTTGAAAGCAGATGAGTGTGACAGCATTGCCCACTATGGCATTTACATTTGTTCCTTTATTGCCCCGGTAAATCAGTTTTGCTGCAGGTGTTGTGAGGGTATGTAGCACTTCAACAACCTACAGAACTCGATTAATCTGAAATAATAGCAGGACAAAAGAAATGCTTGTGTGTGTGTAGACTAAGGATGTCAGAGAAATTTAATTCAATTCGCCTTTAAAGGAAAACTTATGTCATTTGCATTTCCCAAAACAATACATGAACTGAAACTCATCCATCCTGAGAAAAACCACATTTTTTCCCCTGAATTTTGTAATGCAGTTCTTCAAATGAGTAATGTGTACAAAAATGCATATACTCTGGTAAAGTGTGCATATAGAAACTCAGATATTGGTGGAAATGGCCTCCAAAAACGCATTGCATTAGAGAAAATTGCTGTACAAAAATGTATGGGAAATGGCATACAAATATGTATATAGTGGTAACTCGGGTTACAAACACCTCAGGTTACAAACACTTCGGGATACAGACTCCACTAACCCGCAAGTAGTACCTCAGGTTAAGAACTTTACCTCAGGATGAGAACAGAAATTGCACGGCGGCAGCAGCGAGAGGCCCCATTAGCTATAGTGGTACCTCAGGTTAAGAACAGTTTCAGGTTAAGAACAGACCTCCGGAATGAATTAAGTTCATAACCAGAGGTAACACTGTATTAGAAGGAATCCACTCTAAAATGCTGATGAATTCTCATGAGGACTTTTGAAAATATATATCTATAAATGGATGTGGAAAATGAGAAATTCAGAGAAACCAAAACTGACAGATTCGTCTAAGAGTAGTCATTCCAAAATTTACTTACATCTGAGAGTGGAGCTTGGAGCAATCTTGGCTTACTCAGTCTCTTCCTTTCTTCTTCTGCTGCTGGATGCCTACAGCCCCCTAGCATTTAAACCCTTCCCAAGAAATCAACCCACCAGTTGTCACCCATGAGGTCGAAAGGGGGAGGCCATTAGCTTTCTTATCACCATATCCCCCCCCCCCCATTCAATGACTTTCAGAACAGACAAAAGCTACTGGTTGAAGTGTTCCTTATCGTGATCAAGCATTTGTGTTCAGTGCTCGTTTTTTCGTCTCAGGTGGGAGGATTTAAGGGGCACAGAGTATTTCATCCAGCCCATGTAGGAGATTCTGAGGGGCGTGTTGTCTTTTGCAAACTGCGTGGAAGAGGAAAACCAGTTCTCTCTTCAGAGATCAACTGATAATTGCTCTTAGATTTCTCATGGATGAAGATATGTTTGGTGTGCTTCTTTCTGTGTGCATGAGTGGTTCATTAAAAGGACAAGGTAATCATTCATTGGCATTTGGTTTCGGTGCAGAAAAGGGAGGATGGATTTTGGATCCCATATGGAGGATGAAGTAAGAGGGCTGTACAGTGTAGTGCAATGTATCCACAGTGTACTGATTACATTTTTTTAAAAAAATCCCACACTTTTTCAGGGCATCTCATGGTGGCATACAATAGTCTTTTCTTTCCTCATTTTTTAACCTTCACAACAACCCTGTAAGGTAGGAGGGACTGAGAGATGGCAATAGACTTAAGGTCCACTTGTAAGCATCACGGCTGAAAGATTCAATTGATCCTGTTGTCTCTGTAGCTCTCATATAACATAGTACAGTGGCTCATCTAATATATATTTTGAAAAGTGGTTTGTCTGTCCATAAGTTTGGCCACCTCTTGTCAAACTCAGCACGGGGGTTCCTGAGTTGGGGTGTGTGGTCGTTTTAAACATTTGGGCATCCACCACCATTTTAAATCAAGATGGCAGTCTGAAATGTGCCTTTGGCCTGACTTTGCCTATTTTTTTGGCCATAGGTGAGGCTGCCTCTTGAGATATTACACTATCCATGTAAAAAGTCACAAAGTGCTTTTGGTTTCTACAAATTCCCGGGCAGTGCCAGGCACTCCCTGCTAATATAATATAAAGGTAAAGGGACCCCTGACCATTAGGTCCAGTCGTGACCGACTCTGGGGTTGCGGTGCTCATCTTGCTTTACTGGCCGAGGGAGCCGGCGTACAGCTTCTGGCTCATGTGGCCAGCATGAATAAGCCACTTCTGATGAACCAGAGCAGCGCACCGAAATGCTGTTTACCTTCCCGCCAGAGCGGTACCTATTTATCTACTTGCACTTTGATGTGCTTTCAAACTGCTAGGTTGGCAGGAGCTGGGACAGAGCAACTGGAGCTCACCCCATCATGGGGATTCGAACCACCGACCTTCCGATTGGCAAGTCCTAGGCTCTGTGGTTTGGACCACAGAACCACCCATGTCCCTCTGTTATACCTAGGTAAAGGTAAAAGGTAAAGAACCCCTGGATGATTAAGTCCAGTCAAAGGTATACAAATAAAATGGTGATGAGATTATGATGATGACAATGACTATGGGGTTCGAACCGCCAACCTTCTGATCGGCAAGTCCTAGGCTCTGTGGTTTAACCCACAGCGCCACCTTCGTCCCATAATATAATATCGATCGAGGCGTAATGACAGAGTTCCATACTAGCTGAGATGCTGGAGGCAAAAAAAGTGTCTTTGATTTTAATGTTTGGAAGGTCATTTAGCTCAAGGCAAGGGTCCATATCTCCTTGGTAGAGCATCTGCTTTTCATGCTGCAGAAAGTCCTAGGTCCAATCCCCATCATCTCTAGGTAGGGCTGGACCTGGGACAGACCCCATCTGAAATCCTGGAGATTCTCTGCCAGTCAGAATAGACAGCACTGAACTGCACTGACCAATGTTCCTATAGTGCAGGGTTTTTAAAAAATAAAGACATAGCATCAGTTTGGGTAGTGTGTGTAATGATTATTAGGCCTACAGGAGGTGAGAGGTTGAATTTAAACAATTCCTCCACTGCTGTAGCCCTGAAAAGCAATCTTCTGAAGTTGTCCCCTGAGCCACAGTCCCTTCTCATTTCCCCATCTGATGCAGGTGGAAAAATGATCAGAAGAACATCTGGGTTTATGCACTTTAATTTTTAACTCAGTGGCAGGGAGGGGGAAGTAAAGGAATCTTTAAAAAGCTCTCACATCTATATTAAGTCTCTCCCTCCCATGTATCTAAATATAGATACTGATTTGCCAAACTCGTTCCCCCGTCGGCTTAGCTCTCAGATGAGCTTAAGGAGTACAGATTGTACTTGCAAAATGGGCCAGGGAGCATTTTACCACAAAACTGACAAAGCAACACACACCATATATATAGAGATAGTCTAGTTGTGGATATTTTTGGATACAGTACTTTCGGTATGGATTGAAGAGAAAGCAGCAGAGAGGGCGTTTAAAGGCTGCTCCCCGCTTTACACGATTTCAAGCCCAGAACATAACCCCTGTGTAAGTGGGGAGTCAACAGCACAGAGTATCACTTTCAAGCCCATTGCTGGCTTTCCCCACTAGGTGGGGTTTGCTGCATTCCCAGGTTTGACATTAGTTCAATTAGCTGGAGTATTTGAGCAATTTTTGTTTTGTAATTTCATGGGCTACAGGGCTGGCACAAGGTTGCTGAATAGCAGAGGCATTTTGAGAGGGAGAAGGTGGATTTCATTTAGTTTGGTGGGTAACAACTGCTGTGGAGCTGCAATCAGTACCACATTGTTCCCTGTACAATAGCCGAAGGGGAATGGTGCTGTGCAAAGTGATTTTCCCCCATTACACGGGACACAAGGCTGGCTGACAATTGCACTGCTGCGCTCATTCCAAGCCACCTCAAGTCAGCTGTGTGAGAGAAGAGCTGTCCTGTCCTCTTAGGCTTGGATGTTGCTCCTGGATCTGCTCTGAGATCTATTCTGGAGGCGGGTGGAACGTTTCAAGTGGGGACCACTCTTTATTCGAAGAAGAAGAAGTTTGGATTTGATAACCCACTTTATCACTACCCGAAGGAGTCTCAAAGCGGTTAACATTCTCCTTTCCCTTCCTCCCCCACAACAAACACTTTCTGAGGTGAGTGGGGCTGAGAGACTTCAAAGAAGTGTGACTAGCCCAAGGTCACCCAGCAGCTGCATGTGGAGGAGTGGAGACGCGAACCCAGTTCACCAGATTACGAGTCCACCGCTCTTAACCACTACACCACACTGGCAAGACACTCAGAATGACCACTGACATTGGTGAGGAGTTGCTGCTCTTAACTTGGCTGTTAGAACTGTGACTTAAGAGGTTGCTTTGTCCTCCTCCCTCCCATTCCTTTTTCCTTGTGCCTTTTTAGAACGTAAGCCTGAGGGTCGTCTTAATACTGATCTTTGTAAGCTGCTCTGAAAGCCTTTTTTGGATAAAGGGTGGGGTATCGATGCAATGGTGATAATGGTTAAGTCCACACTCTCAAAAGTTAAAAGAATTCACCTTCCACTTGAAAGTTGGGAAAATTTCCCCTCTTTCGCAACTACATGAATGTCCCGGTGAAAGTATGTGTGTGAACTTCAGCCAAGCACTACTTTAAACCAATGATTTATCCGTAACAAATTTCCTCATACCCAAATGAGTTGGCCAACAGAGTTATAGAAGCTTCATGTGTTTATGTGCATTCTAGACTCCATGCTTAGTTTATATCAGAAGTATATAAATTAAATATGAACTATCCGAGCCAGGTTAGCCTTTTAGACCTTCGGTTTTTTTAGACTCTTGGTTTCCAAGCTCAGCTGAGAAGCTCACTTGGTGAGCTTAGGTCTGCCACTTACTCTTGTCTTCCTTACAGGGTTGTTGCTATGATGATGGCAGAATGGAAATCCATGCATGTATGCCCCCTTGGATGATTGACATAGCCAAAGTAAGGAAATAATGTTTGTTTGCCTGAAGCAATTATAGCAGAAATTAGTGTACTGAATGGTCTTTGAAGATTTAATTGTTGCTTTCAAAATGTGTTTTCTTCAAAATTAGACTATGGGTGGATCTACATTCATGGTTTATAACATTAAGGAAGGGTTAAAGAACGGTTATCACAACGGATTTGGACATACTATGTTTTGCCTGTAACATTAATAATACGTTATTAAAACGCCAGACGGAATTGCAGAGCAACCAGGGAAACTGCGTTGTTACGGAGGAAACAGGTAAGGAACGTTTTTGTTTTAACAGTATGCCCTGTGATGTTTAAGAAAGATATCTTTAATATCGTTCTAATAACGATAAAAAAGTCAGTGTAGATCCAGCTTCTGTTACAGTGTGGGATTGAAGATCCGTTACTGCTTTTTTCTTTAATTTATGCATTTGCCATGTTTCTATTTACACATCATACTTTCCCATCATACCTTGTTTTTGGACATACTTAATGTTGGCAGTACAGAAGAGTTCTGCAAGTAATTTTAAAAGATGGAACCAACACAGGAGGTCTGGTGAGAAGACCACACTGGTCTCTTAGCATATAGCTCAGCGACAGAGTATCTGCTTTGCTGGCAGAAGACCTCAGGTTCAATCCCTGGTATCTCTAGGTAGGGCTGGGAGAGACCTCAGTCTGATATCCGGAAAGCATCTACACTCAGTATACACAATACTGAGCTAGATGAACCAATGGTAGAAGGCAACTTCCTATACAGTCATATCTTGGAAGTCGAATGGAATCCGTTCCGGAAGTCCGTTCGACTTCCAAAACGTTTGGAAACCAAAGTGCTGCCAATCAGAAGCTGTGGAAGCCCCGTCGGACATTTGGCTTCCAAAAATAGTTCGCAAACCGGAATAGTCACTTCCAGGTTTGCGGCGTTCGGGAGCCAAAACGTTCGAGAACTAAGCTGTTCGAAAACCAGGTATTCCTATGATAAGAACGCATGCTGAGTCCTAGGCATATAAGGTTTTGTCTTTTTATTTAATTCACAATTGTCAACAAAATATACATTGCAACAGTAAATCCTTTGGTACTACAGTATCATGAGATGCAACATTCACTCTGATTGTAAAGCTAGATTTCTCTCTCTCTCTCTCTTTCTCTCTCTCTCCTCCATCACAACCCCCTATGAGACAGAGCAGGAAAAATATGCAGCAAGAAGGGCTTACAGTTCTATAATGGACAGGACAGCTAGTACATTTAAGGTTGACATCCTCAGCATGTTTACCTAGCAGTAAGCATGCACCAAAATCAGTGGGACTTACTTCCAAGTAAACATGTGTTGGATCAGGCTCTGCATTTGCCTGGTTAACACTGCTGCCGATAACTGCTATGATTGCTGAAATCAAACGTGTGATATGCATAGAATTGGGAGCAAACATTCAAGTAGAAATTGCATTGCCTTTCTCACACTTCTCTCCTTCACGCACTCAGCAAAACAAATTTAAAAAAAAATTCCCAGAAAAAGCCACCTGTTATGAATTTGGGCTCCAATCCTAGCTGCACCCACACATGCGAAAAATCTGGGGAGTGCTCTTAGATAGGTGTGGAGACAGGAGCCTGCCTGTTTATCCACTTAGAGGGTGACCTCATTGTCCTCAATGCTGTGGTGGTCCTCAGCGCTGTGGTGATGATCCTCAGTGCTGTGGTGGTGATCTTCAGTGCTGAGGTCGTGCTCTTCAGTGCTGTGGTGGTGATCCTCGGCGCTGTGGTGGTGGTCCTCAGCGCTGCGGTGATCCTCAGCACTGTGGTGATCCTCAGCGCTTTCGAAAGTTTGGTTGCTGACACTGTCAGCATCATGGCCGTGATGTACCTCTTGGAGTACCCCACTGAGGGCCTTCTTATACTCTCTGCTGTCATGGCTTTCCCTGGATACGTGGCTGTCATCGTGGTCACTGTCGTCATGGGGTTCCTCAGCGCTCTCAAGTTTCTGGCGGCTGTCATTCTCCGTGCTTTTATCGTGGACCTCTTGGCTGTCTCTCAGGTGACTTGCATCATCACTTTCAAGGCTTGTGTCGTGGCTTTCGAGAGAATGTGACTTGGCGGAATGGGATTCGCGGCTCTCCACGTCTGGGGTGCTGTCCACGTCATCCGAAACATCACGCGAATCAAACTGCAAGGCCCACAAATGGAAGACAATAAATGGCCACCCAGAAACAGGAGGGATAGCTACAGTGTTGACTAACAGAACAACTGTCCTCTCCAACTACGTTTTACTCATAGCAGACCCACTGAATGAACCCAAGTTAGCCATGTCTATTAATTTCAATGGGACAACTCTGAGTAGGACAAACATTGGCTACAATGCTTGGCAGTAAACCCCATGACATTCACAGGGACTTTACTCTCAGGTACGTGTGCAGCCTTAAACAGGTTTAGCAGTCATCCTCTTTCTTTAGGAAGCTGTAGGAATAGACAGAGCAGCCTAATTTCACCCTGTTTCTGGCTGCATACTCACCACGCCTTTAAAGCACCCCTCCACAAGGAATATTATCTATCTATCTATCTATCTATCTATCTATCTATCTATCTATCTATCCACAAATTTTATTACGGTCCCAGACAAGTTTTACATACCATACTAGACAAGCATAAAACACAATAGAATTAAATTTGGATTAACAATCAAATATAATAATAAACAATACGAATATGGCAGCCGTTGGAAAGGTGGTTTAGGTTGTAATCTCTAAAATATTATCTAGAGTTTGCATCTGAGGTCTTAGTCTTTGCAGTTGCATAGCTTGTTCCCTGGGTTTTACGGCAGCTACGCAAAATTTGGCCACCCTTAGTGTGAACTCTGAATCCTTGCCCTCTAACAGAAGACAATAAATCTCGATCACCTCCACGACTGAGTCGCAAAGAATATTGGTAGCTCTGTGAGGGATAAACTAAAGTTCCCATGATGCTTTGTGGAAGGGGCTGTATGCATTTGATGTATGATGTGTATACAGTTATCAGTGCCTCTGGTGCTCAGGCAAAGGTCTGTCCCTTTCAGTTCTCATTTTTTGAAAGAATGCATGAAAGGTCCACACATAAATTGTACATATTTTTGTATGTGCTTTTTATGTAACCCCCCTCCCCACACTTTTAAGAAGATAAAATATGTGCTTTTCAGTCCTCTCGTTTGAAATATATATGCATTTCTGTGTGCAGGTTTTAGGTTATAATACATATTGTATGCGCACATTTTGTGTGCCAAAACTGCACCAGAAAATCTGCTGTGAAAATAGAACAAATTGCTCCCCATCCCTAGGAGAACACACACCTAGGAATCTCTAGCAGAACATTCTTAGCAGTTCAGTTTGTTGCTTCTACCCCGGAGTACCCAGGGTGGCTTCCTAACAAAGGATAAACTACGTTATAAAATAAAATCAGTGTTTAAAAATAAATAAATAGACACAATCAACAATCCAAACTACCTTCACCAGACTACAACACCTAAATTTATTATGCCCAGATAGTTATAGTGGCAAAGAACAGGGCTGGGTAGGTCAGATAACTTTATAGCGACCTTACGTTTTATTGCTAATTGAACTCTGAATTGGGGAACCTGGCAAAATTTCTTTTCCTTCTGGAGCTTTCATGCTTCCAAACAAAAACAAACATGTCTTGGTTAACTAAATTTTAAGACTGGGAATCCCAGAGATTTTGCTTTTCTTTCCTGGGATTGCTAGGACTTTTGTGAAGTCTACCCACCAGATTTTTATTATTTTTATTTTGGCAGGGAGTTTCCTAAAAGAGGATTACTACTTTTCCTTCCAAGCCTTCTTTGCAACATCTTGCTTCCTGTTTCAACTGGCACCTTCACAGCGACCACAAGCGATGCTTTTCAAATATGCAATGTTTTGAATATCTCTGCCTCGCAGAAGCTTCTGTGAGGCAGATGGACTTTTAAAACAGAACATTTGCTTCCTCTTATGCGGTTAGGGAAGATGAATGGAAGGAGAATGAGTTGCTTAGGGTTCTAAAAAACCCACCCAGATGTACTATAGCATTGCTGCCCCAGGGGAATTAAACCATGATGGCCATAGAGTAAGAATTCCACTGGCAAAAATGTGTGAACCGTAATAACGGCAGGTGGATTATATATTTCTAAAGAGGTCAACTGCCTAGCTCTTTTTACTTACAGTACATCTGTAGCATTTACCTTTCCAGATCTTTTGTGTGCCTTTACGGAGTCCTCATAATGTACCAGGTCAACTTTTGCCTTGATTCCGTAAGGTACATCTCCTCTGCCAGTAAAGACCTCAGGAGTGACAGGCAAGGAAAAGGGAGCCTCGGTAGGGTAATCTGTGACGCCGTTTTCGTGTGACTCATCCGACTCATCCGAATCGTCATGGTCATCATCGTCCACATCACTGTGGTCGTCGTCATCTTCCTTGCTCTCGCTTTGAGGCACCAGAAGGGTCTGCAAGGAAAAAGAAGCAACTCAGTATTACAGGATGCAGATGTAACAGTCAAAACATGTTTATAGGCCTGGGTGCACCTGATGATTGCACAACACAAACACAAGCCTAGGGGGAGGGAAAGAGGTGAAAATATTGGGAGGTATGTAGTGATGTATGGAAGTGGGACCTGGACCATAAAGAAGGCTGATCGCTGAAGAATTGATGCTTTTGAATTATGGTGCTGGAGGAGACTCTTGAGAGTCCCATGGACTGCAAGAAGATCAAACGCATCCATTCTTAAGGAAATCAGCCCTGAGTGCTCACTGGAAGGACAGATCCTGAAGCTGAGCCTCCAATACTTAGGCCACCTCATGAGAAGAGAAGACTCCCTGGAAAAGACCCTGATGTTGGGAAAGATTGAGGGTAGAAGGAGAAGGGGATGACAGAGGACGAGATGGTTGGACAGGTTCTCGAAGCTACAAACATGAGTTTGACCAAACTGCGGGAGGCAGTAGAAGACAGGAGTGCCTGGCGTGCTCTGGTCCATGGGGTCACGAAGAGTCGGACATGACTAAACGACGAAACAACAACATGTGGTATGTGGAGGGGAGAATTAGTTAGGCACCCATGCTGTCTGCTGAGTGTCCTCTGCAGATGGTTTTTCCAGCCCTTGTCTAGCAACACTAATACAAACTCAATCTCTGTTTCCTAATATACAGGTTCCTGCCCCCTGCCCCAGGCCATGTAAACTCCCTCCTATGGTTCCTGCACTGGGGGAAACAGTGATCTGCGATGGATGGAAGTGAAAGGCACATGGATGAAACAATATTCTACGGCAGGGATGGGGAGCCTGCAGCCTTCCAAAATTTGGATGGACTGTGGCTCCCAATCAGCCCTGACAATTGGTCCTGCTGGCTGGGGCTTGATAGGGGTTGAAGTCCAACAATGCTGGGGAGAGCCATAGGCTCCCCACCCCTGTTGTACAATCCTAGTGGCAGCACTGACACAGGGGTTTCGTACCTAAGATGCACATGGTTGGAGGAAAATTTACCTGTTGCTCAGTGATCTCATCACTTTCTTCGGAAGACAGAGAGGCCTGGAAATGAAACAGTTATTTTGTGAAGGCTTGTTTTACACACACACACACACACACACACACACACACACACCATGATCCCACTGAATTAAAAAAAAGTCAAATGAGTAGTTTTAGGACAGACAAAACGTCTCTGCGCATTGCATGACTGACTAATGGGATTTGCTGCTACACAATGCAGTGATGACCAGTGGCTCAGACAGCTTTAGGAGAAGATTAGACAAATGCAAGAAGGGTAGGTCTATAAAGGACTCTTATCCTTGACAGCTAACTGGAACCTCTGGTTTTAGAGGCAGGGAAGCTCAGAATACCAGAGGACAAGCGCAGAGGGAGAGCTATTGCCTTTAAGCACTGCCTGGAGGCTTCCCAGAACTATCTGGTTGGCTTCTGTTGAGAAGAAGATGGAGGTGGCAGGAATTTCCTTATATCTCTTTCTGGTCAAGTGATGGATAGGTGTTTGGGTTTGGATTCAACTGGAAAGTTTAAAAAACTAGAAACACAAACCGAATAGAAAAGTGACCAAAAATTAAATCTAGGAACCAATACGGGGTCTGAGGCAAGCTAAAAGTTAGTCATGGCTCTCACCCAGTGGGATTTCCACTTTGATCCTATGCATCTTTGCTTGGAATAAAGTCCCACTGAGTTCAGTTGAACCTATTTCCAGGTAGGTATGCACAGAATTGCAGCTAGATTGGGATTTTATCCAACCAGGTCTGTGGAAAATTATCTCTGCTGAAATTTTCTTGGACCAAGAACAAGAGCAAATTATCTGAATGGTTGCCTACCTACATGGATAGAAGAGTACTGGTTCTAGATTCAATCCCACTGTCCCCTCTTGGCATTTTGGTACAGTATAAAGGTAAAGGTACCCCTGACCATTAGGTCCAGTTGCGGACGACTCTGGGGTGGCGCGCTCATCTCGCTCTATAGGCTGAGGGAGCTGCCTTTTGTCCGCAGACAACTTTGGGGTCATGTGGCCAGCATGACTAAGCCACTTCTGGAGAACCACAGCAGCACATGGAAATGCCGTTTACCTTCCCGCCCGAGTGGTACCTATTTATCTACTTGCACTTGACGTGCTTTTGACCTGCTAGGTGGGCAGGAGCTGGGACCGAACAACAGGAGCAGGGATTCAAACCACTGACCTTCTGATCGGCAAGCCCTAGGCTCTGTGGTTTAGACCACAGCGCCACCCGCATCCCGCTCGGTACAGTATGGGTTATATCAAATGTTGGTCGTACTCAGAATGGACCCATTGAAATTAATGGGAGGGGCCAAATTTTGGTCCATTGATTTCAATGTGAGTGGAACTTAGCTGGGTACAACCACATCTTGATTCTTTAGAGATAGCTTTAACTTGATGGAGAAGAAAGGCTTCGTACCGGCTGGGAGGACTCCTGATGCTCTTGAGACTCGTGGCTGTTCACATGCTCCTGGCTGTGCTCCTGGCTATGCGAGTCATGGTGGTGGTGATGGCCATGAGCATGGTGTTTATGATGATGCTTGGCAACCTTTAACAATACAAAAAACAACAATGTTGGCATTCAACGTGCAACATCGCTAGAGCTTGGCTAACGCAGAAGGGGAACCAGGGCCTGGTCAATAGATACCCACCCCAGAACTGCGAGAACAAAGTGGAATAGTTAGCAGAATTCAGATCCTACTGCAGAGGTATTAGGGGTGATTGAAAATAATTCAGCTAGTGCCATCTTGAAATCAGTATTGGCCATATCAGGGCTGTGCGCAGTTCTGATTACCTCAACTTGTATACACCATACATTGAAAGCACTTCCTCTCCCCGAACTGTGGTTTCCCCTCACAAAGGCACAATGCTCAGCATCCTTAACAAACTACACTTCCCAGGATCCTTTGGGGGGTGCTTTAAATACAGTGGTATCTCAGGTTAAGTACTTAATTCATTCCGGAGGTCTGTTCTTAACCTGAAACTGTTCTTAACCTGAAGCACCACTTTAGCTAATGGGGCCCTTGCTGCCGCTGCGCAGCAGGAGCACAATTTCTGTTCTCATCCTGAGGTAAAGTTCTTAACCCGAGGTACTATTTCTGGGTTAGCGGAGTCTGTAACCTGAAGCGTATGTAACCTGAAGCGTATGTAACCCGAGGTACCACTGTATATGGTATGAAGGCAGCCTAAGGCTCTGAGGAAGGTGCAGGAAAGTCAACAAAAGTGACTAACTGTCCAATCTTCTGCATCTTTACTCAGAACAGAAGTAATTCTTGCTGTGTTCAGTGGGGCTCACTCCCCTGGAAGAGAGGGTAGGACAGCAGCTGAGGGGATGGAAGATGCTCCACTTGGAAGCAGGTCATTGTTTTCGCTTGTCTTCTCAAAGGGGGCACATGACTTCATGAAAAAGAGACTCAGCCTTATGTAATAGGTGTGTGGATCTCAGAATCGTGGAATTAATCCCGAGCTGTGATATAATAAATCCAACAGTAAAATGAATGGACTGCTAAAAGGATGGGGGGAAAGAACTTACATGATAATCTTCAGAACTCTTTGAATCATCATGGTGTTTGCCCACCTTTGAAAAGAAATGCGGGGGAATAGAGAGTCAGTATCGATTCACTTATTCTGCATTACGGAAATACGTGCTTCTCATGGCTTATTTGTTGTACTTGTATTGTACTTACTGGAGCTGCCAAGGCGATGGCGAAGAGACACATGCACAGCACAGCAATCTTCATCATGATGGATTTGCAGTTGACTGTTCAAAAACAAAACAATCACTTCACTCTTAGGACCAGTCCAAATGCACAGAAATAGTACACAGTATAAGTCTTTTTGGATAGTACCGGATAGTACCACCTCAGACTTCAAGAGGGAGATAGAATGTTTGCCTAACATACAATTCTGCCCAATATACTCATTTTTACAAAACACATTTCCCCGTTATCTATATTTTCGCTCATGTATTTGTATATTATTTTAATATGCATCTTTAAAAAAAAATATTACAAACTTTATTGAAAGCATATGCATTTTGTTTTCTTTGCACACATTACTTGGCTAGAGAATTGCACTGCAAAATCTGGAGAATTTCCAAGGATTTCCGTGTTTCACTTTGCATATTGTTTTGGAAAGTGGGAATCAAGTAGATTCACCTTTAAATGTGGACTGAATTAAATTTCTCCCCCATCTGTAAGTTTGCATGTGTGACTCAGCTTTTTCACATTTCCCTTTCTCAGGAAAGAATACATTCATATATATATATATACATATACACACACACACACACACACACACACACACACATTTCTATCTATCATCTATCTATCTATCTATCTATCTATCTATCTATCTATCTATCTATCTATCATCTATCTATCTATCTATCTATCATCTATCTATCATCTATCTATCTATC
The DNA here is from genome assembly GCF_965153285.1 of Podarcis tiliguerta. NCBI lineage: Eukaryota > Metazoa > Chordata > Lepidosauria > Squamata > Lacertidae > Podarcis > Podarcis tiliguerta. The sequence continues at coordinate 15,460,956 of NC_139542.1, read as the reverse complement.
TAATCTCACCACAGAAAGCTATATAGAGGCTAACATTCTGCCTGTAGAACTTTCTTCTAGGTTTTGCACCCCGATATAATATTTCCCCTCCAAATATTATTCCAGGAAAATACCGTATCAAATCAGAATCAGTTCCCATTGGTTTTCCTGTATTTATGCTATCATTTGACAAAGCTAATCCGAGCAACAGAAGAGAACTTCTGCTGCCCAACATCAGACAAAAGGGAATTAGATTGACTTCTCCATTCAGCACTTTGTTTGGGCTGAGAGATGAAAGAACTGAACGTAAGACCTCTGCAGATAAGATGCTCTTGATATGGTCTGATCCCAGGCCATGACTGCAGTGGGGAAAATCTCTATCTACTGTATATGTGGTGCTGCAAACATGGGCGTGGGCAAGGCCCGCCCCCTAGATCAAGTAAAACAATAGAAATACTTAACTAACGGACTAATCATGTTGGTTCTGCGCCCCAAGGAAAAGTCCTGCCCCCCCCAACAAAAATCCTGGCTACGCCCATTGCTGCGAGTCAACATTGGGAGTTGTAATGATTGGGCATCTGCTGAGGCCCATATCCCAGCAGAGGTCCCTCCAGCAACCCCTAGCGCAGCCTTCCTTAGCCAGAGGCCCTCCAGAACTTTTGGACTACACTTTCCATCAACCCCTGCCAGCATGTCCAATGGCCTGGGATGATGGGATTTGTAGTCCAAAACATCCGGAGGGCACCAGGTTGCGGAAGAGTGCCATAGAACCTCCTGACCCTACTTCTTCTTGCTGTTGCTGCCAGTTTACTTGTACTGTCTATAAGCGAGGGCCATGAGATGAGAGCAAAGTCAAGGAGCATCCTTCCTCTGTCCCTCTGGGCAGTGATGTAGAATGGGTCCAAAGGGGCAGGACTAAACAAATGGGCAGGAGCAACAGTGATGCAGAGGAGAGGGACTACTTAAGAAGGGCGTCTTTGCCAAGCCTTCCCTGCAAACCAAAAACCAAACATCCCTGGAGACTGCAAAACTTACTTCCTAGATGCTGCTGGAATGTTTCTTGGAGTCAATTGTTAGAGAAAAGGGAACAAACCCCCACTTTCTGGTTCTGAGATCTAGCAAATTTGCCTGACAAAGGGTAATTTTTTGAGATTCTACCAAGGAGCTGACAAATAATAGAATAACCAACAGGGCGATCCTATATTCATATACTCAGAACTCAAATTCAATGGAATTTACTCCCTAGTATCTGTGCTTAGTATTGCAGTCGATGAATGAAATAAACACCAAGAGCAAGCACAATATTGACAAAGTTTTGTATTGTTACTACATCTTCTGCTACCCTGTCTTTTACATGTGGCTTGACTCATTTGCCCGAGGCATCAAGAGCTGTTTTGGAAGAACCTTTCAATACTGTTTGCAACTGTGGAACACTGCAGTTTGGATTGCATATAGCTATTGAATAGTGTCAGATGTGGGATTAAATCTGTAGGCTCTTGGTAACTTCCACTTCTATGGATCTACCATCCTCAGCATAGCTCAGTCAGTAGAGTATGAGACTCTTAATCTCAGAGTTGTGGGTTCAAGCCCCATGTTGGGCAAAGTATTCCCAGATTGTAGGGGGTTGGACTAGATGATCCTTGTGGTCCCTTCCAACTCTACAATTCTGTGAGTCTATGATTCTAATTCTCAGTTAACTTATTCCAGAGTAGCCCACAAGGCACTCTGTGAGATTTAAAGCTTACAGACTGCAAAAGGACATACACTATTTTATTTTAAAAACCTCTGTCTTGCTCGAGAATAGAATTTACTGATTTTCGCTCCAAGCAGATTAATGCACCAGTTCTATAAATTTCCACAGATATCAGAGTGCCATAGTATTGTTGGAGGATAAAAATGTAAGAGGAAAACACTGCCTCGTAGCCAAAGGGAAAATTCTAGAAGAGAGAATTTCCATGGGGGGTCCCAACTCACCAGCCAACAGATTTTCTCTCTTTCTCTGACCTTGCTGCACATTAATATGAATAGGAACCTGAAGCAGAATTTTAATTATAAGTTGGTTTTGTAATTGATCCTTCCTTCAAAGGCGTTTGGAAAGAACAAGCTGAAATTTCCAAATCAGGAAGGATCGCATTGCTCAGCGTGGCACTGCAGGGGGAAAAACTGATGAATCAGGGCTCAGGGGACATCAGAAATTGATGAATCACGACGGAAGGCTAGGTATTAGCATCCAGGCTGATGGGAAAGCTGGCACACTTCACTATGCATTGCCCTTCCTCTCACAAGGTTAATGAGCACTTGTGCTAAGAGAGAAGATCGATGGGAGAACATTGCACCAAACTGTATTTCAGCAAAACCCTTGCAGAGCAAAGCAGGAGTGCTTTTTCAGAGATTAAATGCAAGAGTAATATGATGGCTTTTAGCTAGGTGCACTGTGATAATTAACTGGAAATTGCATGTGAGTTGATGGTACAAGAAGTTGAAGAACCTCCTTGGGCAGAGTTAAAGTCAAGCCCAGACCCTCCAGGCCTCTGATCCCAATACATATGAAATAATAACTGAGCATATACAGAGTGATTTTCCCCATTACCAAGTAATCACATCCTGCACTTGCATATATGGGACTAAGGAAACAGATTGTTAGTTATGGTTGCCAACTGTTTTTCCTTGACAGGGCTCTTCTGTCATTTAACAGCTGCATGGTAGGCTGAATATTCAGCTCCTAGTTCTGTGCATTAGGTGGCTGTTAAAAGGCATAGGACCACCCCGCCCCCCCCAACATAAAGCAGCTGGCTGGCAGCCCTAGTTTCCAAAGCACAGAACCTGAATTTCTGGCAAGCTTATCTGTTATATTTTCACCCTCCTCTTCCCCCATGTTATTCTCGCAACAACCCTGTGAGGTAGGTTAGGCTAACAAACAGTGACTGGTCCTAAGTCACCCGTTGAACTTCATGGTCGAGTGAGGATTCGAATCCTGCACACTCCTAGTCCAGCACTCTAACCTTTGACTCACACTGGCTATCTGCGTGTAAACCCCTAGACTTCAAATATTATAAATTTAGCATCAGGGATGCTGGAATGAAAACTACATCTTGTGCCAAAAGCGTGTGGCATTGGGAGTTGGCAAGGGTACAACTCACAAATCTGTGTTTTTAAGTGGCAGGTTCTGTTCAGCAATACTCTCTCTCTCATAAACCGCTTCCTCCCCGAATCCCTAAACATTCTCCCTAGTGCAGGCAAAAGAGGCGTTGTAAATTATTTTTAAAGCTGTGCACTAAAAGTCTTTCTTTTTCTGCCCCTGAAGCTGGAGGTGTTTAAAGCCTCCATCAAGTACTGCTGCACTGCTTTCAGCTTTCTGGAAATATAAGAAGACTGAATAAAATAGGTAAAGCAAAAGGAAAAGGCTCAGGTACCTTGAGTTGTCTGGGTCCGAAGTGTAGTCTGAGGCAGAGGTCTGCTGGTTTGTATGGAGAAGCTCAAGGCAATCCTTGGATCATTCACTCAGATGGTGCGTGATCGCTCTCCTCCTGTTCTGTTGCTTTTCTGCCTGCAGACCTCTGGAATTTAAACTCTTCTTCCAGACACGAGCCGACCAATCCCCACGAGGCGGAAAGGATGAGGTCATGAGGTTTCTTGTCACTGTCCTCCCACCGTTCTCCTACATTTCCTTCTGGGGTTTGTGGCTTTCAAAGCAAACAAGAAACTACTCTATGGTTAAAGCATTACTTATGTACAATCCCATTAACAGGCATTTCAGATCAACGCCCAGCATTCAGTCCTGAGCCAGAGGGCTTTAGGGTCAAAGAACTTTTCATGGCATTTGTCGGAAGGAGAAATAAAATTGGGAGGTAGGTTTTTTTTTCATGGGACGTCTTCATCTCAAAACAAATCATTAGAAGCTGAGGGTGGGGGGAATATGCGCTGCGCACAAACCACAGGGAACAGTGGGGTGCAAATAGCATCTCTGAAACATAAATGTCAAGGCAGCTCAGAATTAATCTGTATGGAAACAAATTCTTACAGATTTTATATTTAGGGAGCTTGGAAAGGGGAAGAAAGAAAACGAAACGCCAGCTTTTGCAATATTTGCCCCCTGTCCTACAATGTGGTTGACCTCTATCACTAGTACAGGCTTATAAGGGAGCAGAAACAAATTCTTGATCCTTCTTTCCTCATCTGCCAGAATGCTCATATACATTCAACTGGTCCTCATTATTCCTGTTCTTCCTTTGGGATCCATAGCTTTATGTAACTACTAGTGATCCATCACTTGGAAAAGGCAGGATAGACGGGCAGCTTTGTGGGAGGGCTTCCCTAGTAAACCAGCCTATCACAGGCCAGATTGTCTTCCTGCTGCCAAATGGGCCAATGGCGACAGTACTTAGGGGGCATTCCACTGGGCGCAGGACCAATTGCGGCCCTTGGCATCACGTCCAGGAAAAGTTTAAATGCCTGGCCTGTGGGGTCTTTCTGTTTCGCTTTGCTGGTTCTCCCTCCCTCTCTCCCTCAGATTAGGGTTTTTCATGGATGGTACAATCTTGCTATGAACAATGTCATTAGCCTAATTTTCAGGGGAAGTGCAGGAATTTTCCCCACTTGGCTAACTGGCACCACCATTTGGGTTTTCGCCTACCTCATAGCACTTGTCACAACTTTGTAAGGCGGATAGGCATTGGGTAAGTCTTGGTTGGAGGAGAGGTTGTAGCCTACACCTCCATGGAAGAAGAAGAAGAGGAGTTTGGAATTGATATCCCACTTTATCACTACCCGAAGGAGTCTCAAAGCAGCTAACATTCTCCTTTCCCTTCCTCCCCCACAACAAACACTCTGTGAGGTGAGTGAGGCTGAGAGACTTCAGAGAAGTGTGACTAGCCCAAGGTCACCCAGCAGCTGCATGTGGAGGAGCGGAGACGCGAACCTGGTTCACCAGATTACGAGTCCACCACTCTTAACCACTACACCACACTGGCTCTCACTGGGTAAGGGTATCCTCTTAAAGGCTCTGGGAGGAATGGTTCCTGTCCAATGGCCAGGCGAGGGCTAGGGCCATGCCACTCCTCAAACGCGGACCACTTTGGGGATGTCCCAATTTGACGTAGGTCATAGTGTGCTCCCCTCCCCTGCTGTCTTCGCCCTTAGAAACATTCCCAGTGGATGGGCAGGAGTGACAGGAGCTGTTGCTTACCACAATGCCTATGGGCAAACTCCACATCTGTAACCAATAATATTGTGGGCTTATTTGATCCCGAAAACCAATATGCTGTGTGTCGTCTAGTTATTCGCACCTTAGGGAACAGGGTGGTCACAGGGCCTTGATGCGCAAATCTTTCTGTTTATCAAGCAATATATAAACTTTACTAAACTAATAAACTAATAGGAAGGCTGCTGCTGCTGCTTGAAGAGGTGGCAAAGTTTATATACCACCTCATATATATCATGGTAATCCCCACTCCCAAATATATAAAAAATTCTCCTAAGTATCTTTAGGGGTCCTTTTCACGCAACACACATGAAATGTGAAGAAGAAGAAGAAGAAGAAGAAGAAGAAGAAGAAGAAGGCGAATGTATTGAATTTTACAAATTTTTGTATGTAGCTTCTGCAATAAACACATTTATTTTGCAAAGCAAAATATCTGAATGTCATGCTTTTTCTCTTTTGCATCAGTGCATTCTTATATACAATTTACTCCAGTTATATTGCATTTCTGTACCCGTTATTCAGCTGGAGAGTTGCATTGCAAAATTCAGAGATGTGTGAATTTCAGACTGTAGCTGCATTTTGTTTTGTGTTTTGTTTTCGAAAGTGCGAATTTGGTGGGTTCCTCCTTAAATGTGCATTTAATTGAATTTGTCCACCCTCCTCTAGTGAAGAGTGAGAAAAAAGAAATGGCATAAGGCACAATGGTGGCAAACTGCTGCAGTGCATCAGTGCCATTTGCAATGCAACAGACAGACTTTAGGTTAAGGCGTCATGCAGTCCGAAGATTCTTCATGACCTCTTGACATTTATTTCACTGGTACCTTATTTTGAAGCTGCAGAGTGACTAGCTAGCCACCAGAGGGCTCTTATTGACAGCCCTGCTTTTGCAACAGTTCCCCCACCCTCTTATTGAGGTTACCTTGTTTAGGCAGACATAAACAAGATAAAATAAGGGGGGGGGGGTTGGGAACATGTGTTTGGGTAGAAGAACCAGTTTCTTCAAAATCAGGGTTGGGAAGACATTGGTGGATTTGAAAGACACGTGGTCACTGGGTTTCTAGGAAAGCAACGAAAACAAAGTCCAGTTTGAAACGAAAATTAAAATTTGGGTTTCAAATGCAACTTGGCAGCCAGCGTATAAATAAGGTCTCTGTGGTCACAGCTTTCCAAAGCAAAGCAGCCTGTGTGGAGTAAATATAAGTTTACGTGAAAAGCAAACAAAGAACCCAAATGTATCTTCACTATTGCTGGCAATGTATCTTGCTGGGAGGTGATGGAGATTTTTTGGGTGTGTGTGTGTGTGTGGATAGATAAGAGAAGCAGCCTTTAAAATCCTCTCACCCAAATGGCCCATCTACTACTAATAATAATAATGAAAGCCTGGAATAAGAAACATGTTTATCAATTGAATTACATGTTCTCACTTTTACTTTAAGGAGGACAGACGAAAACAGACTGTTCTCAGGTAGGAAGGGACTGTTCTCTGGTCTCCTGTAGCTGCACATAGAACAGGACAGAGAGAACGTGGGCTGCAAGGCATGCTGGGAAAGAAGCAGAGCCAAGGATCCCTGTTACAGAAACAAGTCTCAGTCCATCAAATTGCTGAGTCAGGATTGTCAGCTATGGCATTGGGTTTTGACTACCTTCTTGAGATGGGGTGTAAAATTTCTTTACCGACCAGCAAATGTTAAAGATGAAGTTCTTAAGGGGCATATAATCCAGACCACCGTGGACAAGGGTGGGGAACCTCAGGCCTGGGGGCCAAAATGTGGCCCTCCAAGCCTCTCTCCCTGGCCCTCAGGTCTCTTCCCAAGCCACTCCCTAAGCCTGTTAAGCAGAACGGATCTAATTCACATAGAAATGAAAAACGTATGTGTATTAATGAAGGTTTGAAATGGAAAAGGGCTCAATATGCATTGCTAACATCTGAATGAGAAGTGGCTTTACTTGCATTTGTTCAACTTTTGATTAGATAGCTCATTTTTTAATTGCTTTCGTACTATGCAGCCTACTTGATAATGCTCAATTTACAAATGCATGATTCATCCCTGCCGTATGAAATATTGTAAAAGTTCCTGCAAATAACAACAACCAACAAAATGCTGGCCAGGGAGGCTTATGCTGCCAGCTTTTCAAGTGAAGAAGAAGTGTATGAACTCTACTGGATGGATAACTGAGAAGGTACTAAACATAACCCTCCCAAACCTGGTTCCTCAGCTGGTCACCTACATAATTGGTCCTGGCAGCATTGGGAGGTAATTAATATATTTCTTGGATGCCGAATCTGCTGCCCCCTGTGGATCCCGCCACCTGAGGTGACTGACTCACCTTGCCTCATGGGTGTGCCAGCCCTGGTCATGCTACAAGTGTGACAAAGAAACAAAACACAGGAAATAGCTTTAAACATTTATGGTATACTAGCGCAGAAAACACACACACACCATTTTACAAAAATGGATTAACAAAACCATGGGTTTAATCATGACTAAATCTGGCTCCAGCCCATAAAATTTTGTATGGAAATTCTAATTCACCCCCAAACACCCCTCATTGAAATTGTAATATGTTGCCACAATCATTTATTTATTTATTTATACATACCCCACCCATCTGGCTGAGTTTCCCCAGCAACTCTGGGTGGCTCCCAACAGAATATTATTATTATTCATAATAAAGCAATAAAATATCAGTCATTAAAAACTTCCCTAAACAGGGCTGCCTTCGGATGTCTTCTAAAAGTCAGATAGTTGTTTATTTCCTTGACATCTGATGGGAGCGTGTTCCACAGGTTGAGCACCACTACCGAGAAGGCCCTCTGCCTGGTTCTCTGTAACCTCACTTCTCACAGTGAGGGAACCGCCAGAAGGCCCTCGGCGCTGGACCTCAGTGTCCAGGCTGAACAATGGGGGTGGAGATGCTCCTTCGGGTATACTAGACCGAGGCCAGCTTCTACATTCTGGATTAGTTGTAGTTCCTGGGTCACCTTGAAAGGCAGCCCCATGTAGATCACATTGCAGTAGTCCAAGCGGGAGATACCTAGAGCATGCACCACAATGGCTATGCTATACCTCCATGGTAGGTGAGGCGGTAATGCTTCTGGATATCAATTTGTCAGGAACGAGCCAGCTCCTAGTGGAACTTTGCAGCCTGCGGCATGTCAGAGACTTAGATCTGACACAGGCTGAGCAAAGAATACAGCAGTCAATGGTGACTCTTCCAGAGATTGGAATGCCGGTTGCCAAGGGAACAACTGAGAGTGTGCTGGAACACAGCCAAAGCTCTCAGGAAGCTCAAACAGGCATGAACAGACACTGAGACTGTCAGAGCAGGTAGAGGCTGGAGCTAATCCAATAAGTCGGAGGTTGGTGAATGGGAGGGCTGCTAGATAGGAAGCAAAACAAGAGACCCAAGGGGAGACAGTTCAATTCTGTAGTATCCGGAAGAAATCTTCAGAAGAGTCATCTTGAGTGATAATGTCGGCAGCTGCGGCATGCTGTTTATTTTTGCAATAAATCCTCCTTTTTAATTACCTACACATACTGTGTTATCAAGCTGGGAATATGGACTCCTGTCGCAGTTGCTGGAAGCCACAGGAGCGGAGAGTGCTGTTGTGCTCAGGTTTTGCCAAAGGGTTTCTTACTACCATCTGATTGGCCACTGTGAGAACTGGATGCTGGACTAGGTGGGACACTGCCCTGATTCAGCAGCCTCCTCTTATGTTGTTTTCCAGGAAGAGAACATGTGCATTGACAAAGGGGGGAATTTGGGAGGTGCACAATGCTGTTGCGGGTGCCTTTCCTTCTCCCCAAGTGAACACCCCACTCCAAGTGGGAGAAAACCAGAGCATGCACCACTCTGGTGAGACAGTGCGCAGGCTGGTAGGGTCTCAGCCTGCGTACCAGATGGAGCTGGTAGACAGCTGCCCTGGACACAGAATTGACCTGCGCCTCCATGGACAGCTGTGAGTCCAAAATGACTCCCAGGCTGCGCACCTGGTCCTTCAGGGGCACAGTTACCCCATTCAGGACCAGGGAGTCATCCACACCCGCAGCTGCCCTCTGTCCTCCCAAAACAGAACAGGCACTGCGTAGATAGTAAGAATGTTGCCAGAAAGGAACGTTTCTGGACTCCTGAACTTCAAAATACCAGCGCACAAGTTGTTTACAAGATGTTAACTATGACGATAATGGGCAACAGATGGAGAAAGAACATCCTGCATATAATTTGATGTTAGACATATAGGAAGATTATTGGTTGAACACGTGGCAGAAAGTTTGGCAGGAGTAATGGCAAATTGTGGCTGGCCCCACATGTGCAGAAGGAAATTAAGCTTTAAGGTACACATTACAGAGAGGAAAGGGAAGCTTTGGATTTCTAAAACCAAGAGACGTGGAGAGGTCTGGGGCGCCATTTAGGGAGGGTAACAGGGGCTGCTCTCTCCTGCATGTGATTATTCCTCTACAGCACCTATTATCTCAGTCCATTTTGAATTATGGTGCTGGAGGAGACTCTTGAGAGTCCCATGGACTGCAAGAAGATCAAACCTATCCATTCTGAAGGAAATCAGCCCTGAGTGCTCACTGGAAGGACAGATCCTGAAGCTGAGGCTGCAGTACTGTGGCCACCTCATGAGAAGAGAAGACTCCCTGGAAAAGACCCTGATGTTGGGAAAGATGGAGGGCACAAGGAGAAGGGGACGACAGAGGATGAGATGGTTGGACAGTGTTCTCAAAGCTATGAACATGAGTTTGACCAAACTGCAGGAGGCAGTGGAAGACAGGAGTGCCTGGCGTGCTCTGGGCCATGGAGTCATGAAGAGTCGGACACGACTAAACGACTAAACAACAACAACATCTCAGTCCAACTCTCGAGAGGAATAGCTGCACTTGGAATAGTGATTCCTGAAGTCTAAACAAAACTGCAAAATTCTATGAATGCATGGTATGCAACCTACTTGGCGTCTGCAGTATGTTGATGCATGGGCAACAATAGGTTATCTGTCGTGTTAGGTTCTGATGCTCTCTGCAATTCCCTTGTTTTCATTTTGCAGTCAGATGAAACTCCCTAATATAGGTTTGGATATGCCCCTTCCCACCTGTGTGCTGAGGGAGATCACTCAACATCATTTTTTTTAAAAAAAGAGAAAAACAGATGCACCCAGATTGAACCAGGGCCATCATGGTATTGGGAGAAGGAAACTTTTGGCTTTCCACTTGTGCCCCTGCCTCCCTCTACTAGCGAAATAACATGGAGAAAGGGTTAACTCCCTCCTCCATCAGTGCCCCTCTGGTGTAGCAGCTTTTGAGTCTGAAAAAATACTTTGCAAGTTCAGTGTTGCTTACATTGACTAGCTGGTTTTTACACGGGGGGACAATCCTGGTTCTACCTGTAGATGCTGGGGATTGAACCTGACACTTTCTGCATGCAAAGCAGGTATCAGGACAGGAGTAGGCAGGAAAGATGACAACAATCATGAATCTACCAAAATAGATAGATACTGGCTTGACCCAAGTTGATATTGTTGTGAGGTATCTGAAAAAACATCACAACCTGTTCTTAAAAAACAAATTACTTTTTAAAAGCAATTTACCGTATTTTTTGCTCTATAAGACTCACTTTTTCCCTCCTAAAAAGTAAGGGGAAATGTGTGTGCGTCTTATGGAGCAAATAAAGGCTGCGCAGTTATCCCAGAAGCCAGAACAACAAGAGGAATTGCTGCTTTCACTGCGCAGTGATCCCTCTTGCTGTTCTGGCTTCTGAGATTCAGATTTATTTATTTATTTGTTTTCCTCTTCGAAAAACTAGGTGCGTCTTGTGGTCTGGTGCGTCTTATAGAGCGAAAAATACCTGGATACTGTATATCCAGTGGATGGGCCTGTGAATCTGCCCCCTGCACAGGAAATACCTTTGCTGTCTCCTCCGCCCACCAACCAAACCCTGGTAGTTGGTGGACAGTATTTTGAGAAGCAATAGAGATAGATAGGCCCATCCCTGAAGTGTTCAGGTTCTAAGTACACTGGAAAGCATAATACATAATTGCACACACAAGTCTGTGAATTACGAAAGTTCCTCGTATGGCCCGATGACTGAGTGCCGTTTAGCCCATTTTAGTCAAGTGACTTTTATTTCTCTGTGGAAAATGCAACAACAGCAATACTCAATGGAAACAGCTATTGTGGAAAGTGGTTTTAAATGGCCTTCAGGTGGACATCTTATGACGTGTTGTGCAATCTCGAAAGATGAAGACTGTGTTCTCAAACTGGGATGGGGGCATATGGCAGCTATAGGAATTTGTGAGAATTACATTCTAGAGAAAGAAAGTGTTCTGTGGCAGGCAGTGCTTTCGTTCTACTGAGAAACTGCTTGGTTCTTAAAGCCAGGGCCGGCCCTCAGGCAAGACAAGGTGAGGCGGCTGCCTCAGGCATCAGGTCCACAGGGGCAGCAGATACAGATGCAGCTATTTACTCCCCGCTTGTTCCTGATGTAGGTCTTCACTGACTCCTTCTACCCTGGCAGGGAGGCGGGTGCCATTTTGCAGTTTGCCTCAGGTGTCGAAATGTCTTAGGCCAGCTCCGCTTAAAACTATATTGACAAATAGTTCATGACATGTTAAACTCCTTCTGTTTATTAAGACTTCAAGTGGGAGGCTGCAGAACTGAATGCTCTCCTATATGTATATATACATACATGAATGTGTGTGTGTGAGTGTGTGTGTATGAGTGTGCATATATGTATAATAAAAACAGCACCTTTCTGTGCATAGAAAACTAGATGCTTGTCACATAGTTTGGTGTTGCATATAGGGAAAAATGAATTTGCCAGTTTAGTCTCTCTCAGAAAAAGTACAAATGGGGGCCTCCGTAAAGTAGGACATGTGGATCTTGGTCCATTTAACGTTGGCTCCCAAAGTCAGAATTTTTTTTCCACTTGTGCAAATATTTCTGAGCTATGGGGCTCATGCGAATTTCAGGCTTCTTGTCCTGCCCAACTGTTTTTCATGTTTTCATCTACTCATTATAACCACAGCAAGAGGAGGAAGACACAGAACATTCCTGATGTCTTTCCAGCAGTCTAGTGGAAAGACGTTCCTGGGTGTCTTCTTGGAATTTATCTGTGAGTGGAAACATCATCAGTGGCATCTCACCACAATACAAAGGAAGTCTGAACACCTCCCAGAAATAAACCTATGATTTCATTGGGACAGCCTTACTGACCCATGTCCACAAGGTAAACATTGCGTCTAAAACACTCACCGGAACTTATGGTTACAGGGCATTGAAAACATTTTTTTCAGTAGATTTCACAATAATAATATAAAAGGGCATCCTTATTTATTTTACATAGCTGGAATTCTTATTGTCCAAGCATATAAGAGACTGCTTTCATACTGCATTTATCCAATTCATTGGACATGACCCAGCTAACTTTTGGGGGACTTTCAATGCAATCCTATAAATCAAGCCTGACCGAGTTCAATGGCGCTTACTCCTTGGAAAGCAAGCCTAGGATTGCAGTCTGAAAAACATGCTTACATATCTCTCAATAAACCATAATGAAGGAAACCTTCTACCGGATAGCTGAGTTGGTCTGCTGCAACAAAAATAGCACCCTAAAGCATGTGGAAGATTTCAGGCCTGGAGACAGAATGTAGCTCTCCTGGGAATGAGTTCTAGTTCATTAAAGCTGTGTTGAAGTAAAGCAACATTTTTTTTCTATTAGTCTCTAAAATGCCACATGACTTCTTGTTGCCGCTGTTAACCACTCATGAATCACCAACCAAAAATGGCTCTTTCATTTGCCTGTTTGTATATAGGAACCTGCTTTTACACCACGGCAGACTGTTTTGGCCACCCAGCTGGGATGTATTAAAATGTTGGTGGTTTATAAATATTTTTTAAAATAACAATAGAACAAAATGAAAGACTAGTATTCGTGATATTTTGGATATTGATGCAGGCTGGAACTAGATGTAAAGTAATGCCATCGTGTTCTGCATTTCTCTGCCACACTGTTGGTTGCTGTTGGAGAGGAGCGTCTGGCACCATATCATGTGTTTCCTTACGTGCGCATTCAGGAAGAGCAGAGTGTAAATACAGGGCTGCCATTTTGGTTGCCAGTCCTGTGAGCAGTGTCAGCGCCCAGTTCTAGCTATAGCTGCGGGTTCCTTTCTATGGGATAAGCTGTAGGTATTTTTTACGGACATCCTTGTCATTTTGTGCCTCAGGGTTCGCCCATCGCTCGGTTACTTTCACAAACTTTTAAAAAGAATCTTCTGTCACCCTTCAAAAAGTAAAGTGAAAATAAAACCCCAACAACACGTCATGGTGTGTCTATGCTTTCCAACCCTGAGGTGAGCCTTGCTTGTTGTCTTTTCCTAGGCTGAGGCTGGGCTACACTGGAACATTTGGATAAATGCCTCCCAGCTATGTCTGGAAAGTGCCCTTCGCATGCTCGTTCTGTATCACTTTACGCCGCATTGTGTGGCAGTCATTTCTCCAAGCAATGCTTGTGCTGTGAGGTCATTCATAATTATTAATCAATATTTGAAGGAGGTGATTTTCTTGTCTCTAGCAACCTCAGAATGTACCTTTCACCACACCAGTACAGTGGTACCTCAGGTTACATATGCTTCAGGTTACATACGCTTCAGGTTACAGACTCTGCTAACCCCGAAACAGTACCTCAGGTTAAGAACTTTGCTTCAGGATGAGAACAGAAATCGTGCTCTGGCGACATGACGGCAACAGGAGGCCCCATTAGCTAAATTGGTGCTTCAGGTTAAGAACAGTTTCAGGTTAAGAACGGACCTCCGGGACGAATTAAGTACTTAACCTGAGGTACCACTGTATTTCCTTGCTCTGCCAGAGTTGCTAATATGTCTCTGCTGTGATTTTATTTTTATTCTTTTTTGTAACACATTTTCGTGAGGAGGAAGGAGCTGTGATGCCTCACTTTGCACCATGCCAGCTGACGGTACCTCTGGCACAGATCTCTACATGAGTTGACCTGCACAACGAAGACTCCAGCTCAAGTAAAAGCCTACACAGTGTGCATAGACAAGTGTGCTCATAGGCTGTCTCAGTTAAGATACCTGTGCACAACAACATAGAACAACAATAATAACAATATAGAATAATAATATAGAAATGGATGCATTCCTCCAGAACACACTCTGCTTTTGAAATCTGCAGCCTTTTAAACCAGATACAGTTTCAAAAGAACTTAATTCGTTCTGGAGGTACGTTCTTAACCTGAAACTGTTCTTAACCTGAGGTACCACTTTAGCTAATGGGGCCTCCTGTTGCTGCCACGCCGCTGCCATGGAATTTCTGTTCTCATCCTGAAGCAAAGTTCTTAACCTGAAGTACTATTTCTGGGTTAACGGAGTCTGTGACCTGAAGCATCTGTAACCTGAAGCGTCTGTAACCCGAGGTACCACTGTAATTCAGAGTCAAGCATGCAGTCTCTTCCTGATGCTAATTGTGGTTAAGTGATTTCTACCTGTGCCAAGCCAAGATGCCCACAAACTGAGCAGACAAGCGAAACCACCAGTGGGTGAGGCACTGATTAGGAGCCACATGACAATGGCTTGCCTCGGTTTCTGTTTGCAGCGTCTGCTTCCTAGCCCCCATGATAAGAAAGTGCATGGAACCGCTTCCCAGATGCAAGCTGTGGTTCCTGTGTGTATGTCTGCGTGCAGGCCCTTGTAAACATACCCTAATCTTGCCTGCCCACTCCTGCCTCAAAGGCAGGACTTTCGGTAAGGGCAATAGCAATTAAAAAACCCTACATGTCTCGAATACAATTACACGGTTAGCTTCTTTTTATTTATTCGATGTGTCTGTGTTGGCTTCTTGCTCTGGGGAGAGGAGGCGGGGTGCTCATTGTGACAGTAAATTGTTGCAATAAAAACAAGGAAAATGAAGCCCCAGACCTAAATATGATGTAACACAAGACTTCATTGTTCTTGGACTTTGTTTTCCCACATGTGCACATTTATGAAGGTCGTGCCCTCTGCTATCATCCCCGGCAGAAGTCAAAACACTTGGCTTTCTAAGTTGTAAAACTTGAGGGTTGGCTCAAGACATTGAGCCATTTGAAGCAGTTGCAGCCTCACACAATTTTGGAGGTGGGTTCTTCTTCTTCTTCTTCTTCTTCTTCTTCTTCTTCTTCTTCTTCTTCTTCTTCTGTTTTATAGACTACTCATCTTCATGACAGAAACATCAGGGTTGGTTTCCAACGTATAAAATAAATTGATTACAGTGTAGTGGTTAGGGCAGGGAAGGGGAATCTTCTACCCTCAAGATGTTGCTTGATCATTGGCCATCATGAGGCTCATGGGATTGGAATATATAAAAATCTGGAGATTTCTGAGTGATGGGATTGGGAAAACCAAGGTTCAAATCCTCACTGACCTATGAAACCAAGAAAAGACACATCATCCTCATCCTCAAAATTTATTATCTACATGCTCCCCCCACCCCCACATCTGACTGGGTTCCCCCGTCACTCTGGACAGCTTCCAACAAATTAAAACACAATACGACATCAAACACTAAAAACTTCCTTAAACAGGGCTGCCTTCAGATATCTTCTAAGTCAGATAGCTGTTTATTTCCTTGACATCTGATAGGAGGGCATTCCACAGGGCGGGTGCCACTACTGAGAAGGCTCTCTGTCTGGATCCCTGTAACCTCACTTCTCGCAGTGAGGGAACCACCAGAAGGCCCTCGGAGCTGGACCTCAGTGTCCGGGCTGGATGATGGGGGTGGAGACACTCCTTTAGATATACCAGTAAAGGTAAAGGGATCCCTGACCATTAGGTCCAGTTGTGACCGACTCCGGGGTTGTGGCACTCATCTCGCTTTACTGGCAGAGGGAGCCAGCGTACAGCTTCCGGGTCATGTAGCCAACATGACTAAGCTGCTTCTGGCATACCAGAGCAGCGCACAGAAAGCCGTTTACCTTCCTGCCAGAGCGGTACCTATTTATCTACTTGCACTTTGTGCTTTCGAACTGCTAGGTTGGCAGGAGCAGGGACCGAGCAACGGGAGCCAATGTAGGTCTTTCAGGACCGGTGTTATGTGGTCTTGGCAGCCATTCCCAGTCACCAGTCTAGCTGCTGCATTCTGGATTAATTGTAGTTTCCAGGTCACCTTGAAAGGTAGCCCCATGTAGAGCACATTGCAGAAGTCCAAGTGAGAGACACCTAGAGCATGCACCACAATGGCTATGCTATACCTCCATGGTAGGCGAGGCGGTAATGCTTCTGAATGCTAGTTGTTGGAAGTCACAGGAGATGAGTGTGCTGTTGTGCTCAGGTTTTGCCAAAGGGTTTCTTACTGGCATCTGGTTGGCCACTGTGAGAACTAGATGCTGGACTAGGTGGGACACTGCCCTGATTCAGCAGCCTCCTCTTATGTTGTTTCCCAGGAAGGGAACATGTGCATTGACAAAGGGGGAAATTTGGGAGGTGTACAATGTTGTTGTGGATGCCTTTCCTCCTCCCCAAATGAGTGCTCAGGTTATTACCATTATGCAGAAAATGTCTGTTGTGCCCTAAATCGAAGGCTGCCGGGTTTCTAAAACAGAGTTACTGTATTTGCACACTGTGGAATCATTCTCTCTCTGTGTGTTTTAAGCTTGCTTAGGAAATTGTTGTTAAGAAATATGTCTCTTTGGTGGAATGTAATTAGCATCGCTTTCTTCCTGCTATGAGCTATAATTCTGTGAGTAACTGGAAGCAAAAAAAAATTGAGGTTATTCTGAGCCATGGTTTATGCATTTCAAATAATTTGTAAAGTTAGATTTGTAGAAGTAGATGAAGAAGGGGGTGTGCGGAAAAGCCCAGCAGACGTCTCTTTCACTTCCTGTTTAAGTCCGTGGTCTGGGGAGGAGTGCCACAGCCTCTAATGACAGTTGGTTCACTGGAAGAAATTGGTTTCTTCCACAATCTATAAATGTAATTTTAGGGAGATTAAACAGAGCATCACAACATGCATAGACTTTTGTTCTGCAATCTTTGGCTTGACATGAACTGGGTAACTCAGATTCTGATCATGAGTAATTTGTGATGCTTGTACCAATAACTTCATTTATTCAGAAACACTTTAATATTATTATTCAAGCATTTATTTTTTTTCAGCTGGGACTCAACAGAACTCAGTTCTAGCACCTCTCAGATGAGTGCCATTGCCATTACAGTCGTACCTTGGAAGCCAAATATCTTGGCTCCCAAACAAATCGGCTCCCAAACAATTGAAACCTGGAAGTGGGTGTTCCAGTTTTTGAATGATTTCCGGAAGCCGAACGTCTGGTGCGGCTTTCGATTGGCTGCAGGACGCTCCTGCAGCCAATCAGAAGCCGCACTTTGGTTTTTGAATGGTTCCAGGAGTTGTTCAAAAACCAGATACCACTATATAAGACAACAAGGGAGGTGTTTGTGGTGAGTTCAGCACCTCTTTCCCCAGAAAAATAGCACCGTTTATTATTATTTTATTTATTAAATTTGTATACTGCCCTCTATCCGTAGATCTTAAGGCAGTTCACCACACAAAAATACAAGATTAAAAAACAACAACACAGAATACATAATAGAACAAGAACAAAAACCAACCATTAACCCCCCCCTTCCACAACACATTTAAAAGGGTATTGGATGTAATGAGCCAAAGGCTTGGTTTTCACCTGCACCACTGTCAAAGGTGGGAATGCATGCAATTGAGACTTGCTGAGGCTCATTCTTGTTTAGTGATTTAGCATTGTGTCCAAATGCTGCCCATCTCCTTTGTCTTCCTTCCCCTCTCCCTTTTTGTCACAAAAAGCCGGTTAATACACTTAACTGGTTTGTCAGCAGGGTTGTACATGATGTCCTGACAGAGTTCCTAACAAGGCTTGACACAGAGTTTCTCCAAGCCATAGCAAGGGAGGGTATGCGCTAGGAGGAAGGCAAGCTTGGCAAATCCACACTGTGATCAACTCCCGCCCGGAAACCAATGTCCCCACTGTGGAAGGATGTGTGTGTCCAGAACTGGCCTCCACCGTCACTTACGGACTCATTGTTAAAACCGCATTTATGGAAGACAATCTTACTCGGCTACGAGTGATCTCCAAAGAAGAAGAAGCAGCAAGGGGGCAAATGCACAGTTAATTCGCTAAATATAGTGCAGAGAGCCAGGGCAGAAATGTGAGTCAATGAAGTGAGAGCTACCTAAGATTTGTTTCAGATCATGATGAGTTTTGAGGAATTAAGCTGTTGGCTTTTAAGAGAAGGTGGGTTTTTGAAGGAAAGGAGAAGTGAAGAGTAATTATTCTGGAAGCAAGTCCCAACACTGGTGGAGGAGGAGGCGTGCGGGGGGAGCGTACCGCCCCTGGCAGTGTGATCCTGGTGGGGTGCCATTGCGGCTGTCCCCCCGCCCGCACAGGGCGCCAGCCCCTAAGGGCGGTGCACCACACCCCCAGGACACATTCCAGCCCTGCCCCCGCCTGCTCTCTGCCCCCCTCCGGCGCCAGAGCGTGAAGCTCCGCCACTGAGTCCCAACTACTTATGTGGATTCACTGACTGTACCCAGTATCAGGTTTTTGAGGCAGGAATGTCATATGTTTTCAGCCTGGGCTCCAGATTTGTGTACTAAACCTACCTTAGACTATCTGTGTTTAGACCTCAGAGCCCTTGTCCGGCACAGAAAGGATGGTGTGCAATGCCTAGCAACGATCTAATGAAAATGACTAATAAATACAGCAGCTGCCTTAGAACAATAGAATCTTAGAAATCTAGAATTGGAAGGGACTCTAAGGATCATCTATTGCAAGCTCCTGCAATCACAGGTGAACACGCTGACAAATTGACATCTTGTGGCAAAGAGCTTTGTGGACCAAACAGCTTTGTTGCATCTATACTATGCAACAACCACACAACTAACGAGCCTAATTATTGGTTCTTGCTGGATTCATGGTGTCAGGAACTGGAGTGTGTGGGTCTACATTTTCTATTTGCCACAGGGTTCAACTTCTATGAATACTGTGCCTCTGTGAATGTGAGTTGCTGAGGAACAACAGCAAGAGATGGCTGTTGACCTTGGGTTGTGTTAGCAGACTTCCCAAGGGGCATCAGGCTGGCCATTGTGAAAACAGGATGATAGATGGGCCTTTGGTCTGATTCTTATGTAAACCCATTGTGCGAATTAGATAAAAAGATTCCATGTGACTTGAATGCTTCCAAGTTGGTCTAATAAAAAACCGCAAATGTCTTTGTTGTTGTTTTTAATCCTCTAGGTCTAAGAGGAATGAGGTAGCCCCTCCCTCCACCCAAACCACAGCCCAGATTTCATTTTTGAAAACACGTTCCTTGCCATCTTTTTGGATCAAAACACTAGAATTGCGCATCCAATGGTAATTTCCCTTCTAAAACCATTGTCCAAGGCATCTTGGCATTCTGGCTCCCAAGTTGCTACACCCTGCTATTGAATCAAATGCCAAGGTCGGTGCCCTGCTTTTGATTTATATAGCCCAAGTTCTTGGCACCACCACGATTCTCTCCGCACCTCCTTGACTCCATATAGTTAAGAACTAGATTTTGCCAGCTAGGCAGCTGCTGCATATTCCGTCACAATGACTGCATTGAAGGCATCACACCAGCTAAAGAAGATGATATAGCCATTTAATAGCAATTGTGTAGCATATTTTGCATGTAGCAGCGCATGCCAAAAATGTAGCTGGCAGACAAGTTGCACATTTTCCCTCAGCAACTAATAAAAAATGAATGCAGCCTTGTTTCAATTGGCCACAAATAGCAAAACATCGAGATAATGAAGAATGTAATTAATCCATACCACAAAATCACTTTTGAGGACCCAAACACACCCATAATTAAAAATGCCTCTCCCAAATCTCTCTTTCTTCCTTACTACACTAATTAGTTCCATCAGAGTCAATAACTGGTTTAGCACTGTACTTCGCAAGCCCTGAGGTTCCTTGTGGATTTATTGGATGCCAAGAAACTATTAAGAGCTATCAGGGTTTTTAAAGTCCGCAAGCTTATAATGGAAGCATGCCACAAGTCTCAGCTGGTAGCTGCTGTCTCTGTCAATGCTGGTGTGGTTTATTAAACCATACTCAAGACCAGCTGATGGTACAATGTATTAACTGGGTGGAAAGCGAGATGAGAAGCAGACAGGGCTGTAATCTGAACCCCTGGATGGTCTAGAGGCCTTGGGTGGTCAACCTGGATGACCTCCAAGCTTTCAAGTCCCAGACTAACCACATGTAAACAGTGAACAAGCAGACGTCTGTGCAACATTGTGAAATGTTCCTCACCTGTGTCTGCAGCTTGTCTTTCTGTATGCCACTACTAAACCACCTTCAACTTAAGCACCTTTAAGATGAGGTCTGTCAACATAATCCTTCTCCATCATCATGAAGTCAAGCCCACCGTACACTGGACCTCTTTATTTGAAGTCTGTTCCAAACATGGCTTAATTTTTATTTATTGTATTGATTTCTCATGTTTTCCTCCAAGGAGCACAAGACAGCACACATGGCCTCCCCTCATTCAACCCTACTTAACAACCCTATGACCCTACATAACATCTGCCAGCCTTGGTTATTCAGTGTATGCAAGCTGATTCTCAAATGTTTAGTACTAGAGCAAGGTTGGGGTCTGATTTCCAGATCTGGGATGTACGTTCTCATGTTGGTGTTAATCATTATTGCATTTATTTGCATACATTTATCTGGTGCATGGGTACTGTAAGGATGCGATATTATTTCTTGAGTATATCAATGCGATAATTTCTGTCTCAAAAGTAACACCCAAGATAGCTTGCATCTTAAGTCATAAGCACAAAATACTACAAAACAGTGAAACTGATTAAAGCTAAATTAAAATGGGACACAGAAAGAGAACCTAAAAGCATTCAAACACCTAAAAACTCAAGGGGTTAAATGACTGGTGGAATTAATAATCATAATCATAATCATAATATCTTCCCAAGGCTTAAAAAAGCATCAAGGAGAGGCCCAGTCAGCCCTCCCTAGGCTTCGAGTTATGAGCTTTGCTGGATGAGGTCAAAGGCTCATCTAATTTGCCATCCTGTTCTCACATTGGCCAAATGCACATACACATACACACATCACTTTAATTGTACTCTGAGATGCAGCAGGGAGGAAAAAGGAAAATTGGGATATTCCAGGATCCAATCAGAAACCAGGATGGCTTCTGTAATTCCAGGACTGTCCCTGGAAAATCAGGACACTTGGAGGGTATGTAAACTTGGAGATACCCTCTATTTAAAGTGTTCCTAAGGGGGTGACTGTCCCAGACCACACACTTTGAGGGGACGCTGCCTTAATGTGGCATCAATGACAGCAACCCTGGTGGGCAGCTAATGGCTGGCTAACAGCAAGGTAGCACCTGCACCCTCACCCAGGGCCCTACTTCCATGCACCTGTATTCAAAACACAGCTAGAGATGCCACAGGGCTGAGAGAAAGGTCAGAGACCGGAGGAAGGGAGAAAACAGAGCGTGGCTGGGACTGATTAGCTCTTCAGAATTTAAAATGTTTTCTGCTAGTTAATCTCGATGAGGATCTGTATGCCTATTGTTTAAAATAAAACCGAAAGAGACCTGCATAATGGGAACCCTGTTTGCTTTAGATTGCAAGGAAGACTTTTTGTTCACTGATCTAAGAAGTTAAGGATTTAACATCTTTGCAGGATTGCTGTGTATCAGTGCTCTTCAATCTGATCTGAGTTTGAAGAAAGTATACACCTTTCTCAGCTAAGACCCCCCCTTTTTTTCTGCCCCTTTGGCTCACCTGGTCTGGATACAGCTGGTTTGTCTTTTCTTAGATCTCTCATTGATCCAAGTTTAGGGGGAAGAAGAATGGAAAAATAGTCCTTCCCACATATAGCCCGGATTGGGTTGGAACAATCCAATCTGATCAGCAAGCAGAACCTTAAACAAATCTGCTCTAATTAACCTTATCTCAGCAATCTCAGAGTCCATAAATGCCAGCGAGATCACCCTATTGCGTGCAGCAGCCTCATTCTGCCAACATCAATGGAGCCATGTGGATTTTCACTAGCCCGGTGCTGGCTGGTTCACTGAAAGGAAAAGCACAAAACCTTCCTTCAATAGACAATGGAAGCAGAGGGCTTGGATTAAGGGAAAAGGGAAGACACTGCCATCTTTTATCTATCTGCTGCAGAGCAAAAACTTGCTAGCATTTTATCCTCAAATCATTGCACGCCAGTCTGCTTTGCTTATGGATTTGGGTTAGCTCAAGCCAGTGGCGTAGCGTGGGGGGTGCAGGGGGGGCCGGCTGCACCGGGCGCAACATTTGGGGGTTAGGGTTAGGAGGCGCAAATCCACAGGTTAGGGGGCGCAAATCCACGGGTTAGGGGGCGCAAATTACTTGCCTTGCCCCGGGTGCTGACAACCCACGCTACGCCACTGGCTCAAGCAACGGGGAGAAAATAGGGATGCCAAAATCATCATACGTTGCCATAGAGACTTTTAACACATACTGGAAATTCCCCCCTAAAACAACACCCTAGGACAAAAGCAAAGCAGTTGGGTGAATGATAGCCAGCTTGCATAATTGCAGGAAGGGGCAATGGAGGATCAGCTGCCTGTGACACATGTCAAAGTATTGTGCAAAGAGATATGCAAGATGGATGCTGGGGCTTGAACTGAGGACCAAATGGCCTGTCCCTGTCTAGTGTGATATTTGGGCCTCAGCCAATAGAGCTTTCTTAACAACCATGGTCTAATAGGATACCTGAAGTAGTTGCTGGTTACAATTAACTTTTGCTATATTTTAGAGTTAATGTTCACACACAGGAGTGCAGTACAACCATGTGATATTCTACTAGAACCTGATTGTGAAGGACAGGTAAGAATAAATAAATACTATTAGGTCTTGCACAACATGGAGAATCTGAGGATGTTCAGAAATTCTTTTTCTTGGACTTCCGGAGGCGGCGCGAAACCGTGATGGCGGACCTCTTCGAGCTCTGAAGAGGGGCACCGCAGAAAAGGGTTGTTTCGCTACGGCGCAGCGGCAACCCATCAAGAAAAACCACGGACAGAGAGAGTCCGTGGCCGTGGGACTCGGCGGGCACCTGGAGCGACCCCAAATTCGCGGAAGGGACCCCGTAAGGGGCTCCGGAGTGAAGGAGGGGGAGCGGTGCTGTGAGTTCATCGCTCTTTCTGCGGAGGCGAAGCCGCGCGGCTGTCACGGATGAGCGCTGACCTTTCTTCCAAAAAATACTACTCTGAAACAGCAAACCCGTGAGTAAGGACTTAAGATTTGTTACAATAACTTGAAGAAATTTGGCTGAAACCGGGAGACGAGAAAGAGGAAGTCCGTCTTCCGGCACTGCTTATAAGATCAAAGCAGACTGTTTAAAGAGCGGAAAGCGCTGTGAACAGGGAAGCTTTAAGGCTTTAAAGTGGGACTTTCGTGCACACTTGAAATTCTATTCTTAAAGGAAGAAAAAATACAGTTTAAATTGGACTTGGAGCGGTCCCCCATGGGGCGAGGGAAGACTCTAACCCCAAATCTTCGGGTGGCCGGGTGAAGTTGCTTGACTGCGGAACTGTTACAAACTTCCAGATACTTTTGTAACTGAAGTGCAACTTTTGGGCTTACTTAGTTTGAGTGGATACAATTGCAGGCACCTTGTTGGAACATTGTTAAACGTTTTAAAGTGCTCTGCAGGACTTTTTTCTTAGTGTTTTGGAACTAACTTGCTTTTAAAATTGTTTTTGAAAACGGAAACTTTAATGGCGGAAAAGTTACCTTCTTCTTACTAACTTTTGGTGGCACTCCCCCTAGAGGACATTGGATAACAAAGGCCTGGGAAAAGTTTTTTTGCTTACTTTCTTTCTCCAGACTGTTTATAAATTTGGACTTGTCTTTCCCATGGGATTACAACATCTGACCTTGAACATTGACTGATGAGTGGTACAGGAAAGACAAGAGCAGCCAAAGCTAAGGAAGCTAAGGAAAAAGAAAAAGCAAAAAAGCAGGCACAGCTTTTGCAAACAACTTTAACTCAGGGACGTAGACTATCAGTGCCTGCTGTGCTTGCAACACAAAAAGTAGAAAGTGAAAAGCCTGAAAAATCTGAAGAGGAAGATATGGCATCAGGAGGAGCAGAGGCAGCACTGAAACAAGTTTTGGAACAATTGTCAACATTAAATCAAAAAATTGATAACCAATCAACAAAAATTGACCAAGCTACATCCTCGATCCAGAAATTGACAGATCAGGTTTCCCAACACACCCAAGCAATTGAAAAATTGCAAGGAGCAACGGAAGAGAACCGTAAATTGGCAGGGGAAGCCGTTGAAATTGCAACATCAGCTAAAAAAGAGGTTGAGGAAGTTAAAGCAGAAGTCAAGCCTCTGCATAAACAGATAGGGGACCAACAAACCTATCTCTCTTTGGTGGAACTGAAAAACCGGGAGACTAATCTTAGGCTTAGGGCGGTCCCAGAAATCGAACAAGAAGATTTGATTGGATTTTTGACAACAGAATTTTCAAAGTTCTGGGGCTTAAAAGAAGAAAGTGATTTTAAAATAGTATCGGCTTTTCGACTGGGAAGATTGGTAAGAAAAGATAGATCTAGAGACTGTCTAATAGCTTTGAGATCAAGAGAGGAGAGAGACAAAATATTAGGCCTACACTTCAAAAACTCAATTGAGATACAAGAGAAAAGGGTGGAAATCTACCGAGATATTCCTAAACAGCTATTGGATCTGAGAGCCACCTATTCAGAATTGGCTAAGTTGTTGAGACTTAACTCAATCCCTTATAGGTGGGAGTTCCCACAAGGACTATCATTTACTTACAAACAGAAGAAGGTTAGAATAAGATTACCAGAGGATCTACAAAAGTTCCAGCACGACCACGGAGAAGATCTCCAAAAAGAAGCAGCAGCCCTTTGGCCTATACTTAAACCAGGACCCACTCTGCCAGCAGGCGGAGGGACGCCTAAACCCTCGGAATTAGAGGAAAAAGAAGATACACCGCTCTAGGTGTAACAGAATAGTTCAGGATGTCTCTGCAGCTACTCAGTTGGAATATAAATGGCGGAAATTCCCCGGAGAAAAGAAGGAAACTGTTTCATATATTGAAGAAAGAACAATTGGATATTATTTGTTTACAAGAAACCCATGTGACCAGGCTCCACAGGAAAGTTTTGGTCAACAAAAGACTAGGCCAAGAGTTTATTTCCTCAGACAAGGTAAAGAAAAGAGGAGTGGTGATTTATGCTAAGGAGAGCCTGATACCTAAATTTTTATTCAAAGATGAATATGGAAGAATTCTGGCAATTGAAATCCAGACCCAAGGAGAAAAAATATTGATACTAGGAATTTATGCTCCAAACGACGGGAAATCAGAATTTTTCAAGAAGCTGCATGAGACGCTGCTGGACTATCTGGACTATGCTAACATCATAATGATGGGAGACATGAATGGAGTGGTGTCTACACATATGGATAAGTCTTATAACCAAAATCTAACATCAGACGGCAGACTGCCTAAAACTTTTTTTGAAATGACTGACAATCTGGATTTGATTGATATATGGAGGACAAAGAACCCCCTAGGTAAAGAAGGAACTTTCTTCTCTGAGGCCCACCTGTCCTGGTCAAGGATCGACCAAATCTGGACCTCCAGGGGGCTGGCACCCAAGACTAAAAAGGTGGAAATCTGCCCAAAAACATGCTCCGACCACAACGCTCTGAAATTAGATCTCAGACTTACTCAAACCGGTTCCTTCAGATGGAGAATGAATGACACTCTTTTAAGAGATCAAGAGATTGTGAAAAAGGCCCAAAAAACATTAAAGGACTATTTTGAGATAAATTTGAATACTACAGTAGAAAAAAGAACGATCTGGGACGCAAGCAAAGCTGTCATGAGGGGGTTTCTGATACAACAGAATACAATTAAGAAGAAGCTCTGGAATGGAAAGAAAGATAAAATACTGGAGAAAATACATCAAGGAGAGAAAAAATTGAGAACTAAACCAAAGTCAAAGGATCTGTTGAGAGAAATTAAATTCCATCAAGCAGAATATTCAAAATTGATTAATCAGGAGATTGAATGGAAAATAAAACAGATGAAGCAAAGATCCTTTGAATCAGCAAATAAATGTGGAAAGCTGCTAGCTTGGCAGCTGAAAAAAAGACAAAAGTTGAATACAGTTACAAATCTAGAGATTGAAGGAAGAACGGTGCAGAAACCAGAGGAAATTAGGAAGTGCTTCCACAGATATTTTAAAGAACTTTATGTACAGGGGCCTCAGAAAGAATCAGAGATAGATCATTTTTTAAAGACAAATGGACTATCAAAAATAACTCAAGATAAAAGATCAATCTTGAACTCTACAATAACCACCCAGGAAATTGAAAGTGCCATTCAGAACATGCAACTAGGCAAATCTCCAGGCCCGGATGGGCTTACCTCCAAATACTACAAGACTTTGAAAGACTATTTAACACAACCCTTGTTGGAGGTATGCAACCAGATCATGGATGGGAAGAGGGCACCAGAAACGTGGAAAGAAGCGTTCATCACATTGATACCTAAGATAGAATCTGAAAAGACTCAACTCAAGAACTACCGCCCCATCTCACTCCTGAATGTGGATTACAAAATATTTGCAGACATTTTGGCAAGTAGACTTAAAAAAGTTTTAATTGAAGTAATTCACAAAGACCAAGCAGGCTTTCTCCCTGGTAGACATTTATATGAGAATACCAGAAACATCATCGATATTTTGGAACTTTTACAAACTAACAGGAACACAAGGGCGGTGTTAATTTTTGTTGATGCGGAGAAAGCATTTGACAATATATCTTGGATGTTCATGAAGAAAAACTTGGAAGGGATGGGAGTGGGGCGGGGGTTTGAAAATGGGTTACGAGCAATTTATTCAGAGCAAAAGGCCAAATTAATAGTGAACAATGTGGTGACGGAGGAGTTCAAAATTGAAAAAGGGACACGACAAGGGTGCCCTCTATCCCCTCTTTTATTCATTTCAGTCCTGGAGGTGCTATTGAACATGATAAGGGAGGACCGGCTGGTACAAGGGATAGAGGTCGGAGTGAAACAATATAAATTTAAAGCTTTTGCAGATGACCTAGTTTTGACATTGCAGGAGCCAGAATCCAGTACAAAAAGAGTTCTTGAACTTATATCTGAGTTTGGTCAGGTGGCGGGGTTTAAGTTGAACAAACAAAAAACCAAGGTTTTGACCAAGAATTTGACACTTACAGAATCAGAGGGGTTTCAGAGAGAAACAGAATTAAATGTGGTAAAGAAAGTGAAATACCTAGGGATCTATTTGTCTTCCAAAAATTTGAATTTATTTAAGGACAATTATGAAAAATGCTGGTTGGAAGTAAAGAAGGATTTAGAAATTTGGTCAAGATTGAAACTTTCCTTGTTGGGAAGGATTGCAGCAATTAAAATGAATGTATTGCCGAAAATGTTATTCTTGTTTCAAACCCTACAGATCGTGGACAGAGAGGAATGTTTTGGAAAATGGCAGAAGGATATATCTAAGTTTGTCTGGCAGGGCAAAAAGCCCCGAATAAAGTATAAAATATTAACTGATTCAAAAGAAAGAGGGGGGTTTGCCCTGCCGGATTTGAGGTTGTACTATGAAGCTGCAGCCTTCTGCTGGATGAAAGATTGGTTTTTGCTAGAAAACACCGACGTCCTAGATCTGGAAGGTTTTGATAATGCATTTGGTTGGCATGCATATCTATGGTATGACAAGGTTAAAGTTCACAAATTGTTTAAAAGCCATATTGTCAGAAAAGCGATTTTTGCAGTCTGGATGAAATATAAAGACTTATTAGAGAGTAAAACACCGAGGTGGCTATCACCGGTGGAGGCCAAAGCTCGAAAAAGACCCAATATGGAGGCCTATTGGCCGAAATATTGGGAATTAATTGAAAAAATTGGAGACGGTTGGAAGTTGCAGAGCCAGGACAAATTAAAAAACAAGGTGCGAGATTGGTTACATTATGCTCAAATTCAAGAGGTTTTTAAAATGGATAAAAAGGTTGGTTTCCAGGAGGGGAAATCGAAACTAGAGACAGAATTGTTAGAACCAAAGACCAAGATTTTATCTAGAATGTATAACTTGCTGCTTATGTGGAACACACAGGATGAGACAGTTAAATCTGCTATGATAAAATGGGCACAGGATGTTGGACATAATATTATGTTTGAAGACTGGGAAAGGTTATGGAACACCGGAATGAAATTCATGGCATCTAGTGCCTTGAAGGAAAACATTATGAAAATGATATACCGGTGGTACATGACCCCAGTCAGGCTAGCCAAGATGCATCACCTGTCTGACAACAAATGTTGGAAGTGTAAGGAAGCAGAGGGGACTTTCTTCCATCTCTGGTGGACCTGCCCAAAAGTGAAGGCCTTCTGGGAAATGATTTATAATGAATTGAAAAAGGTATTTAGGTATACCTTTCCTAAGAAACCAGAGGCCTTCCTGTTGGGCATGGTGGACCAGAAAATGTCAAAGAAAGATAGAACTTTGTTTATGTACGCTAGCACAGCAGCAAGAATACTCATTGCAAAGAGTTGGAAGACACAAGATTTGCCCACGCTGGAGGACTGGCAGACGCAGTTGATGGACTACATGGAGATAGCTGAACTGACCGGCAGAATCCGAGATTTGGATAAAGAAACAATTGAGGAGGACTGGGGAAAATTTAAAGATTATCTGAAAAAATATTATAAGCTGTATGAATCCTAAGAAAGTGCATGATTAGGAAACGTTAAGCTTCTGCGAATATGATTAAGTAAATGGTAAAATTAGTGACAAAAGAGAAAAGGAGACAATTTAAATTGAATATGTTATGTTTATTTTAAAGGTATTGAAATTGAGATATAATATATTGTATTTGGATACATAACATTCGAAAGTTACAACAAGGTATGAAATAAGGTAACAAAATGCTGACATTGTTAATGCAAAGAACGCAGAATCGGAAGGGGTGGGGAAGTCCAAGTTTTATTTTGTTTTTGTTGTTAAAAAAGAGAAAATTTGTTTCTTGTAACTACTTTATTTGTTTATAAACCTATAAAATTATGGAAAGAAACGCAATAAAAAAATTTATAAAAAAAAAAAAAAAGAAATTCTTTTTCTTGGATCTGTGACTTTTAATGAGTATCCATAAATTGCATATACAGTGGTACCTTGGGTTAAGTACTTAATTCGTTCTGGAGGTCCGTATTTAACCTGAAACTGTTCTTAACCTGAAGCGCCACTTTAGCTAATGGGGCTTCCCACTGCCGCTGCGCCGTGGGAGCACAATTTCTGTTCTCATCCTGAAGCAAAGTTCTTAACCCGAGGTAATATTTCTAGGTTAGCGGAGTCTGTAACCTGAAGCGTCTGTAACCTGAAGCGTCTGTAACCCGAGGTACCGCTGTATTGGAAAGATTATATTGCCTTACCCTAAAGTATCTAAATCGCTGTACCTTTGAAGACTGCAACCTTCTAAACATCCAACTTGTTTGTCAGCAAATTATTTTCTAGAAAACATCTCTGTAGACCACACCAATGGTGTTCTTTCTCCAGAAATCCTGGAGATATATATTTTTTAAGACTCTTTTTTATTATGCTCCTCTGAAAGCACTGGAGCAGTCATGGGTTTCGTGGTTTCTTGCATGGTTTCGCTTTGGGAGGCAGCAAATAAAAAGCTTAATAAGAGAATTCGTGTTTTTCCAGACTCCAGCTGGTGAAGTGCAGCATGTAACTAGCTTAATTTGTAAGTGGCTTTGACTCATATGTTCCAAAGTCTTGCAGTTAAACGCTAGACGTTATGTGGACGTCACAAGTAAATTTATTGCTAATGGAAATAAAGGAGAGATTGAGAGAAGTCTTGTGACTGAAGATACTATGCAAGCTTTCCATAGTGATAGCTGCTGAGTTGCATCTGGCAAATCATAGCTTGCCATAATCAATAAAGTATTAAAATTGTATTTTAAAAAACAGAGCCTCCAAGAAAACAAATTGTGGTGTTGTAAACAAAAATTGCCCTTTTCCCTTATGGGGTATCCAAGAGCCCATATAGAGTCCTTACAAAGGTTCCCTATTGGTAGGAGAAAATAACAGAGGCCAACCAGAGAATATTGAGAAGCAAAGCAGCTAGTAAGCTAGATCTTTATTGATCTTTTGCAATAGGGTGCTCCCCTGACCTGCAGGAAAGGAGGAGGAACCCAGAACAATAGCGCGCAAGGCCTTATAAAGACTTTTGAAATTGCCACCCTTTAGATCAAGACTACCCCCCAGAAACATCATATACATCACAGAAGGGGTGTAACCTAAGACCACCCCTCAGATACATCATACCTACATCACAGAAAAGGCGGTCTAAAACAGAAATTTGAATGTTGTTTTTCTCCTGTCGTTGTTTATCTCCTGTCTGGCAGGTTACTTGACTGGATTGCCTGGGGAGCCTGGCCAGTCTTTTGTAATGATAAATACTTAATTCCTGGACCAGGTCACAGGCTCACACCCTATTCATATCTTAAATATGCCCTTAAGACAGGATTTGTGAGGAAAGAGACAACGGGGAGGTTTCCCACTTTGACCTTGCAGAGAAAACATTTGCTCAGGTTAGGAATCAAAATGGTTCCAGGTCGGTCTTCCTGTGCTGATCTATGCACGTGCTTGGTTGGTACACTTATGAACATCACAATATATCTAAGACCTCAAAATTCCTATCACAGTGGCTACTCGGACATTGAACATTACTCTATCTCCTCTCAGACCACATTGCCTACTTGCAACCCGTGATTCCACATCCATTGTCATGGATGAAGGCAAGAGATCAGTGTAGACTATAGGGGGAACTTTGTGGCTGGGGTAGTGCTGAGGTGATGGCCATAATCTGCCTCCACTGTTGGAGGCAGCACACTGGTATTCAGTACCAGTTGCTGGAATCACAAGTGAGGGAAGCGGTGTTGGACTCAGTGCAGACTTCCTCTGGGCATCTGGTTGGCCACTGTGAGAAAAGGATTCTGTGTGGACCTTTGATCTGATCCAGCATGACTCTTACATTTTTGAACAGAGCATTTCAGATAACATTGCATTAGCTGAACAATGATTTATAGAACTCCTTTTCTAAAATCAACTCTGGTTGATGTTCTTAAGGTAGGTTACCAGGAAAAAAAGGCAGCCTTCAAACAACCTTGAAGCCTCAAACACAAGAGTTTGAGTTTCTAAAAAATCTCCCTGATGTTAGCTGATCCCTGTGCCCAAACTAACATTAATAGGAAGGGGGCCTGAGGAACTGAGGTGAATAGTGGTGACAAGAGATGAAGTTCTAGGCCTCATTGATAACATAAAAAGTGACAAATGGCCAGATCCGGTTGGCATCTTCCCAAAAGTTATTAAAGAAGATAAATGTGAATTGCTGATATTCTAACAAATTGACGCTAAGATCAGCCTCTGTACCCATGGACTGGAAACTGGCCAGTGTTAAGATCAGTTTCAGAAGGGGGCAACCAAATGATCAAGGGGATGGAACAACTCCCCTGGGAAGAAACATTACAACATTTGGGGCAAAAAGCGAGCAAGAGCCAACATGATGGAGCAGACCCTCCAAGTACAGTGGTACCTCGGGTTACATACGCTTCAGGTTCCAGACTCCACTAACCCAGAAATAGTACCTCGGGTTAAGAAGTTTGCTTCAGGATGTGAACAGAAATCGTGCTCTGGCAGTGCGGCGGCAGCAGGAGGCCCCATTAGCTAAAGTGGTGCTTCAGGTTAAGAACAGTTTCAGGTTAAGAATGGGTCTCAGGAACGAATTAAGTACTTAACCCGAGGTACCACTGTATCCCAATTTTCCAGGGACAGTCCCAGATTTTCAGAAGCCATCCCAGTTTCTGATTTGATCCTGAATGTCCCACTTTTCCTGAATATCTCCATATTTTCACTGGAGAAATATTGGAGGGCATGGAGTTATCTGACCCATGAGCCATCTGTATAGGGAAGGTTTTTAAAACATGTTTAATACTTTAATATGTTTTTATATATGTTGGAAGCCGCCCGGAGTGGCTGGGGCAACTCAATCAGGTGGGTGGGGTATAAATAGAAAAATTATTATTATGGAATAGGGCATCCTTATTTTCATTGGATAAATGTTGGAGGCTGTGGTAGAGGTATTTAGAAGTATGCAAGAAACTGGATTTCTCTCTCACTCACTCACTGTGTGTGTGTGTGTGTGTGTGTGTCTGTCTGTCTGTCTGTCTGTCTTATAAGGCTTGAACTCATAGCCATCAGGTGAAGCTGAATGAAGACTCAGGACAGTTAAAATAAAGTACTTCTTCACAGCCCATATAGTTCATTCCCATAAGAGACAGAGAAGGGTATCAACTTGGATGGCTTTAATGAGATCAGACCTATTCACAGAGGATAATGGCTGTCAGTGGCTACTAGTCACAATGGCTATATTCTTCCTCCACTGGCTACATCCTTCTGAATAACAGTTATTGGGAATCGCAGGTGGGTAGAGTGTTTTTGCACACAAGCTCTGCTTGTGAGCTTTGCAGGTGACATTTAGATTACCACAGTGAGAACAGAGTGCTGCCATAGGTTGTCCATTGGCCTTTTCCAACTGGGCTATTCTTAAGTATTTTTAAACGCTGTTCTGCTGCCTCTTCTTTGTTTTATTGTTTATTATTGTATTAATATGTTGGTTCAATTATAATTTTCCTTGAGCATAATGGAAAGGCAGGATAAAAATCCTCTACTAAACAATAGTAATGATATGAAGCCATAACTTTTAAACATATTTGGCAGTCATTTATCTCCTTCAAGCGATTTGAGGTATAGTATAGGAGTTTCCAAAGTGGTTTACAAATGTCTGAAATGGTAAAGTTTCCACAAAGGTCAATACAGTAACAACAGAACGTTGCAACAGGAGACCATAATCCTAAGTCAGAGAAAGCCACCCGTTGAATGAACTAAAAAAATTCTTCACCCAATGCCAAAAAAACTAATACTGTTATGGTTGAATAGGGGCATTATATAAACAGCAAAGTCCAAAGGGAACTAAATTCAAGAGGGTACAGACTGCATTAACTACTTTGATATCAGTGACTATTCATAAAATCCAATTGTGTTGATAACACAGATATCCAGGCATTGTTAAACCAGGATGTCTGTGGCATACTATTCTTCATTTCAGTTTGTTTTTACCCTTACTGTTTAAAATCTTCCCATTTCCACTGTGTGTGTCAAACATTTCATGCATCTAATGAAGCAGTCTGTGGTCCATGAAAGCCTGTGCCATAATAGATTGGTTAGTTTTTGAGACCTCATTGCAACCCTCTTTGTGGACTTCATAGCCATTTCCTCCTATATCCATATTAACTGGACAGCATTTCCAGTTTTTCAGTTGGTCTTTCCATACAGGCATATGTTATAGATTTCCATTTCCTTGGGCCCCTTTGGAAGGAAGGGTGGGGTATAAATTTAATAAGCAGCTAAATAAATATTGGGCCCAAATCAACATATGTTCCTTCACTTGTTTAAACTCCCATTCAAATTTTAAAGATGATTTTGTAATGATTAAATGAGATGTTAAATGAAATTGTTTTTGCCCTGCAATGAATTCCTAGGACTTGGTTGATGTTCTTAAAGATATGTTGCCTCTCTCTCTCAAAAAAAGAGGACAGCTTTGTTAAAGCTCAAATATAATTATTTCATTTATTAGATTTATATAGCGCCCTGCATCGTAAGAACTCAGGGTGGTTCACAGAATAAACTACAGGCTAAAAGCCTGGTTGGATTCATTCCATTTACCTTGCTCTTACTTTCATTGTAATGTAGAATATTTTAAGGCACGGTTAAGGCTATCATCCTGTTTCCTTTTACCTGCAAGTAAGTCTTGAACTCAAAGTAAGTAAGTAACTCTTGAACTCAAATGCGGCCCTCCAGGCCTTTATCTGGCCCTCAGAATTCCCCCTAGGCTGTGCCCCACCCCAAGGCCCCATCCCTCCCCAACATGCACCACACCTAGATTGTGCTTTTGCATGGGTGAAATGTGTCCTTTGAGCTGTGATAATACCTTTTGCTGGGTGAAAGATGGAGATATAGGTGTGTGTGTGTGTATGGAGACCTTAGACTTCTGTACAAAAGGCCTTCCACCAAAAGAAGGTTACTCATGAGGGAATAGCTCTAGAGCTGCTGTTTTAACTTCCCCTGACGCCCCTGATGTAGTGTTGCTCCAGGCCATTGTGGGAAATTAAAATGGCGGCTCTCGGACTCAGCCTCCTGTCTGCTTCTCCTGGGTGTCTGGACATGCCCACATTGGAGAGGGTCCCTGACACAGGACAGAATCTACCAGAAGATAATTTTGAAGGAACTCTGAAACCTGGATCAAGCCCTATGTCAGGGGATCAACACTGAAGGAACATCTTTGAACTTCTGTCAAGACTCCACGCAGGGAGAGACTGTTATGACTGCCATCCCGGTAGTCTCCTGCTACCAGCTACAACCTGGACTGGAATGACATTGGTTTACTACTGAATAAACATATAAGAAGAAGTAAACAGTCCGTTCCCTGTACATGTGGACGGTCAGATGTTTCTTCTTCTAAGTGTCTCTACATGCAGTTTATCCTTTACAGCTCAGCCTCTTGACTTAGTAGACAGACAAGTTGGCAAATCAACGTGAGCTTGTCTGCTAGACGAGTGGAGTGAAGTGAACTCAGTAAATGTGTACAGAATCCTCTGCCAGTAATCAAGTCAACAGATCGTATTTTATTGGAATGGGGCCTGTGCGGTAAAGCAGAACCTTCACCCTTCCCTCCACCTCCAGTGATAGTTTTTAATGTCCCATCAGGGCAGTAAGAAAAATAAAAACAGTCTGCCTGGGGTCTAAAATTGCTAGAGTAGAGTACATCAATAAAGATGTCCATCATGCAAGATGTTCTGCTCAGGAAACCCCAGGGCCTGTTAATAGTTATAACATGCTCAACTAACTGCACACAGAGGCTCTTTAGAATTTTTTTTTAATATATACTGTACTTTTCCGTGTATAAGACAAGGTTTTTCTCTTTAAAAACCATGCTAAAAAGTGGGCATCGTCTTATACATGGGTAGTGCATAGGGTGGACGTTTGATTGGTTGCAGCTGAGCCTGTCCGTGGCTATTGTGCATGTTATTGGTTGCTGTGTCAATGGGTGGTGTTGATTGGATGATGCTCTGGCAGTTGGGCAGGTGATGGGACAGATGGGAGGCGGATTTAGCGACATGCGTGGGAGAGTGATTTCGGCAATCCCCCCTCCCAAAAAGTTCAACAACCCGGGGTGTCATCTCCCCACATTTTCTTAAATTTGAGCCCCCCAAAATAGGGGTTGTCTTATACATGTGGTCGTCTTATAGACGGAAAAGTACAGTATATACCTGGCACTAATATTATGCCATTTTAAAAGGGCGCTTCATTCCACTGCTTAAGGTGCCACTGCTTACTCTGGGGCAGGCCTTCACATCACTGATGCTCAAATGGCACGTTGATTATGTTAAATGCAGGATTGAATGGTCTATGTGTCTGTTTCTATATAGCAGCTGTGGGGATGGGTGACTAGTGTTGCAAACAGTGCAACTGCTCTATTTTGACTGGGACATCCTGGATTGACAGAAGTCATTCCAGTTTCTTGCATGGTATTATTATTATTATTATTATTATTAATCTTGATATTTTATTGAGGATTTTCTTGTTTTACAGAAGTAAGTGTGATGCCTCGTTGTTTTTTCCATTGACATTTTTACAAATCCATTTCATTTGTTGAGGCATTAGGGGGAGAGGAAAAGAAAAAAGAAAGAAAAAAGAAAGGGGGGTGGAGAGAGGGAAGATGACTCTACATACATTAAACATAATAGAAACACCGTCATTCCAGCTTCTGATGCCAATCCCGGATGTTCCAGAAGCCAGTGCCGCACTCACCAGGGAACCAAAAGAGCGTGGAACCAAAAGTTGTACTTTTTGCAGGGCTGCGCTTTCCTATTCCGCCCTTGCCTCTTCCGGACGTACAGTGGTACCTCGGGTTAAGAACTTACTTCGTTCTGGAGGTCCGTTCTTAACCTGAAACTGTTCTTAACCTGAGGTACCACTTTAGCTAATGGGGCCTCCTGCTGCTGCTGCGCGATTTCTGTTCTCATCCTGAAGCAAAGTTCTTAACCCGAGGTACTATTTCTGGGTTAGCGGAGTCTGTAACCTGAAGCACCTGTAACCCGAGGTACCACTGTACATGTTTGTGAGGCGTTTGTGGAGGTGGTAATGTGTACACAGCCAAACCTGAGATTCTCTCATCTGTATTTTGAAATACTTGAGTCAAGAAGCATGCTTCTTCTGAAGATGTCCTCTAGCTCTTGGTTACACAATATACCCAGCTTATTTAATTTTCTATATTGAAAAGGAAATCCAAAAGCAGAGCTTGCTGTGTGTGTGTGTGTGTGTGTGTGTGTGTGTGTGTGTGAGAGAGAGAGAGAGAGAGAGAGAGAGAGAGAGAGAGATGTATTGAACCTTAGGAAATCAGTGGAAGAATAGCTGCAGACTAAATTTTTGCAGACGACAAAAAGTTGGGAGAAGCAAGGACAACCAGTACAGAGAGGAAGAGGAACAGAAGAGAGGTCAGCCAGAAATGGATACAAGCAGATGAAATTACATGTCCTTCTAGTCTAAGGGCAGATCTCTCTAAGATAGAAGGCGTATACTGTGCATGCTGCTTTGAAACATCCAAATCAGGAAAGCATGTTAGAGGAAGGGCTGTAACTCAGTCGCAGAGCATCTGCTTTGCATGCAGAATGTCCCAGGTTCAGTTGGACTGGGAATGTTCCCATCTGAAACTCCAGAGGGCTTCTGCCAGTCAGTCTAGACAATACTGAGCTACATGGACTGATTCAATGGGGAAGCTTTCTAAGTTCCAAAAGAACATTTAAACTCTTGATATCACAGGGTGTTGAGTCAAGGGGGAGCCAAATTGAGAAGATCCATGGGGAGGACGACGACAAATTTTGGCCTTGCAGGGGGTGCCATACTACAAAAGATTACCAAAGTCGACACCTGTTATTGCAGGTGTGAAATGCTGCCCTTATAGCTCTCTGTTATAGCTTAAGCTACTTCACCCCTTGCATCACAGCGCAAGTAAACCTTGGAGGTTTTTAAGCAGAGGTTGGGTAGCCATCTGTTATGGATGTTGTAATTGTCAGGAGCTCGTCCTACTCTTGACTGGCATGTTCCCTCCCTCCTGGTCGATCGTTCGGGAACTTCAAAAGCTTTCTTCAGCCCGAACATCACAACTACCAATGCCCACAGACATTGGCACACTTAGGGATCCGCAGAGTTTGCGCAGCTTGCGTGACAGACCTCAGCAACTCAGCATTTTGGCTAATCTACTTTATTTACATATAAACACACACGGAGCACTGCAACATGGCTCCCTCTCTCTCTAGCATCAGACAGCAAAGAGAAAGAACAAAGGACAATAGTCCCACTTCTCGGAACACAGTAACACAAACATCCTGTCTCTGTCACTTCCCTCTCTGTGGAGTCAAGAAAATAATCCCATGACTGCAGTCATGGAGCAGGAATTCTAACAGCAATACCTGCGCTGCAGGAGGTTGGAGTGGATGAATTTTGGGGTCCCTTCCAACTCTACAATTCTATGGTTCTAAGTGTCAAATGCTACTACCGTTCCTCACAGAGGAGTTGCTCCATCTCTTTGATCATTTTGGCTGCCATTTTCCAAACAGAAACAGAAAGAAAGAAAGGAACAGTATGGGTAAGTCATTAAATATAAAGGCTAAGTCATAAATATAAAGCCTCAAATTGAAGCACAGAAACGTTGAAGTGTACTGCATGTTTTCAACTAGGCTGTTGCCTTGGGCAAACATGTCTCACACACTCTTAAAGCGAGGGTGGTATAGTGGTTAGACAGAGGTTTGGACCAGGATGAGAGAGACCCATGCTCAACTTCCCACACAGCCACGAACTTCACTGCGTGACTTCAGGCTAGTTACTGTCTCTGAGTCTAACCCACCTCACAAGGCAGATGATGAAATGAAGTGTGTGAGGGGAAACATTCCACACAACAACTCGAGCTCCTTAGGGGGGAAATGAAATATAAACAGTTCTACTACCTCGTTGCAGCCATTTATTTTAGAGCTAAGTTGAAATTTTCCAGGAGACATTAAAAAAAAAAAATCCCCTTAGAAAATGAAGACCACTTTGTAGAATTTTACCTGAATGTTTTGCACCATATTTTGGATGGGGAGGTGTCATCCTACCTTCCCACCCCATGCTGTGGGATGATGCTAAGTTCCAGGGTGTTGTGGCATATGCAAAAGGTTGACGAGGGTCTAACACACTTGTTGCCATTGCCACTTGTAGGGGCAACAAAAAACGAAAGCATTAGGTGGGGGGAGAGAAATAGCTGTGCTGCTAATGCCAATGGCGAGCCCCTCACTGTATAAAGTGATCCACACATGATTGCCCTTGGTGTGAAATATTAGGGTGCTTTCCTCTCCTTTTCGTGTGGGGGGGGCATTCAAAAATAGCACATACCCCACCCAAAGTCTGAAATGGCACAAACCATTCCAACAAATTGTTTTGCTGCACCTTTGGATTTTAAAGGTCAACACCAACAGGCGAAGGTTAAAACAGAAGGTGCTTGCTGAATCTTTATTGGCAGGGCATTCCACAAGACTGGGCTGATGCTATTAAAGGTGTAGTTTCTCGTTTTCAGATAAGCCACACCACCTCAGGGGACGACCAACAACACTGAGGCAGATGATCGCACTGATCGAGCTGGACCATAAAGGTTCAGGTGATTCCTAAGGGATTGTTCAGGGCTGGGTAAATTAATACAAGGACCTTGAACCTGGCTTGGTAGTAGATGGGAAGCCATGCAGACGTTTTAACTAGAGTGTCATATGTGTCCCCATCAGTAGTCCGGCTGCCACATTCTGCAGCAACTGCTGCAGCTTCTAAACTAGGCCTAAGTGCAGCCACCTTTGCCACATGTGTAGACCAGAGCACCTGACCTTCCCATGGCTTGTGGTAAAAGGGTAAAGGTAAAGGACCCCTGGATGGTTACGGGGTTGCGGCACTCATCTTGCTTTCAGGCCGAGGGAGCCGGCATTTGTCTACAGACAGCTTTCCAGGCCATGTGGCCAGCATGACCAAGCCGCTTCTGGTGCAACGGAACACCATGACGGAAACCAGAGCGCACAGAAACACTGTTTACCTTCCTGCCACAGTGGTACCTATTTATCTACTTGCGCTGGTGTGCTTTTAAACTGCTAGGTTTGCAGGGGCTGGGACAGAGCAATGGGAGCTCACCCCGTCGCAGGGATTCGAACCACCGACCTTCTGATCAGCAAGCCCAAGAGGCTCAGTGGTTTAGACCGCAGCGCCACCTGCGTCCCTGTGGTAGTGCTGCCCAGAGGTTGTATAGCTTCCAATCTTTGGGATTCTTTTGTGTGGTTCACCTACAGATTTCTTTCACTTTTGATTTCACTTGGCTGAGCATATATTTGGATCTCATCCTCTCCATTGTTCTCTTCTCTTTTGCCTCAAGTTGCTGAGTTTTGTTTTAATGCTCCCCCTCCCCCTATGTTCCCAGCTGTTATTTTTTTCCATCTTCTATAGGCTGAACAAAGGAAACTAGACCACAGTGACTAAGCATCAGCTGGTGTTGCACAAAACTGTGAAGTTCTCCTGCTGGGACTGTTTCCCATCAGGTGGGGTTGATTAAGTATTTCATCCTCTTTCCTCTAGTTAGTTCATAGCTGATTTATTAATACATTCCATTCTTGCTCTGCAATCCACAAGCCACGGCCATCAAATAAACTATCAGTTTGTCGAGCTTAAATGGCTTACAAGGATTGCATTGCCCCACATCTTTGCCAAATGTAACCCTTATGTAAGATATGTGTTTGGCGTTAAAATGTCAGCCAATCTAGCAAAGTTGCATTTCTCAAACCAATATGAGAACCAAAACACTGCTGTCCTTCGAAATCTGTACTTCTTCAGATTTTGCAATGCAATTCTCCAACCCAGAAATGTATACAAACATGCATATGTTAGAGGAAAATGAGGACAAAAAATGCATATATTTATTAAAGTAATGTACAAAAATACCATTATGGTGGGGCAGTCTCATGCAAAAATATCTATGTTAGATAAAAGTGTGCAAAAATGCATACCAATTTTAAGGTGAGCTTTAAAGTAAAGTGGTACCTCAGTTTTCGAATGTACCGACCCCTCTCGCTCTCCAGGCTTCGCGTTGCTATCGCTGAAGCCATGGAGCCTGCATTCGCTCCATAAGACGCACACACATTCCCCCTTAATTTTTGGAGGGGGGAAAGTGAGTCTTATAGAGCGAAAAATACAGTAATGCCTTCTGGAACACCGTTTGAGTTGCGAAACGTTCAAAAACCGAAAACTCAAAATGGAAGCCTCAAAACAGAAAACTCGAAACGGAAGCCACGTTTCCGGTTCAGCTTCCGAGGTGCATTTAGAAACTGAGGCACTTATTTCTGGGTTTCTGGGTTTACAGTATTTGAGCAATTAAAGCATATAAGGACAAGGAGCATAAATGCTTCAAAGGGATGGAACGGTGTGGAAAGGGAGGGATTTATAACAATGTTTGACAACGGAGACATTTGAAAACCGAGGTACCACTGTAATCACCCACTAATGCTAAAATGGGGAGGATAGAAATTAAGATGAGAAATTGAGAGAACCTTGAATTGACAGATTGGTTCGTTCTTCACTGCAACAGCTTCAAGTATATCACTAGATCATCATTCTTCCCAAATCTATTTATAGAAACAATTAAGTTTGTGATTATTTTCATTAAACTGGATTGAAGGAAATGAAAGCAATGGTGTGTGTGTGTGTGTGAGAGAGAGAGAGAGAGAGAGAGAGAGAGAGAGAGAGAAATCAATGAAGTTGGCTAATGTGTGTCAGTGATGCACTGTAATTCAATATACAAAGGCCATCTTTAGTATTTTTTGTTTAATTCCCTGACATGCCAGCACCTAATATGGTCTGCAAAAAATAAAGGACTGCGGAAATCAGTCCCTACAATTAATCCACTAAGGCTTCAGTTGATTAATCTGCCAATTAAACCAATCCTAGGTTTAACCAAGGCCTAGCTGAGAAGCAAATTGCTGGTGCTGTAGAGACAGCCTCTCTGAAGGTGCTGCGTAAGGAGCAAGTCCTGATGAAATCAGAGGGTTTTGGCTGCACAAGGAACACAGAGAGATGTACTCAATAAAGATAAAGACTTTGAGTGATACGGAGTGGATCTCTGGCTAGGCTGGCCTTGCCCTCACAGAATCCGATGCATGTTTTAAAAAAGAACTAAATGTAAAAAGTAAAGGACCCCTGGACGGATTAAGTCCAGTCAAAGTCCAGACTATAGGGTTGTGGCGCTCATCTCGTTTTCAAGCCGAGAGAGCCGGCGTTTGTCCACAGACAGTTTTCTGGGTCATGTGGCCAGCATGACTAAACCGCTACTGGTGCACGGAGGACCATTACGAGTGCCAGAGCGCACGGAAACGCCGTTTACCTTCCCACCGCAGCAGTACCTATTTATCTACTTGCACTGGCATGCTTTCGAACTGCTAGGATGGTGTAGTGGAAATGCGGAAGACAATTGTATTTCAAGGAGTTAGGTGGCATGTCCCTTTCCCTTTAACATCCCCAGTTGGAGATCTGCTGGATTCTTGTGTTTCACACACCTGTTGGGAGTTTCTTGGGGTGGATGCCCGGCTGCAGGTAGTGGGAGACTCTCAGCCGCTCTGTATTAATTCCATCTCAGGGTCCTGGGCTAATTATGAGTAATGCCAGGTGCACTTGATTACATCAAGGCAGGCTATAAAAGCCATAGGTAGGCCCGGGGAGCTTCTACCCAGATCAAAGGACCTGATGCTGGGAGACCGACGGTCGGGGTCTTTCTCCTGCTGCTCTACCTGGGGCTCCGGGCAGCTGAAGGGGAGATTGGGTAGCCCCTGTCAGATATGTTTTATTTTATGCTTTGCATGCCTGCTGTTTATTTGTTAATAAAATCATTTTGGTTCCCCTTCTACCTCCTCATTCCTTTTCTCCTGATATCCTCGGAAAGAACTGCTGTACAGTGGTACCTCTGGTTACGTACTTAATTTGTTCCGGAGGTCCGTTCTTAACCTGAAACTGTTCTTAACCTGAAGCACCACTTTAGCTAATGGGGCCTCCTGCTGCTGCCGCTGTGCCGCCGGAGCCCGATTTCTGTTCTTAACCTGAAGCACTATTTCTGGGTTAGTGGAGTGGGTAACCTGAAGCGTATGTAACCTGAGGTACCAATGTATTTGGCAGCACAGTTGGTAGGAGCTGGGACGGAGCAATGGGAGCTCACTCAGTCAAGGGGATTCGAACCACCAACCTTCTGATAAGCAAGCCCAAGAGGCCCAGTGGTTTAGACCACAGCGCCACCCGCGTCCCTAAATGTACCAGTTGCGGGAAACAGCAGGAGGGGAGAGTGCTGTTGGGCTTCAGTCCTGCTTGTAGAGTTCCCATCTGGGTGGCTACTGTGAGAACAGGACACTGGACTAGATGGGCCCCTGGCTTGATTCAGCAGTGCTGTTCTTACTCTGTTAAATGGATGTGTGTGTTGGCAGATGAGTGTTTATTGTGTGATGGATACCCTCATTTGTGCACGTATGAAGGCTGTATAGAATTCCATTGGCATTAAAAAATGCCAGCCCCCCTCCCATTCCAGTCCCAATTTAATCCCTATTTACTCTTTCTGTGGGAAACCTGACAAGTTAAAAGAACCCTGCGGCCAACGACTCACTTGCAATATATCTCAATACCTGCAAGCTGTATTAAGCCCTGTCTGTGGAGCACCATTTGAACATGTCATCAGTGCAATTAAAGCATATAAAGACAAGGAGCATAAATGCTTCAAAGGGATGGAACGGTGTGGAGGGATTTATAACAATGGAAACATTGTACGTCTGTGTGTAGGGGAGAGACCAGTGATGGTTTTTACTGCGTAAGAGATTTGTTTCTGTCTGAGATCTGAATCCAGTTTCATGGTGGTTTTACTTCTTCCAGTAAAACAAAACCTTGGTGAAATATTTCAGGGGTGTTGGAACGTACCACAAGGTTGACTTCCTTAGTGTTCACTGGAGACCGTGGTGCCTTTATGATAGATGGATTTATTTCCACAAACATATAGGTTGAGTGTAAAGGCTGAGAGCAGTGACGCTCAAACAGATCTTGCTCCCAAATTAGGATTCTAAGGGGGTTCCCAGAGCCATAGCCTTGGATTCAGCACAGAGAGACAGATATCGTGTCCCCAGAGCTGATATCATTTAGTTTACATCCTTACCATTGATTAAAACAGCAGCAATGAAGAACAGGAAACAAGAAAGAAGGTGGCAAATAGAGAACTAGCCTTTTCTGTTGTACCCAATGAAATGCTCTTCACAGAGAAGCATTTGGTCAGTGCTAGTGGTCTATCCTTTGGTAGATGTCTGATATTCACAGGGGATGGATATTTTATTTTTTTAAGATTATATTTTTTGGACACCATGTTGCATTGTTCCAATGAATCGCTTTGTTTTCAATTAATATTTGATTATACATAGTATTTTTGTAGCGTAATTTTTTTCTTCTGTAAATTGCTTCAGTTGTGGGAAATACTTAATAAATTTAATAAACTAAATGTGCCTATCTGCCACCTTCTGCTCCTTCTGGTTTGCTCCCCTTTAGACGGCTACGTTTGTTTTTCTACATACAAAATCAAGAGCAAAGACACAACACTAAAAGTATGCAATGTATATTTTGATTTGTTTTTTCTTTTCCCAATGAATGAAATTGCAAGGAAATAGTTTTCTATACCTTGTAGGGGATTATTATTATTATTTTGGTAGAATGATTAAGAACCAGGCAAACTGTTTGCAGTCTCTGCTCTTACACCATCAAACTCACACCCAAACATTTCCGCCTGAACCTAAAAGTAAAATATTACCTTTACTTTGCTCTTGCCCAAATTAGTAATACTGCTATACCCAATTCCTGCCTAGATATTTAATGCTTCGTGTTG
This sequence comes from Podarcis tiliguerta, assembly GCF_965153285.1. Lineage (NCBI taxonomy): Eukaryota > Metazoa > Chordata > Lepidosauria > Squamata > Lacertidae > Podarcis > Podarcis tiliguerta. The sequence continues at coordinate 15,416,617 of NC_139542.1, read as the reverse complement.
CATGGCTCATAATGAGTCCTTGTCTCACCCCCCCCAACACTTTCACCATCTGGGCGTGGGTAGGATTTAATGATTACCCAGGCACACAAAATAGCATCCGTTCACTCCTGCTTGGTATGTGTGGGAGCAGGAGGTGGAGGTGAACGTGCAAAACAAAGGAGAGCTGTTCATTGACCGGAAGCTGTCCGTTAAACACGCTCCGGGTTAAAATGGGTGACTAGGAGGCAGTGAGGCAACAATAGCTTGGAGGGAAAGGCTATGGCTGGATGGGCACACACACAATCCGTTGCTTTCAGGTGGAACGTGAGAATGTAAGGAGATCTCTCTCCTGGATTAGACCAAAAGTTTGTCTTGCCCAGTAACTTTCCCAATGAATCATAGAGTTGGAAGAGACCACAAGGGCCATCGAGTCCAACCCCCTGCCAAGCAGGAAACACCATCAGAGCACTCCTGACATTTGGTTGTCAAGCCTCTGCTTAAAGACCTCCAAAGAAGGAGACTCCACCACACTCCTTGGCAGCAAATTCCACTGTCGAACAGCTCTTACTGTCAGGAAGTTCTTCCTAATGTTTAGGTGGAATCTTCTTTCTTGTAGTTTGGATCCATTGCTCCATGTCCGCTTCTCTGGAGCAGCAGAAAACAACCTTTCTCCCTCCTCTATGTGACATCCTTTTATATATTTGAACATGGCTATCATATCACCCCTTAACCTCCTCTTCTCCAGGCTAAACATGCCCAGCTCCCTTAGCCGTTCCTCATAAGGCATCGTTTCCAGGCATTTGACCATTTTGGTTGCCCTCCTCTGGACACGTTCCAGTTTGTCAGTGTCCTTCTTGAACTGTGGTGCCCAGAACTGGACACAGTACTCCAGGTGAGGTCTGACCAGAGCAGAATACAGTGGCACTATTACTTCCCTTGATCTAGATGCTATACTCCTATTGATGCAGCCCAGAATTGCATTGGCTTTTTTAGCTGCTGCGTCACACTGTTGGCTCATGTCAAGTTTGTGGTCAACCAAGACTCCTAGATCCTTTTCACATGTACTGCTCTCAAGCCAGGTGTCACCCATCTTGTATTTGTGCCTCTCATTTTTTTTGCCCAAGTGCAATACTTTACATTTCTCCCTGTTAAAATTCATCTTGTTTGTTTTGGCCCAGTTCTCTAATCTGTCAAGGTCGTTTTGAAGTGTGAATCAGAGGCTTCCAATAAAGACACAAGCAAGGCATTATGACAACTGCCTTCCCACACATCGTGCCCCCCTCCATATAGCAATTGGTCATCAGAGGTATAGTGCATGGGTTGGCAAACTAAGGCCCACAGGCAGAATCAGGTCCAATTGCCTTCTAAATCCTGCCTGTGGACGGCCTGGGAATCACCAGTGCGTGGATCGCCAGTGCGCATGTTCGTTCCCTCTCCCTCCCTCACACAGCGCCGGTGGTGGCGCCGCCTCCTCCCTCCCTCCTCCTGGCTTCTCCCCGCCCTGCCTAGAGGAGGTAGGTGGCTGGGCTTTGTTGGTGCCAGCCCCTCTCCGGAGCCCTTTCACACATTGCTCATCGTCCCTCCGCTGCCGCTGCCAGCCCCTGCTGCTCACAAGACACAGGAGCCGTGGTGTTGGCTGAGCACCCCTCTCAAGTGGCCGCCATGCAGCCCCTCTCCAGAGCCCTTTTGGGTGCTGCTTTTCATCCCTCATTCATCCCACCCAAATATAGTCCGGCCCCCCACAAGCTCTGAGGGACATTGGACCGGCCCCCTGCTGAAAAAGTTTGAGGACCCCTGGTATAGTGCCTCTGAACTTGGGGGTCCTTTTTAGCTCCCAGCTAATCACTCTCGATAGGCATACCCTTCATAATGATTGGCATCTTCTTTATACACTTTTAGGTGCCAGGCAAAAATGTTCTTCTTTGACCAGGCCTTTGACTGATTAACTTTCTATACCCTTTGAAATATGTTTGTGGGAAGGCGTTTGGTTGGCCATTGTTTTGTTTTTATTATGTAGTTTGTGTTTTTATCTTGTATCTTTATGCTGTGAACCACCCTGAGATCAACGGGGGAAAGGCGGCATACCAATTTAATAAAAAAAATAGATAAAATAAATAACAAACTTTCTTTTGACTGCCCTGAATTTACTGACAATTGGTTTCTTTGACCCTGAATTCTAGTGTTATGAGAGGGAGAGAAAAAAATCTACAATGCTCATAGTTTTATAAGGTTACATCATGTACCCCTTCCCTTTCTTTCTTTCTTTCTTTCTTTCTTTTTCTTATGCTAAATTTAGATAATAAATGCTACATAGGAAGCTGTCTTATACTTAGCTAGATCACTGGTCCATTGGGCTCAGTATTGTCAATACCAGGACTCGAGAACCTGTCCCAGTTAAGGTCGAAAACCTCTGGGGGAACTCTAGGGACTCGGCTACAATGGCAAAGAAAAAGAACTTTATATGCGTTGTTTATGCATTCTAACACTGTGACACCAGATGGCGCTGTGGAGTTCCGTTTTTGCTTACCCGACTTTTCATACAAAGTTGGCAACACATTTAACTGAAACGCTTCTTTGATGTGTCTAGAGATCCAGCCTAGGTTGGGATAAGCTGTCCTCCTAGGTCCACTACAATTCCAGGTTACATTCTCAGCCAACTCACAAGTGAAGTGAGCTCTTGCCACCATTTTTGTGCTGCAGGCTCTAAGTGGTTTTCCGCCTGCGCAACAGATCTGAGCTGTGATGAGCTGAGCTGGATTGACTTTCTGTCTCGGGGGAAGTGAACACCTCCAGAATTCCCAGTACCACTTCCTGAGCAACCTTCCATGTTTGCTTTCCACGTTGTCTCACATCTGTGTACCTACCTGGCACAATCCAGCTTCCTCCCAAGAACTAAGAGTGGCATGACTGTTGCGACACCACAAATGAGACAACATTTCCAGGTGCGCCCACTTTATTATATGCTTTGTTTCATGCGATGCCATGCACCATGGCACAGCGCATCGCCAAAACTCTCACTCACACTAACCTTATTAATGCGCTCGCCTCCCGTTCTATTTTTGTTTAGACGAAGCAAAAATAGTTCAGCCGAGTCTTAAGAAACTACTTTTAACTTCTTCTTTTTCAAAAATAGACAATACATCATAAATTGGGTTCTCTAAGCCTTTTCTATGGAAACTGTCAGAATCGCACAGAACTGAGCACATGGGCCAGAATTGGAACAGTGGGGACCATGACTTAACTGGAAAACCTGTTGTTTTCTTTGCCCTAAATTTAGAGCAGGGGACATTGCTGACATTTGCCCAACCTTGGAAAAAAGAAGAAGAATGGCTCATGGTTGCCGGCTCTTGATTGCCTCAGACAGCTGCCCATGAACCAGCTCTGCTATTTGCATGCAGAACAGACAATGTTCAGTCCTTGGCATGGCCTAGAAACTGGTCCCACCAAGGCCAATGGGGCACTGCCCCACCAACCTCAGTTGGCACTAAGTCAGCTCTCACCTGCCTGCCTTCTTATTTACTTAAATCCAGTCCAGCATGGCATGTCAACTCCCTGCTCTTCACTCTGTGTTGATTTATAGGAAAATGGGTAATGCTTTGGAACAAATTCAACGATAATGTCCAACCTTATGGTGCTTTCAACCTGATCAAATTGCTGTAACATTCTGAGTACAGTGGTACCTCGGGTTAAGTACTTAATTCGTTCCGGAGGTCCGTTCTTAACCTGAAACTGTTCTTAACCTGAAGCACCATTTTAGCTAATGGAGCCTCCTGCTGCTGCCGCGGCGCCAGAGCACGATTTCTGTTCTCATCCTGAAGCAAAGTTCTTAACCCGAGGTACTATTTCTGGGTTAGCGGAGTCTGTAACCTGAAGCGTTTGTAACCTGAAGTGTATGTAACCCGAGGTACCACTGTACAAGCACAAACACAAACACACCACTTGTGCACATCTGCATATATGTGTGGTGCTGGGAGATAAATCTTCCAGATAAATAAATAGAACCATCCTGTGATGGCCTGGGACTCGGGCTCGGACTCAGAACCAGAGGAGACTCAGTCAGCACCGGATCCTTTGCCTCAGGCACCATCTGAACCAAGTCTGGGGCCTGATCCTGAAGAGTCCCAGTCTGCACAGGGCCTGAGCCTGCCCTGGCTCCAGATGTGGGGATTACCTCGTTGCCTTCAGCTGAGCCATCACTTACAGCTGCTCCATTACCGGTTTGGTCAGGGGAGGCTGAGGCGGCCCCTGGGTCTAGTAACCCACTGATGTCTCCCAAGCTGCAGAGACTGAGGTCTGAGAGAAGGAGAGACCTGAGTACTCGCAGGAGGAGTGCTCGCCTTCGGGTGAAACAGGGAGGTGAGTCACTGGGGGATCAGGACCAGCCACTACCCTGACAAAGATAAAAGGCTGTTGGACCTTGTCCCAGGTTGTGGGAGCAGCATTGCTGTATGCTAGATCCTGACCTGTCTGGTTTCCTGCCTCGTGTCCTGCCTTGGTCCTGTCGGACTGACTCCCAGTGGAACCTTTGGATTCTGGACTGGTCCTGGACTGCATTTCATGGGTTACCCCTGGGCCCAGCACACATACCAGGAAATGGGAGAGAGCTGGAGAGTCCCTGTGGCTTGTGAGAAGACCCTCCCTGAAGCCTGAAGAGGACATCAGTGAGGGCAGAGCAAGCCCCAAAGAGACCTGAAGTGCAGTGGGGCTTTGTTTCAACTGCTCAGCCTCCCTGCCTAACAGCTGATACGCAGGGTAGGGCAGCAGCTGCAGCAGCCCTTTCTCATTGCATCCTCCATCTGGTCTCAGAGCTTCAACTCTCGATATTTTGGTCTGGATTAGAGAAAGAGAAAGAAAGAGAGAGAGAGCAGGATGGAATAGGCATTTAAAGGCTTTTTAGAAGGTGCTCCTCACTTTACACAATTTCACTTGGGGAGGGGGGCTAGAAAGTACGGTAACCCCCATGTCAGTGGAGCGATCCCTCTATTTCTTTGGTTTATTTAAAGGTAAAGGGACCCCTGACCATTAGACCCAGTCGCGGACAACTCTGGGGTTGTGGCGCTCATCTCGCTTTATTGGCCGAGGGAGTCAGCATACAGCTTCCGGGTCATGTGGCCAGCATGACTAAGCCACTTCTGGTGAACCAGAGCAGCACATGGAAACGCCATTTACCTTCCCGCTGGCGTGGTACCTATTTATCTACTTGCACTTTGACGTGCTTTTGAACTGCTAGGCTGGTAGGAGCAGGGATCGAGCAACGGGAGCTCACCCCATCGCGGGGATTCGAACCGCCGACCTTCTGATCGGCAAGTCCTAGGCTCTGTGGTTTAACCCACAGCACCACCCGCGTCCCTTTTTTGGCCGAATCTAGCAGGTTCTTAAATACTGTTTTGTTTCCCTCCAAAATGAATACCATTATTGGGACCCTGCCTCCCCCCCCCCCGCCACTCAAGTCCTTTTAATGATTAAAAAAAATGGAAGGGGGAAGGGAAACAGAAATATACAGCAGCATCATGGAACTTTCTTTTATTTGCCAACAATTTGGGATGGAGAAGAAAGAAAGAGGAAGCAAAACCCCCTAGGGAGGATGTGGTCTGGAGATCTGACCCAAGACAAACTCTGAGAGAAATTTGATCCGGTCATTGCCACACAGCCACTGTCCTGGGCAGCATCCCCTTGTCTTTGCCAAAGCTCATTACAGGCCTTTGCTGGGGCTTTTGTATAGTGTCTCTTTTCAGTAAGTTTAAAGAGAGCCTTCTCTTCCAGTAAATTACTGCCTACAGTTGGGTTTTTTCAAACAAGTCTGTAAACTTGTGTTTTCATACAGTCTGGCTCGCCGTGGGCCTTGCCTAAACACTGGACATACACAAGGCTGGACGGTATAGCAAAGCTGAGTCTCTGGTATGAAAACAAACCTACAGACTTCTGGTTTGGAATGCCCACAAGTAACAACAACATGTGGGGAGTAACATGGGCAGGATGGCTTGGAATGGGACCAGGACCGGAATAAGCCTGTGACGTGGGGCCTTGGTCACTCCAGTCTTTAGTCTTCATCCTGGGACTGGGCCCCTTAAGACAAGAAGCCTGTGCACAGGGGGAGGACGCAGGCCAGGATTTCTGAAGAAAAAAGAAGGAATTAGAAGCAAATGGTGGACCAAGCTGATTGTCAACCCTGCTTGGCTGTTTTGAGGGACATTCACTGTACACAAGCACCACAACGCCAATTTAAACAGTCATGGCTCTCCCCTGTGGAATCTGAGAGCTGTTAAGGGTTCTGAAAGTAGTAGCAGTTGTTGTTTAGTCATTTAGTCGTGTCCGACTCTTCGTGACCCCATGAACCAGAGCACGCCAGGCACTCCTGTCTTCCACTGCCTCCTGCAGTTTGGTCAAACTCATGCTGGTAGCTTCGAGAACACTATCCAACCATCTCGTCCTCTGTTGTCCCCTTCTCCTTGTGCCCTCCATCTTTCCCAACATCAGGGTCTTTTCCAGGGAGTCTTCTCTTCTCATGAGGTGGCCAAAGTATTGGAGCCTCAGCTTCACGACCTGTCCTTCCAGTGAGCACTCAGGGCAGATTTCCTGAAGAATGGAGAGGTTTGATCTTCTTGCAGTCCATGGGACTCTGAAGAGTCTCCTCCAGCACCATAATTCAAAAACATCAATTCTTCGACGATCAGCCTTCTTTATGGTCCAGCTCTCACTTCCATACATCACTACTGGGAAAACCATAGCTTTTACTATACGGACCTTTGTTAGCAAGGTGATGTCTCTGCTTTTTAAGATGCTGTCTAGGTTTGTCATTGCTTTTCTCCCAAGCAGCAGGCATCTTTTAATTTCGTGGCTGCTGTCACCATCTGCAGTGATCATGGAGCCCAAGAAAGTAAAATCTCTCACTGCCTCCATTTCTTCCCCATTCTATTTGCCAGGAGGTGATGGGACCAGTGGCCATGATCTTCATTTTTTTGATGTTGAGCTGCAGACCATATTTTGCGCTCTCCTCTTTCACCCTCATTAAAAGGTTTTTTAATTCCTCCTCACTTTCTGCCATCAAAGTTGTGTCATCTGCATATCTGAGGTTGTTGATATTTCTCCCGGCAATCTTAATTCCGGCTAGGGATTCATCCAGCCCAGCCTTTCACATGATGAATTCTGCATATAAGTTAAATAAGCAGGGAGACAATATACAGCCTTGTCGTACTCCTCTGAAAGTAGTTAGGAGGCCCTTATTCACCTCACAGATCTACAGTTTACAGAGTGGTTTAACAACCAGTCCCTCTTCACAGGAAGGGGCTTCTGGCGAAGGCCACGGGGTCAGGGATGGTTCATGTGGGGAGACATGGTCCTTGAGGCATTGCTTATCCTGAACCACATATGGCTTTGTAGGTTAAAACCAGCACTTTGAATTGAGCCCAGAAAGTAATTGGTAGCACGTGTGCTCCAAAAATGTTGTCCAGTCCCTTTCTAAATGCTATCTAAGCTTGCATCCCTTACTTTAACTGGTGATTGTCAACGCTGGAAGTGATTTGGGTATTGCATAAAGAAACACGTATTGAAAAGTGCTTTGAACACGTTTTGAACCTGAAGAAGAATTCTGTATAATGCGGACCTTTGGCTTCTAGCATTGCCTTTCTAGCATTTTCGAAACCAAGACTTTATGGTCTGACAAAAGGTGTTGCTATCCTACTTGATCTGTGTGTTTTTCGTTAAACAAGCTGCACCTTAGGAAGACCTCAAGGCGATGTTGAATGGTGAAAAATAATTACAATGGTGTCTTATTTTTAGAACATTAGGTGAGATCCTATTTGTCCTTCTTAAGATAATCATGTCAGCAAGATTTTTATGGCATCCAGTTATAATATTCTTTAGTTGTAATTACTGGCCATGATGTGAGTAGGTGTTTGGCTGTCAAGGTGGCTCTCATTGGGTTTCTGAGTAATCTAGCTAAGAGGAGACAGGATGTCGTTCAAGAGCCCAGAGGGAATTTCCTGGTTTATAAAGAGAGGGGTCATGGTTGGGCCAATTAAACAATCCATAAATATCCATTGTTTTTGTTGTAGCATAGGAATGGGTGATTTTCCTAATCTTAAGGGTTGTATCCAATGCTAGTGCTATTCAGTGTAGACCCATTGACATTAATGGACATGACTAATTTAGGCCTATAATTTCAGTTGGTCTACTTTGAACAGAACTTGTTTGGGTGTAACCTCAAGTTTAGTTTTCCACATTTCCAGGTCAGTTTGTAATGCTTTTTAAAAAAATAAAAATCACCAACCTTTTAATATGAGTTTCTCCTAAAAAATTGGTTGCAGTTTTGTTGAATATTCCCATTTTGCAAAGTGATTTCCCTCAATATAATGCAGTTTTATGCTGTTTTCACTAAAATATGCATTTTGTGCATACTGTATTTTTCACTCTATAAGACGCACCAGATCACAAGACGCACCTAGTTTTTGGAGGAGGAAAACAAGAAAAAAAATATTCTGAATCTCAAAAGCCAGAACAGCAAGAGGGATCACTGTGCAGTGAAAGCAGCAATCCCTCTTGCTGTTCTGGCTTCTGGGATAGCTGCGCAGCCTGCATTCGCTTCATAACACACACACACATTTCCCCCTTACTTTTTAGGAGGGAAAAAGTGAGTCTTATAGAGCAAAAAATACAGTATTTTGCTTAGTGCATATGCCTTTATGTACACATTGCTTGGCTGGAGAACTGCATTGCAAAATTCAGAGAAGTATGAATTTTGAAGGATGGCTATTTTGGTTCACACATTGTTTCAGAAATTGCAACTTAGGAGGTTCATCTTTAAATGCAAACTATAATGAATTTCTTTTCCATTCCTTTTATGAGGCATAAAAGTTTACATAGCTGAAACCGTGGGCTATGTGTCCTAAATATGTCATGTCATGTGTGAATTTTAATCTCTTTTAGTATTTCAACTTTGTTTATGTTTTAAACTTTTCATGATTTTATTGTCTTATCTTTTTGTAAACCGCTTTGAGGTGGTGGTTGTTTTTAATTAATCAAGTGGTATGTAGATTTTATGGAATAAATAAATGAACAAAGTAACAGGTTTCTGAAAAGTTATCAACAATCCCAAGGTGGTGGTGGAATACTTCTTATGCAATATATTTATTTAGGGGAAATGGATAAAGACTCTCCAATAGCCTGGTATCATGACAAGCACCATTGCAAGACAAATCAGAGCTGTGAATGGGGAACTGTAATGAGAAATAAATGGGTTGGATCCATTTGGGTTGGATCAATTTGCCCCAAGGTCCAAAGACAGTCATGATTTACCTTAAGTTCCATTGGTTTCATGGGCAACTAAAGGCAACTAACCCACTAAACATTGAGAAGCCCGTCAATTTTTTTGCTGGAGAACATAGATGACCAGCTATTTGAATGGGCAGTGGTTCCCAACATGGGGCACACGTCCCACAGGGGGGCAATTTGATTTGTAAGGGGGGCAAAAAGAGAATGAGTTATTAACAGTGAATGGCCTTTTGGGCTTCCTCCATGTAAATAGGAGTTCGCTTTTTGAATAATAAGAATTATATGTCAAGGGGGAGCATCAAGATTTAGAGATGCTTAGGTGGGGCTTGGGGACGTGGAAGGACGCGGGTGGCTCTGTGGGTTAAACCACAGAGCCTAGGACTTGCCAATCAGAAGGTTGGCGGTTCGAATCCCCGCGATGGGGTGAGCTCCCATTGCTCGGTCCCAGCTCCTGCCAACCTAGCAGTTTGAAAGCATGTCAAAGTTCAAGTAGATAAATAGGTACCGCTCCGGCGGGAAGGTAAACGGTGTTTCCATGCGCTGCTCTGGTTCGCCAGAAGCGGCTTAGTCATGCTGGCCACATGACCTGGAAGCTGTCCGCCGGCTCCCTCGGCCAATAAAGCGAGATGAGTGCCGCAACCCCAGAGTCAGCCACGACTGGACCTAATGGTCAGGGGTTCCTTTACCTTTACCTAGGTGGGCCATGGCCAAAAAAAGGTTGGGAACCACTGACCTAACCCTAAGTGAAGCCTGTCAGCTGATTGTGCATTAGCCATCGTTCAAAATAGCAGGCAAACTGATAAATCAGAAAGCCTTGTTTGAAAACCATGTATCTGTTTTGTTTTTGTTTTGTTTTGGGTAAGAGTCTCTCCTAACTCGAAGGCTGCAGAAAGCTGCAGAAAAAGGCACGGTGTTAGCATTTCAGTGAGTACCATATTTCTACAACAGTTGAAAGGGAGATGTGGAAGCTAGGAAACTGACCTAAACTAAATCAATCCATTGGCCCATCTAATTCAGCATTATTTACACTGATCACCAACTGCTTTCGGGATTCTCCCAATCCTACCTGGAGATGCCAGGAATTTACCTGGGACTTTCTTCACATAAAGTAGATGCTCTGCTGAGACATGGCCCTTCTTGTGTGTGAACACACAATAATTCTGCATCTAGGAGCCTTAATCAGTCACAGTGCATTTTTTATATAGTAATAATAATAATAAATAATAATAATTTATACCCCGCCCCATCTGGCTTGAGTTTTCCCAGCCACTCTGGACGGCTTCCAATAGAGTGTTAAAAACAATACAGCATTAAATATTAAAAACATCCCTAAACAGGACTGCCTTCAGATGTCTTTTAAAGATAAGATAGCTACTTATTTCCTTCACATCTGAAGGGAGGGCGTTCCACAGGGCGGGCACCACTACCGAGAAGGCCCTCTGTCTGGTTCCCTGTAACCTCACCTCTCGCAATGAGGGAAACGCCAGAAGGCCCTCGGCGCTGGACCTCAGTGTCCAGGCTGAACGATGGGGGTGGAGACGCTCCTTCAGGTATACTGGACCGAGGCTGTTTAGGGCTTTAAAGGTCAGCACCAACACTTTTAATTTGTGCACAGAAATGTACTGGGAGCCAGTGTAGGTCTTTCAAGACCGGTATTATATGGTCTCGGTGGCCACTCCCAGTCACCAGTCTAGCTGCCGCATTCTGGATTTGTTGTCGTTTCCGGGTCACCTTCAAAGGTAGCCCCACATAGAATGCATTGCAGTAGTCCAAGCTGGAGATAACTAGAGCATGCACCACTCTGGCAAGACAGTCGGCAGGCAGGTAGGTATAGAAGCTACCTCAGGGAGCTTTTGTAGTGAAGGTGCTGTCTCTCACCGGGAGATTCACCTGCCATCTGGGGGAGAGGGCAGGCAAACCTGGAGACTTCAGTTTAGCCCCTGTGGTCTGTCAACCCTAAATGTGAGGGAGGGGGGGTAGATGTGGTTCCTCAGAGCACAATGAACCACAGTGTGTTTGTATTCAAGGCACTCTTATCTTTATCTGGTTCTAGGCCTGAGTCCTGGCATTGCAAATAGGTTTCACAGCCAGGTTTATTTAAATCCTGCTTGCTGGGCTTGTTGGCTGTTTATGGAAACAAACTTGCTCTTTTATTTTTCACATTCTTTCCCATGAATTCAAACAAAGACAGGATGTTGGCCTCCAAATTGCTTTCACTTTCTTAACCATAGCCGGGGAGGCTTATAAAGGTTGTTTGTGCTTTCGGCAGACCCCGTACATTGTATGTGAAATTGGAAATCCCCTGTCCTAGAAGTTTATCTGGCAGGTTGTACATGACTTGCTTCTATACCATTCTCATGACACTGGTGAAAGGACCCCTCACCTCTGAACTGTGTTTAAACCAGGCTCCTTTGGAGTGCAGGAAGAAGAGTACAGTGGAACCTCGGGTTACAAACACTTCAGGTTACAGACTCTGCTAACCCAGAAATAGTACCTCGAGTTAAGAACTTTGCTTCAGGATGAGAACAGAAATCGTGCTCCGGTGGCAGCGGGAGGCCCCATTAGCTAAAGTGGTACCTCAGGTTAAGAACAGTTTCAGGTTAAGAACGGACCTCCAGAATGAATTAAGTTCTTAACCCAAGGTACGACTGTACCAGACACTATCGTCAGTTAACTCTTGTTTTGCTTTGTATTTATGTGCTTAAACCTAGATTGCCATTTTGTTTTGTTTTTGTAATATTGAGTTGGAAGTCCTCTGGGGTTGGGGTCTGTTTCTGCTCTCCAACTTCAGGCCTGGCCTTGGGTCCAGCCAGGTCTCTCCAACGCCAGTAAAATAACTGGTACTAGCTTGTTGATCTGATTGAAGAACTTCTACCTAGTTCTGTCCTGAGGATTCAGTGTGGGCTTACATAATCATAGGATTCCTGTCTTTCTTGTTCCACTAGGAAAGCCATTCTATTTACTGTACCTCGTTCATTTTCCAAGATAGCAGCACCCAAAACTCTGATTTAGCCACAATTCATGCATGCAAGGGGTTGGACTAGATGGCCCTTGTGGTCACTCTCCAGCTATGACTATTGCATTCATTTGGTTTGTTAAATTGTTGGTTTTTTGCCCTCTTTGAATTTACTGACATGCTCTGAATTGTATATTTTTATTTTGGTGTTTTGAATGTTTGCTGTCCGCCATTTTGGACACACCTCATTGTGGAAAAATTGGAATGTTGGTAAACTCAAACCAATCAATACAAAATGAAAGTGAGATAATCACATGTGAAAGCACACTAGGCTTGTTTGGGTGGGACCCTGGCCAATTCCATGCTGGCGATATTTGTTTAGACATACTAGTCATCGTGTTGTTGTTGTAGTTCTTGTCCTTTTAATTGGGCTCAGTTTCGAACTCTACGCCCTGCTGTCAAACTGACAAATGCTAACTCCCACCTCACCCACAGAAGGTCTGTCAGTGTCCTTCTGCAGTCAAAAATTCTTCAGCGCCATCAGCCCTTCCTTAACCTAATAAACTTCCCCCCAAAGCAATTCAGACCGGATGTCATTATTCAACCTGAGGGTATACAGTATGTATATTTAGTTTTTACAAGTCTACAAAAATACAATCAATTCCAAGGACCTGAAGAAGTGCTTATTTTAACAACAGGTGGTCTTCAAGAGGTTGTTTTCAGTTAAGTTCTAGGAAACAGCCAAGTCTACAAAACCTGTCACAGACAGTTTGGTTTTTGTAACAAGGTTATCGTTGGTTATTTCAGGTCTGTCTGTCTTTAGCAAAGCATTTGCAGAGGCACGTAGGGTAAACAGAAAGGAAGGGCTGGGATGGATGGGGAGGAGATATTTAATTCAGTTCTTCTTTGCAATCACATAGCCCCCATCCACACCAAAAGATGCATCTAGGCCAGGCTTCCTGAACCTCAGCCCTCCAGTTGTGTTTGGCCTACAACTCCCATGATCCCTAGCTAGCAGGACCAGTGATCAGGGATGATGGGAATTGTAGTCTCAAAACATCTGGAGGGCTGAGGTACAGGAAGCCTGATCTAGGCAGTTTAATGGGAAGGATGAGTGCTGTGAAGTAAATTTTATGTTGCACATGCATTAGCCTTCAATCTGCAAATTTCCTTTGCCGAATTCATTTGTGTTTGTAAAATATTGTTTTGTGCCACCCCAATTTCTGAGCAGTGTGAGATTCCAGGGGTTCCAGGAACTGCGGTGCCTTTATTTACACACATATACAACAACGGTGGTTCACAGCATTGACACCCCAAGAGGGTTTCACTTCTCCCATGGCTGCAGCTGTGGATTCAAACAGAACTCAATCATCACTCTGTATCTCTGTTTCCAGCTTCCTGCCTTTGAAAAGTGCTCAAATTAAGGCAGAGTGCATGCAATTTGCCCTTGATGCTTGGTGCCTACGTGTGCATATACACCAGAGGTGCCGACTTGTGCCCAAGATTGAGGGGGCCCAGCATGCTCTGTGTGTGTGTCATCATGCGCACTTCGCACATTGTGTGCACACAACATGCATGTGTAACGTCATGCACATGACACGTGTCATGAGCGCGATGGCACAGCGTTGGAAGGAAGCCGATTGTGGAGCCCAGCATGGCGCAGCTTCGATAACTAGTGGCTCCTCCTCTCTCGCATTCCGGAGGAGCTGGCCATTGAAGCCACACAGTGCTCGATTCCATGCTAGGCCTACTCCACCCCCCACCCCAACATTGAGGGGGCCCAGCCCCCCCCAGCAGATAATGAAGGGGGCAAAGACACCTTGGCCCATAGAGTTGCGATGCCTGATACACACACACACACCGGGTGTGCACTCCACCTACAATCTAGTACAGTGGTGCCCCGCAAGACGAATGCCTCGCAAGACGGAAAACCCGCAAGATGAAAGGGTTTTCCGTTTGCAGAGGCGCTTCGCAAGACGAATTTCCCTATGGGCTTGCTTCGCAAGACGAAAATTGACGAAAATTCTTGCAATTTTTTTTCGCTCCAAAACCCCTTTTTCTGAAGCTCTAAGCTGCTAAAAGCATTTTAGCAGCAAAACCGCTAATCCCTTAAGCCTTAAAAAGCCGTTTTTAGCCCTTAAACTGTCAATAGCGCTAATAGCGCTAATCTGCTAATGGGCTTGCTTCGCAAGACGAAAAAACCGCAAGACGAAAAGACTCGCGGAACGGATTATTTTCGTCTTGCGAGGCACCACTGTAATCAGGTTTTGTTTTTATGGTTTTATTTTATTATATTATAAGCTACTTTAAGAATGCTGTTGGATTGAAAAATGGGGTTTTAAGTTACAGAAAGATATAATACATCAATAAATGTAAAAAAAAAACCCCAACACAACAATTTTCCAAGGGGAAAAAATGATACCAGGATCTATTGACTACAACTGACTGCCTCCTGGAAGATTTAAAATGTTTACTAGTATCCACTTCCAGTAAGCTTAAAAAGATTTTGAAATCAGGACAGGTTTGCCCTCTAGTGGGAAATTGAGTTGCAGCCGTGTGTTCATTTCTCCCACTAAAAGCTTTACTGCTATTTATGCATGTGTTCATGCATACCTGCCTGTGTTTTCCTGGGACTGTGCCCTTTTGCTCACTTTGCCGATGTCCCATTTAGCTATCTTTCCCACTGAAGGTCCCACAAGGGCTGACCCTCAGAAGGTCCCAGGTTCAATGCCTTGCATCTTGAGGTGGGGCTGGAGAAGCTTCCTGGCTAAAACACCGCTTCCCCATGACAGCAGACAATAAGAGGCAACGGTCTGGTTCAGTGTAAGGCAGTTGCTTTGCTGGGGCACTGCGTACAAGAACACGTGAAGAAGGGGAGAGCAAACTTGAGTGTGTGGTCTCTAACCCCATTGTTACCCTCTGCATGTTCAAGGAGAATTATCAGCCGTGGGGAAGCCTTCTGTGGTTGTGAAGGTTCCCGTGCATTCTAGAACCCTAGAAACTCATCGTTCCAAATTGGGTAGGAGCCTCCAGAAGCTCAGGAAGCTTCCCCCAGTGCAAGCAGCTGCAATTGCCCTTGAACTTGAGGAGGGTGATGGCGAAGGGGTGGTGGAGCTACATATGATCATGCAGGCTGTTGTCACCTTGTGTCCTTATTTAAGCCTCATTATGAGAACCTGAAGGTTTTCCCAGTAGTGGTGTATGGAAGTGAGAGCTGGACCATAAAGAAGGCTGACCGCCGAAGAATTGACGCTTTTGAATTCTGGTGCTGGAGGAGACTCTTGAGAGTCCCATGGACTGCAAGAAGATCAAACGCATCCATTCTTAAGGAAATCAGCCCTGAGTGCTCACTGGAAGGACAGATCCTGAAGCTGAGGCTCCAATACTTTGGCCACCTCATGAGAAGAGAAGACTCCCTGGAAAAGACCCTGATGCTGGGAAAGATGGAGGGCACAAGGAGAAGGGGATGACAGAGGACGAGATGGTTAGACAGTGTTCTCGAAGCTACAAACATGAGTCTGACCAAACTGCGGGTGGCAGTGGAAGACAGGAGTGCCTGGCGTGCTCTGGTCCATGGGGTCACGAAGAGTCGGACACGACTGAACGACTAAACAACAAACAATGAGAACCTGAAGAGGACTTTAGTCACACACAGTTCTCATGGAATGTGTGGGACTTAAGTTTACTTTTCGCACTGGTTTCAGTGGGACCTACGCTTGTGAAACATGGACCGCTTATAAACGCCATCTCCACTCCTCGAAAGATTCCATCAACAGTGTCTCCGAAAATTTTACACATCACTTGGGAAGACAGGTGAACTAATTCCAGTGTACTGGAAGAAGCAAAGATCACCAGTTTTTGAAGCAATGATTTTTCAACATCAGCTTCGTTGGAGTGGTCATGTTGTGTGGATGCCTGATGATCGTCTTCCAAAGCAACTACTCTATTCCGAACTTAAAAATGGAAAGCGCAATGCCGGTGGTCAGCAAAAGAGTTTTAAAGACTGTCTGAAGGCAAATTTTTAAAAATGTGGTAGAAACACTTGCCTGTGAGCGCTTCAGTTGGAGAACAGCCTTTACCAAAGGTGTCATGGATTTTGAAGACACTCAAACTCAGGACGCAAGGGAGAAATGTGCTAAGAGAAAGGCACGCTTGGCAAATCCACACAATGATCAACTCCCACCCGGAAACCAATGTCTCCACTGTGGAAGGTTGTGTGGATCCAGAACTGGCCTCCACAATCACTTACGGACTCATTGTTAAAACTGTGTTTATGAAAGACAATCTTACTCGGCTACGAGTGATCGCCAAAGAAGAAGACATGCAATAACTTAGTCCAGATCTAACTCATGGATAGTTGTGAGCATAAGAGCCACTTGTCTCCCAATAATTACCATACATTTAGCAGTTGGGTTGAAAGAATGTGCTTGCAGGAAGTTCATGAGTGTACTGCATACCCTTTTTGCATGTTGTCTGACTGCTGTGCAAACTTTTCCAACGATGATTCCATGAGCAACGCACAAAAGGAATCTAAGATATTCCTAATGGGATTAGTTTTCCAGGGTTCTTTAAAAAAAGCTCGAATACAGAGTATAGGAGACTAATTACACAATCCAACTGGACAGTAGATTTTTTATTCCCATTGAACTGGGTGGTGGAACACATGCTTAATTATTGCATTGAAGTCGATGGGAAAATTGTGATCAGTTGCCAAAGAGTTAAATTTACATTTCCCTTTTTGAAATAAAGCTGACAAAAGCTGGACTTTTCCAATACTTTATTGGCATGCGGCATAATCATAGCATAACATCATAGCATAACATCTCCTACATGTTAGAGATATCTCTCTACTGTTTTGCAGCATATTTTACTCAAATAAAATCAATACAGTAAAACAACTATTCAGTCCTCTAGCTAATAATCTCACATTACAACATCAAAGGTATTGTGAAAGACGTAAATGTCAAAGTTGCTTTTAATGCAAGGATAAGGAACCTATGGCCTTCCAAATGTTGTTGGAGGGACTCCAATTTGCATCGGCCCAACCAGCATGGCCAACGGTCACAGGTAATGGAGTTGTAGTTATGCGTCATCTGGAGGGTCCCTGCCTTCAGACTTTAGAAAACATAATGACAAGAGCTGTGCTAAGTATTATCTATTACTGATTTTTGAACATTATTGTGGAAATACTTTTTCTTAGCTGCCCCTGCTGCAACAAAGCATGTCTCTCCCATATCAGTCTCTACAGCCACAGTGGGCACTGTAACGCTCCAATAGTTTGACTTTACTCCCAAAGGCACTCTCTTCCATTGTACAGAGAGATGCTAACAAGCTGCTGCAGTGCAGAGAGATGCTAACAAGCTACCTAGGTGCTGCTCCTTCCTTCCTGAATTGACCTAACAGATGATCACTATGCAATCATTGCACAGTGAACAGGTTACAGCAGCCTCCCTTGAGCTGCGACTTCCAGCAGTGATTGCTAAAGCTGATGGGAGTTGTAGTCCAAATTAGCTGGAGGGCACCAGGTGGAGAAAGGATGGGTTATGGGATCACCTCAGGATGTCACATGGCAAGCAGATTTGTGCAATATAATGACATCACTAAGAATAAAAGCTAGCAAAGCCAGTTTACACAAATAAGCTCTCCATTTTGCCATTACTCCCCCCCCCAAAAAAAAATAATTGAGCAAGGGCGGTACAGCTGAAAACACTTGTGAGTTATTTCGACTCAGCCCTAATAACGGCTCTTGAAGTGCAACGCTCTGATATATGCCTACTCCAAAGTAAATCCCATTGAGTTCAATGAATCGTGCTTCCAAGTAAGTGGGTATAGGATTCCAGCTTTATTCTGCGCACCAGAGCAATGCCACATAATTATGGCCTATGTATGACCTAGCCTAGTGCATTTGAGGCTCTCTTTTCTTCCCTTCTGAACAAATGCAAGCAAATCAATCAGTACTTTTCCGCTCCTGGGAATCTTCTCGTGAGTTGGTTCCTTGGCTGTGGTCATGACTTTCATCAGATCGGTCTTCTTCAGTACTCTCAGGTGATTGATGGCTGTCGGGTCTGTCATTCTGATAGTCTTCATACGACTGGCGGCTGTTTTCCTCACTCTCCGATGATTGGCTGCTGTCATTTCTACGGACAGATGGACGCTTCTTACCACGCTGACTGCTCTTTCTCCTCAGGACACCCGAATACCCATGGTAATGCTTAGCTGCACTGCTGCCATGCCTTCCAGTATTAACCCTAGATGCCTTTTTGCTTGGCTTCATAACCTTCTTATTGCTCTTCACAGTGGCCAACGAGGGCCCCTGACTTTTAAGCTTCTCATTCTTTGGAATATTAAGGATGTCTCGGATACTGCCGTGAGACCCACGAGATTCAGACAGGGCACTTTTGAACTGGATCGATTTTTGACCACTGAGCTCCTCCTTTTTGTTGGAAGAATCTATATCACTCCTCTTGAGATCTGCAGAATCTCCAGTAGCTTTATTGTAACTGATAGCTCTTTCTGGAGTGTCCTTGTTGACTTTTTGAAATGTGACGCCAAATCCTGTTTTGCCATTTTCAGTCATCTTTGGGTCACCCAATGTGCTCTCATTAGCATTTTTGTTTGTTTTTTCATAACTGCCACCTTCACCAATCCTAGGCCTTTTATGAATAATACCAACTTCACCGGGACTTTTTCGACCATGCTGTGTTGCACCGGAATCAGAAATTTGTTTGCCGGAAAGGAGAGTAAGTTCACCTTTTGAATGTGACTTAGTAGTACCAGATCCATTTAGTTTCCTGCTCAATATAACTTTACTTTGCTTTGTTTTCTCTGCCTTGGTATCACCAAGCTCCCCCACGTGACTGCTAAGCCTTTCTTTGGTACCAATTTCACCACCAACTTTTTTTGGTAGTTTGGTAATACCAGCTGCGTCCAGATGGCTGTTGGGCCTCTCATTAGTGACATCCTCTTTGGTTCCATCTTTTTCCCACAGGTTGGTAACACCAGCTGCTTCCAGATGGCTCTTGGACCTCCCATTAGTGACATCCTCTCTGGTTTTATCTTTCTTCTGTAGGTTGGTAACACCAACTATTTCCACATGGCGGCCACTAGTGACACCATCTTTTACATCACCCTTTTTACGTGGTTTGGTAACTCCATATCCATCCTTCTGTCCATTAAGCTTCCTAACTGCCACTGTATACCCATCTTTGCCTTTTGTATGAACATTGTCAGTATCGTTTTCATTAGCCACTTTAATTTCACTGGTATCTACGATGTTAGTGTAGTTGCCTCTGGTTCTCATGAGTTCAATTTCCCCTACACGTTCTCGAGAGATGTTGGCTTTTACTTCGAGACTTGTGTATAGTTTGGTGGTACTGTTATCCCTTTTGCTTTTGTCTAACAAATGAACATGACCACCTTCTTCTTTTCCTGGCTCCCTATTGGTGGCATCAGTTATGACTTTCAAATGGACTTTTGAATAATCTTTGCTTGGTGGGTCTTTAATTTTCTTGGGAATATCATGGAAAGGATTGTTTTCCCAGACTGCACTGGCATCATTCTCCTTCATCTCTATTTTGATGTAGGGATCTTTTGATGTCTTGGTATTACTAGATAACCCAGATTTGCCATCTTTATCTTTCCCCCGAAGTTTATCAGTGCCTCTTGTGTCTTGATGGTCTTTGACTCGGTCATGATATTCATTGCCAATAATGACGCCATGATGGGTGTCAACTTGGCCTGGAAAGCCTATGTCCCCACTTCCATCTATCTCAATGGTATTATCTCCTGTAGCAATTTCATTTCCTTCCTTGTTGACAATTACCTCCAAGTGATGCTGGTGGAGATCCTGATTTGTGGTGTTTCCATAATGTCTATATAAATTTTGGCTGCTTCCAGTAGTTCTTCTGCCCTCGGTCTTCCTGCCATTTCCAGTTGCATCAAAGTGCTTCTGCTCTTCTCTTGCTTCTTGTGTTGTATCAGTGAAATTGTCAGTGGCCTTCCTTGGTACATTTTTTCTGTCAGACCCGTGAGTGATAATGGAAATGTTATTTCTGTTTTCTTCTTCTTCTTCTTTCTAAATTCCAAAAGAAAATAACGGTGAGCTTGACAGGTGAGTGTATTTAATTTAACAAGCAAGGTAAAACTTATTCATCGTTTGATTTGTTTATGGCTAATGTGTTTATCCATTGAGTAGGTGAGCCACAACCTTTGCTATTTCAGTAACAATTCAGTCTGGAATTTCCATGCTTTGTTCACTTTTTTATTTTTTACAGAGAATCCAGACCATGTCACTGGCAGACTGTTGCACTCTCTGTTTTCTATGTTGTCCTTTTCAGTGTTTTCCTTAGACCTGATTTGTGGGAATTACTTTGATTTTAAACAGTTTTAGAACCATCCTGCCCAGTGCCAACTGGCAAAATGCCAATGAAACATTTCAGGGCCACTGTGTGTGTGTGTGTGTGTGTGTGTGTGTAATTTAAATGCTTCCTGTTTGTAGCTTTGGCCCTTCTTATCATTTTCTGCTGAATGTGGCAGTGGGAATGCTGATAAATAGCTTGTTAATTGCCTCTTGGATTGCCTGTTAATTACCCTTTAATGTCAGTTACTGTTCTTGGGGAAGCAGGGAGCTCATTTCGGCAAGGCTGTTAAATTTGTGGGGTAGTTTTTTTTTAATGAGAATTACTTACAGAAGAATATTGGCCATTGGGATGGGGCATTGCTGGATAAATCAGCAGGACCTGCAGAGCCAGCCCACTTATGAGGCAAACTGTGGAGTTTGCCTCAGGCAGCAGGAACTACAAAGGCAGCAGATCCGGCCTCCAAGGAATGCATTGACTGCTGTTGCTCCAGCAGCGAAAGCTGCTGCAAACTCCTTGGAGGCTAGATCTGTCATCTTTTTGACAGCTCTCCCCACAAGCCACCTCTATAATGGCCTCTTGGCAAACAGAAGAGGTGCTGCTGGTCTCTTCCCACCCTTGTTCCCTATGTCGGTCATTATCCCCACTTGTTCCTGATACAAATCTTCACTCACTCTTTCCCTTGCTGCGAGGGCACCATTTTGTGGTTCACCTCAAGTGCCAAAATGTCTTGGGCTGGCCATGCTTATCTGTGTTGGACCATCATTTAATTCTGCTCCCAGCTGCTTAAAGGTAAAAGTAATGACATGCTCTGGTCCATGGGGTCATGAAGAGTCGGACATGACTAAATGACTAAACGGCAACAAAAGGGACCCCTGACCATTAAATCCAATCATGGACGACTCTGGGGTTGCGGCACTCATCTCGCTTTACTGGCCGAGGGCGCCGGCGTACAGCTTCTGGGTCATGTGGCCAGCATGACTAAGCCGCTTCTGCTGAACCACAGCAGCACACGGAAACGCCGTTTACCTTCCCGCCAGAGAGGTACCTATTTATCTACTTGCACTTCATGCTTTTGAGCTGCTAGGTGGAGCAGGGACCGAACAACAGGATCTCACCCCGTCACAGGGATTCAAACCACTGACCTTCTGATCAGAAAGTCCTAGGCTCTGTGGTTTAACCCATAGCACCACCCCATCCCATCCCAGCTGTCTATGGAAAAGCAAAACACTCCTCTGACATGAGCACCGGACCATGTTTCTGCAGATCTTGCTCAAGAACAGTTTACTTACTCGGCAAAAGCTGAGGAGTAAAGTCACTTTGGTGGCATTGCATCAGGACAGATGAGTGTGCAGATTTCGATACGTTTACAGGCCAGGGGACATTTCCAAGCTTAATAACCCAAGCACTTGTGCTTCAGGCTGCATGAATGCTTGTCATCCTGAAGGCAAGGGGTTGAAAGGTGTATCTCCTCTTTCCCCATGAGCCTTTTTCAAAATAAAATAAAATGGATGGGATGCTGGGATGCTGGGATGCTGTTTCTTGGTGCTGCAAATGAGAATGAAATAGCAACTGCAAGAGAGTTTGTGGGTGAAACTGATGTGCTCCTTGTATACCGTGTGGCGCTACTGCAACAAATGCAGACAACTAAAAAGGTGTATGAGCCAAAACGTTATTCTACCTGAATCTGTGTTTGATTGTTGGTCACTGCAGACGAGTACACGTAATTAAATATGTAAAACCCGTGCTTGGAGTGACGACCTTTGAGCATTATCTGGGGGCAGAAAAGAAGGCATTAAAAGTACTCTTGGAAATACCATGCTTCTGTTCATTTCAGCTATGCCTGCTTCTTGAAATAGGAAAACAACAACAGCGGCAGCAACACCCAATGGACACCAGGATGTTTGTGTGATAATCAACACTGCCTTCTGAATGGTCAGTATAATTATTTTTACAGTACTTTTAAATTTCATTGTAATTATCACAGTCTGCATTATTATTATTAGTCATTTCCCTCTGACCTCTCTGCTCACCTTTCTACCCCATGAAATCTTATGCCACATAATACATCTGTTCTACTTTAAAGAGCTGCAGGATTAACACGGCTACCTCTGTGGAAATTATTACAATCCCCACCAGAGGGCATGCTTAATCTTCCTTCCATATTCCAGAAGGCCGGTCTCTTTAGTCTGTTAGTCAAACCAGAAAGATGCAAGCAAGCTTTTCCAAAGCCGTCGATTTTGGGGTCACGGGGACTGTGCAGGGGGTCGGGTAAAGACTTAGGGATCAAAAGGGGGGAGGTCAAAGATGTGCAAAATAAGTTTAAGAGGTATAGCACAAAAAATATAATTCGTGCACTTGCCAATGAGGAGACTGTATGTAATAAGATGATTTCACATTTCAACAGTATTTCTCATTGTTTTCATGTTGTGGTTCATAGTAGTGGTGATAAATGGTTAATAAATGTTGATTATACTGTGGTACCTTGGGTTAAGTACTTAATTCGTTCCGGAGGTCCGTTCTTAATCTGAAGCACCACTTTAGCTAATGGGGCCTCCTGCTGCTGCTGCTGTTGCTGTTGCTGCTGCGCTGCCGGAGCACGATTTCTGTTCTCATCCTGAAGCAAAGTTCTTAACCTGAAGCACTATTTCTGGGTCAGGAGAGTCTGTAACCTGAAGCGTATGTAACTCGAGGTACCACTCTAAGTTGATATTTCTTGACTTCATTTCATTTATATTCTTAAGAATCTGCGTTGGGGCTAACAACAGCTTTATAAGCTCTTCAAGGGATCAATGAACTCAAGTTTATGAAATCCTGCCTTAACAACTAGGCATTGTATCAAATCCATTTTTCCCTGTCCATTAAAGCTTACACCACAACATATCTATGATTCTTTAAGATGACACAGGACTCCTGTTTGCTTATCCTTAAGTGTGGGAGTATCTCTAGGTAGTAATTTTAAAGGACTTTCCTCTCAACTTAAACAATGTTGATGGCATTCAGAATTTGGGCAATACGGTTCTGGAACATGTATATGTCCCCAGAAATTCTAGACTTCCTCCCCTCACATTTTCTTTAAAGAATAACGTGGAAGCTCAAAAATTGCTGTAACAAAGTGGAATTTATCTGAACTGTGTAATACTCTTCATTTCTAACACTTACAAAAGCTTGTCATTAACTTACAAAATGGCAATGCTACAGCAGTTCAAATATTGCACCCAAACAAATGGAAATGGGGGGGGGGGATTAAACCTCCCAGCAGCCCTCCTCCACATCAGCAAAAGCTTGTCAGAAAAGGATGAGCTGACATTGCTTCCTACCAATGATGTGGTAATCTGGATCATGCCTAGGGTTAGTCCCACCCTTTAACCAAGATGGGCCCTTGCCTCTAGAAGGTAGAGACACGGTGAATCAGTGGCCCTGTCACTCTGACCACTGCATCTGAAAATGCAGGTGCTCTTCGGGGACACCCCATCCTCAACTGAAATACTTTATTGTCACTTGTACAACTTGTATACAGAGAGATTACACAAGCACCCCCCACTCAGCTCTCTTAGTCTTAATTCCCCTCATTTACTGACACACACACACCAAACCTGAAAGTCAGTTGCCCTGTTGTTATCTTTTCATTCAGCAGCCTAACAGCCCACGGATAGAAGCTGTTCTTTACCCTGTTGGTGCGACTAATCATGCTTCTATTTCTTCTGCCTGAGAGCAGGAGATCAAGAAAGTGCCGACCAGGGTGTGAATCATCCCTGAGAATTTTCCTCACTCTCCTGAGGCAACGTTCTTCCGCTATTTCATCCAGTGGATTCACGGGACAGCCCATAATATCCTGTGCTGTATTCACCACCCTCTGTAGGAACTTCCTATCAGTTGATGTCAAACCAGTGTACCACACTGTGATGCGGTATGAAAGGACACTTTCTATTGTGGACTGGTAGAAGATCATCAAATGTTGATTGACATTGTTCTTTCACAATACTCTGAGGAGATTAATACTCAATGCTTCACGCTGAGGAAGGACCCTATGTTCCTCAGAGCAAGTTGTAGATCCTAAGAAGGGCCTTAAGGAACCTCTGAACAGGAGAGGGAAGAGAGTTGGCAGCGGTGGCAGTGGAGGAGGCAGTGGTTGGCCTGTCTTGCCACAGGTGGCATAATATTTTGTGCCAGCCGTGGCGCGGCTACAGAGCTGGTTCCAAAGACGCAAGGCCTCAGGGTGAGAAAAGAAAGGCCCATTCCTGTTCCAGCAATGGAAATTAGCATTAGAAAGCAAAGTGCATTAAAACCGAAGAGTATCCTATTGATTATGCCTCCGCGCAGCATCTTTATATTGAAGCACACTACTCATCCCATGTTTCTGTGGAACAGACAACACTTTCCCGCCTTCTTCTGCTAACAGAAGCTGAAGGAAGCCACGTTGTCATCAAAATACCTGACTCATTTACCTGGTGTATATACGCTCGGTCTTTATCACCCCTGTTATACAGAAAATTCCAGGTGGGTCTGAACCTCAATGCTTAAAATCCCTGATAGAGGATAAGGATCCAGAGATCACGCTAGGGGTGGTCAAATTTTGTGCGGCTGCCATAAAACTCAGGGAACAAGCTGTGCAATCACAAAGGCCAAGGCCTCAGATGCAAACTCTAGAAAATATTTTAGAGACTAAGACCTAAACCACATTTCTAATGGCTGTCATACTTGTATTGTTTATTGTCATATTTGATTGTTAATTCAAACTTAATTCTATTGTGTTTTATGTTCGCTTACTATGGTATGCGAATCTGGTCTGGGACCATAATAAATTTCGTTTCATTTACCTGGTGATCTCCCCGGCACTTCTGCTTTCCTTTCCTGTAATGGGGTTGAAGCTCCTGGAGAAAGATGGGAGGGGAAAAAACAAT
This sequence comes from Podarcis tiliguerta, assembly GCF_965153285.1. Taxonomy (NCBI): domain Eukaryota; kingdom Metazoa; phylum Chordata; class Lepidosauria; order Squamata; family Lacertidae; genus Podarcis; species Podarcis tiliguerta. The sequence continues at coordinate 15,391,151 of NC_139542.1, read as the reverse complement.
GTCAGGTAAATCTCTTCTGAATTGTTGGTGTGCTCTGCTAAAGGGTTGTCTACAGGTTTTCAGAGGGTGGCTGGGTAAGAATGTAACTTTGTTTTAGCTCTATAGCAGCAAACTCCTGGTCTTGTTCTGACACTCACCTGAACGTGATCTCAGAGAAGGTGAGGGAGGAGGCCACATATGCTGGCCCCACCTCCATGTTCTCCATCTCCACTGACTGCAGCCTCAGGTCTTTGAGCAGTGAGTGGGAAGGTGTATGCATGTTGGGACCTTCCACACAATTGGGAACCCTGAGCATTCGGGATTCCTTGAGGGATCTTACACCATCCGTCTCTATCCTATCACTTCAGCCTGCATATCTATAATGTTGGTTCTGTGTTTGTAAGGAATAATCCCTTCAGTGTGGCAGCACTGGAACGCACAACCTTCAATGTACTGTATAGCAAGGGACTATGGGACTCTGGGCAGGAAGCTGAAGAGCCTTGGGACACAGGTGGTCTTTTCATCACTCCTTCCTGTTGAAGGTCACGGCCCAGGAGGAGAGAGGAAAATATTGGAGGTAAACCACTGGCTGTGCACGAAGAGTTTGGCTTCTTGGATCATAGTTTCCGCTTCCTTGAGGAAGGACACCTGGCAAAGAGATGGGCTGCATCTCACAGCGGTTGGCAAGGATGTGTTTGCTAAGAATCTCGTGAGCCTGATCAGGAGAGCTCTAAACTAGAACTTGAGGGGGAGGGAGACAACATGGTCAAACCTCACCTGGAGTACTGTGTCCAGTTCTGGGCACCACAGTTCAAGAAGGACACTGACAAACTGGAACGTGTCCAGAGGAGGGCAACCAAAATGGTCAAAGGCCTGGAAATGATGCCTTATGAGGAATGGCTAAGGGAGCTGGGCATGTTTAGCCTGGAGAAGAGGAGGTTAAGGGGTGATATGATAGCCATGTTCAAATATATAAAAGGATGTCACATAGAGGAGGGAGAAAGGTTGTTTTCTGCTGCTCCAGAGAAGCGGACACGGAGCAATGGATCCAAACTACAAGAAAGAAGATTCCACCTAAACATTAGGAAGAACTTCCTGACAGTAAGAGCTGTTCGACAGTGGAATTTGCTGCCAAGGAGTGTGGTGGAGTCTCCTTCTTTAGAGGTCTTTAAGCAGAGGCTTGACAACCATATGTCAGGAGTGCTCTGATGGTGTTTCCTGCTTGGCAGGGAGTTGGACTCGATGGCCCTTGTGGTCTCTTCCAACTCTATGATTCTATGATTCTATGAACATTACAGATGACAGAAGAGCACTTGCTACTGGGGATAATAGCTTCATTGATGCACAGGAAGCCGAGGTGGGGCTCCAGAAACCTGCTAAAGGGCAGGAGATTACAAGAAGGAAGCAGTTGGAAGGAATGACTCGTGGTTTCAGTTGTCTCCATACAATTCTATTATCTAGTTGCTCTCTTTGCTCCATTCCTACTAACTCAAAGCAGAAATGGTGCCTCTCCATGCAAATAAATGTCACTCCTTGACTTTAATTCATGTAGAGGCATTTCATACAAAGGCACATGGGGAAAGGGGAACATTATGAACTACATCCTGTCATGTGAATCTGCCCGAACATTAGAATCAACACTGAATTCCAAAATGTGGAGTCCTAGCCATAGTTTTTCACCAAATGTCGCACTTCTCTGAATGTTGCACAGTCTGTTTACGTCGTGTCTTTTCATAGGTATGCGTTCCTCTATTGAAACTTTCTAAAAACATCTGTCCTCCAGATGTCACTCTTCCCCAAAAGTTACTCTCGGGAGAATCTGTATATCATTTCAGCCTGAAGTTTGGAATACTCACCAACTGAGCCCAGGTTAAGCCACAGAGAGTCAAGTACAAAACAGCAGCCTTCATCTTCAGAGCTTCCTAAGGACAGAGCAATATAACTGAGAAATGTTTTTATTTCACATTTAATGCCTATGATCACAATCCAAAATAACCCCTCCTTGCTCCTGAAAGCAAATCACTCATCGTTCTGAGAATCAACAATTAAAGAGTAATGTATTTTTAATCTTTGTTGGAAGCTGACAAGAGTGGGCTGGGGAAACTCAGCCAGATGGGCGGGGTACAAATAAATTATTATTATTATTATTATTATTACAACAATCATATTTCTGAATCAGAATGAATGGAGCATTGATTTGCAAAATGTGGAGCACAATCCTATCCTTGTTTATTTATTTATTCATGACATTTATAGCCCAATGTTCCTTCAGCGTGGTATACATTGACCCCCCCTCCCGCTTTTACTCTTACAACAGTCTTGTGAGGTAGGCTAGGCTGATAATCAATGTCTGGCCCAAGGACACCCAGCCTATCAGGCTTGAGTAGGGATTTAAACCTAGATACATGGTCAACTCAGCCGGTAGAGCATATATTGGGGAAAAGTGTGCATAAAAATGAAGCTGTTGGTGGAAATAATGTACAAAATTACATTATATTAAGGGGTATTGCTTTACAAAAAAAAATGTTTGCATTAGGCAAAACTGCATATAAAACCGTGTTTATCAGGGAAAAAATTGCACTAAAATGCTGATGAGTTTCCATGAGGATTTTTTTTTAAAAAAGCAGAAATAGTGGAGAACTGAATTTGATATAGGAAAAATGAGAAACTGACAGATCCTTCCAGTCCCTTGTTCTGATTGCAGTTTGCTTCAATAGGAGCTGTCCGCTCCTCCCCCCATATCTACTGCAGGCACTAGCTAATGGTGGTACAAATTGGGACCATTAACAGAGACCAAAAAATTACAGCCCACCCTCCCCCACATTCCCCAAGCTAAGGTCCTGATGGGAATTGGGACCCCGCACTGGCAATTTGTGTTGAACAACAACAGCAACTGTGCACTTAAGGGCACAAATACAGAACTAATGTGACACCTAGTTAGGCCCTTAGTTAATTTTACTCAGTGAGACTTAAGTCATAATTAAATTCTTCTATAGATTTCATTAGGATCCATCTAAACTGAAGACGGTACGCAACTAAGATTTGCTGAAGCCCACTGAAATTAATTGAAACCTGACTAAGTTAGGTCCATTAACTTCAACATGTCTACTCTGAGTAAAACTTGGTTGTTTGGATCCAACCTAATGTAAATTTCAAAGCCTTTGCATGCACATCCAAGCCATGGGGTTAGGTCAGTTGTGGATAACAGAGTATATTAAATAAAACAAGAGCTATTTGCACCTGCCAGCAATGGCAAAAGTTATTGCTGACGTGTCTCTCCTCCCGCTATCCCTCAAACAAGCAGAGTTTGCCTCGAAGCATCTAGCTTAAGTTGAGCACATTGCACCTCCAATCCTCGAATTCTTCAGTGAAGATATACAACAGCCTTTGCCAACCTGGTGTTTTGCAGTCCAAAGCCTCTGAGGGGCAGCAGGTTGGCAAATGTTGAAATGCAACATACCTGAGGTCAATTATGTAGAAGTATTGCTTTAAATTATTCAAATCCATAAAACTGCATAGCTACGAGGGAGGACCCAAACACCATTTAATCCACCTTCTTAAACCTCCACATGTTAAACCACATTATGCATAGCACATTAATTTACTTTTGCTTTATTTGTTAAAAATGTGTGTGCTGCAGTCTCTCTGTCATTGTAGGTTTTGAAGGTATGGTGGCCAGTGGGAAGAGAGCTCCTGCACTTTTAATAGTGGCGTAGAAGAGGAAATTTCTACACTACTATTAAAGGTACAGGAGCCCTGTCTATTTGTCCATTTGGCCACTTCTACTTGAAGTATCAGGATAGTAAAAATATAAAAGTGCAGATAAATTCAAAATACATGCCATTGTACAGAAACAACAGCAATAACAAAGGAAGCAATTAGAAAATCAGTGGCAAGCAGATCCAACCCTAGGCAAAAAGAAAAAGACCAAATTAAGAAAATCAAATCAGTTTACCTACCAAAGATCTGAGCAAATGTAACCTTTCTGGGAAATGATTGGGAAAAGAGGTGAACGAAAATGCAATCATTTAAAAATAAGGACTGACATACATGGTTGACAGGATACGGACTTGGGTGTGAAATAAAGAATAAGAATTGAATGGTTCCTAATATTGAAGGTAATGCTGTAATGTTGTACTGGAGGAGAAATATTGTTGATTATAATATACAACAATAATTGGAGAATCCCCCTTGGGCTTCTTGCATCGAAAGAAACGAAGGAACTGGAGGCTCCTGGGTCGAAGACTGGAAAAATATTGGCCAGCAGAGGAAGGAACAGCTGAATATTAATCTAGATCGAGCATTTGACCACTGTGAAGAAATATTGGATGTATGGCTGACAGATCTGAGCAAATGGGGCAAACTTTGCTTGCCATCTAAATAGTAACATAATACTCTCCTACCCATATTTTTACAGATCTTTACCTGGCATGCACTATGCACAAAGCTAAGTATTCTTTAATACAAAGGTGGAAACCTTCCATTGATATAACTAACATATACTGGCTCAAGGAAATGGGATTAGACTTTGATGGAGGTCCATCCAATTTCCATTTGTCATCATTCAAGCTTTGCAGCGTTAGAGAATGAAAGGCAGAATGTTAGGTTTAGCTGATCCAAGAGGAAGCAGGAGATTGTTATAGAATAGTAAGGAAATAGCTCACGTTTCCTGAAGAAGACAGGGTATCTTCAGCCGATGTTGGCAGCCTTTTGCCCACCTTGCTGAAGTTTAAAGTTTATTATAATGGTAATGGCCAATCAGCTCTGGCTGCTTTTAGCCCTTGCCCACAGATAAGTGGAGGAGGGTCGGTTTTAATCTAAAAAAGTCTTTGTGGTGGAAGCCAGCCATCTCATGTTCCATCGAGGTGGATAAACAAAATGCAGGTTATAAATATCTATTGTGCTGCTGAAGGTGCCTGATAGTGACTGACATTTCATGATGAGTGCTTCTAACTTCTTCAGTTAATACAGTGGTACCTTGGGTTACAGATGCTTCAGGTTACAGATGCTTCAGGTTACAGACTCCACTAACCCAGAAATAGTACCTTGGGTTAAGAACTTTGCTTCAGGATGAGAACAGAAATTGCATGGCAGTGGCAATGTGAGGCCCCATTAGCTAAAGTGGTACCTCAGGTTAAGAACAGTTTCAGGTTAAGAACAGACCTCCAGAACGAATTAAGTTCTTAACCCAAGGTACCACTGTAATATGGGTAGAACTATACTTATGAAATGGGACGCGGGTGGCGCTGTGGGTAAAAGCCTCAGTGCCTAGGGCTTGCAGATCGAAAGGTCGGCAGTTCGAATCCCCGCGGCGGGGTGCGCTCCCGTTGTTCGGTCCCAGCGCCTGCCAACCTAGCAGTTCGAAAGCACTCCCGGGTGCAAGTAGATAAATAGGGACCGCTTACTAGCGGGAAGGTAAACGGCGTTTCCGTGCACTAATCTGGCTCGCCAGAGCAGCGATGTCACGCTGGCCACGTGACCCGGAAGTGTCTCCGGACAGCGCTGGCCCCCGGCCTCTTGAGTGAGATGGGCGCACAACCCTAGAGTCTGTCAAGACTGGCCCGTACGGGCAGGGGTACCTTTATCATTACCTTTATACTTATGAAACAGGGGTGGTCTCAAGAGGCCTGATCCAGCCACCCATCAAGACTCCACTGATTTTGACAGCAGCAGCAAAAAAGAAAAAGAAACTGAAACTTAAGGGAGATAGATGGCTCATTTGATGAACAGAGAGGAGCAATAACCCCACTCCACAGATTAGCTGAGGAGATGAGGCCTATGTTCCTGTGCATATGCTTCTGTGTGTCCTTTGTATGTGAGCATCCTGTGTGCAGGTAAAGGTAAAGGAACCCTGGATGGTTAAGTCCGGTCAAAGGCGACTATGTGGTGCAGCAATCATCTCGCTTTCAGGCCGAGGGAGCTGGTGTTTGTCCACAGACAGCTTTCCGGATCATGTGGCCAGCATGACTAAACCACTTCTGGTGCAATGGAACACTGTGACAGAAACCAAAGCGCACATAAATGCTGTTTACCTTCCCATCACAGCGGTACCTATTTATCTATTTGCACTGGTATGCTTTCAAACTGCTAGGTTGGCAGGACCTGGGACAGAGCAACGAGAGCTCACCCTGTCATGGGGATTTGAACTTCCAACCCTCTGGCAAGCCCAAGAGGCTCAGTGGTTCAGACCACCTGCGTTCTGTGTGCATGCTCATGAGTGAGTGTGGGATGACCACAGCCACTTGAGACCATTACTGGCATGAGACCCCTGGAGGGTTAGCCAATGGTTGGCCCTTGAGACCCCAAAGATTAGCCATTTCTATGGGTGAATATTATGGTTTGATTTTTCTCATTTTCTTATTTTTTTATCCAATCTTAAATTTACTTCTCCATATTTTCACATCAGAAAAGAGTTTTCATGAACATTTTGTTGCAAATGTCTTCTCATATACACACCTTTGAATGTCATTTTTCTTAATATACACATTTCTCAAAGCAATTTCTCCATATATATATATATATATATTGTATGCCATTTACACCAATATATGCATTTATAGGCACACTTTACCTTATCATATGCATTCTTGTACTTGGCTGAAGAACTGCTTGGCTGAAGAACTGGATTTCAAAATTTGGAGATACGCAGAGTTCAAAGGATGGCTGCCTTCTGGTTTGCAGAAAGTATTTCAGAAAGTGAGAATTAAACAGGTTTGTCTTAAAGTGTGAACTGAATGGAATTCCTCCCCCATCACCCCGCCCCTGGCTGCAGGACACGCATGCCAGACCTGGGACCCGATGGCTAGCTACGCCACTGCCCTACATAACAGCTAGTTCAACTTTCCCTGTATCTTTATGATGTAAGCTGCCATATCTGAGCTCCTACTTCACATCATCTGCCTCTGGCCAGGGGCAGAGTAGACACACTTTCACAACATCAGCACATGGGATAAGTTGATATTACAGAGGGGATGGAGGAACCTGGCACTGAGCCACCATTTTTATTGGAAGCTGTTATATGTGACGCAAGGATGGGAGATCTGCAGCCTTGTAGATGATGGTGCTGGACCTCAACTCCCATCATCCACTGCTGGCTGGGGCTTATGGGAGTTAAAAGTACAGCAGTATCTGGAAGGATGTGTACTTCCCTGTTGTATGGCACAGTTCCAAACTCAGTGCGGTTTTGTAGGTTCCCTTCCATCTTATTTACCATCATGGGTGTTGAACTGAAAGCGATAAAGTTAAAAAGGAGGGCTACATCGAGTGAGTCAGAGCAATTATGTTCTGCTTTTTTGAGTACCGGGAATGCATTTTTGCCTAATTGGTTGTAATTGCAGCTTTTATTAAGTATACAAAAAAAAAAAAAAGTTGCTGTGGAAAGTTTAGGGAGTAATTGGTCTATTTTGCTTGAGTATCTGTAGGCAGCAAGTCTGCTTAGCCAGATGCATCAAGCAAATTTGAAGCATGGTAAGGAAATATACCTGTGGGCTGAGCTGAGGTAAGTTAAAGGGTAAGGCAGCTCACAGGGTGAAGAAAGAGGAGGCAGGGAATGAAATAGCAAACACAGCTTGATTGCCAGACCAGTACCGTGCCAAGTCAATACCCGTGAAAGCTTAAATATTTGCTGTGGTATTAAAATAAATGCAGAGCATGGGCAAACGGTAGATAAAATAGGGAGCTAATTGCTCATAATCCCCATTTAGATTTATTAATAGGTTCTGGTTTTCCAGTCTGCTGCTTTTATTAAAATAACGGCCATAATTCACAGTTGTTTTATTGGCGTAAATCATTGCTATGGCAACAGCCAAGGAGTGAAATACTGTGGTTGTGATTGATGAGTAATTTCAAGTAACCTCCTCTGGATTAATCTATGTTAGAAAACCCCAGCAGGTGTATGGAGGTCGTGGGCTGGCTGGACAACAGGACCTCCCTCAGGTAGGTCCATAGGAAAGCAGAGCGATGTGTTTGGCATCAACTTGGCTGCAGGAGTTGCTGGAAGGAGGCGCCATCCAACCATCTTTAAAGCCCTATGCGGCCTAGGACCCTCACACTTATGGAACCGCCTCTCCTGGTATGTCCTGCAGAGGACCCTAAGGTCCATGAATAATAATAGCTTAAAGGTCTTGGGCCCTAAGGAAGCCAGACTATCCTCCACCAGGGCCAGGGCATTTTCAGTGACAGCTCCAAGCTGGTGGAATGCTCTGTCCCACGAGACCAGGGCCCTGCAGGACTTGATTTCCTTCTGCAGGGCCTGTAAGACAGAGCTATTCCACCTGACCTTCAATTTGAATTAGCCTGATCCTCTATTCCCTTTTCCCTTCCTCTTCTATGAAGAAACCCTTTCTGGGACCCCACATTTAAATTCTTCCCTGGTCTCCTTGCTGGCCCTAGTAGGACCAACTTGGCCAGTTAGCCCTGGTGTTCATTTTATGTCTACTGACTGAGTTTTTTTTCTTCTTCCTCAAAATGACCCCTGAATTTTTGAATTTTATTGATATTGATGCTGCATTTTATGTTGTATTTTATGTTGTATTTTATGCTGTTTCTAAGTCACATTTTAATCATTACCCTCCCTTAGCCTGGTTTTTAAACTGGGAAGGGTGGGGTATAAATAATAATAATAATAATAATAATAATAATAATAATAATAATAATAATAATAATAATATCATCTTAGGGACTCCACACCAGATTTGTGGGTGTTTTCTCCTTAGCCTTTTCTTCTCCTGAAGATATCCCACGGGGCAGTGGAGGTTTAGGTTCAGAGTTTTCCTTTTCCTAGACGGGCTAATAACCAGAGTGTAGTTGTTGATAGAGTTTCCTTTCCTCTTCAGAGAAGGGGAACCTGTGGTCCTCCAGATGATGCTGAACTACATTTCCCATCATTCCTGACCACTGAACATGCTGCCTGGGACTGGTGGGAGTCCAATAGCATCTAGTAGGCAACCAGTTCCCCATTCCTTCTCTGTCTGCTTACTGCTAAAGTATTATGGTGGAGCATCAGCTCATAAGTAATGTTAGTCAGGTAGAAAACACTGCATGCATGATGGTAAGACTTGTGTGCTGTTTACTCGGTTGAAGGGAAGTTACCGTATTTTTCACTCTATAAGACGCACCAGACCATAAGACGCACCTAGTTTTTGGAGGAGGAAAACAATAAAAAATATATTCTGAATCTAAGAAGCCAGAACAACAAGAGGGATCGCTGCACAGTGAAAGCAGCAATCCCTCTTGCTGTTCTGGCTTCTGGGATAGCTGCACAGCCTGCATCCGCTCCATAAGACGCATACACATTTTCCCTTACCTTTTAGTAGGGAAAAAGTGAGTCTTATAGAGCAAAAAATACGGTATAATGTGGAAGAGGAAGCAGTCATCAAAGCTAGTTTACATTTTTACACATACACGACTAGAAATGCACAAGGGAATGTGGAAGTTCTACATTGTTTTGGTGGCTGCAACTTGAAAACTTATCTGCAGTGTTATCTGCGTCCAAACATGAAAAAGTGTGTCAAGAGAGGTTTCTGGTCCCATATATTTGTCAGGATTAGGAGTGGAGGAGAAATCCAATCGGATGTGCATTTAAAGCCTGATTATCAAATTTGCACCTTCTGAAACACTGTATGTGAACCAAAACACAGCGGTTCTTCAGAATTCGCGCTTCTCTGAATTTTGCAATGCAGTTCTCCAACCAAATGTGTTTACAAAAATGCATATATTTGAGGAATGTGTGCATGAAAACGACGCTATTAGTGAAGATGACACAAGAAAAATGCATTGCTGTGGGAAACTGCTTGCAAAAATGTGTACATTAGTCAAAAGTGCATATAAAAATGTGTTTATTAGGAGAAATTTGCACTGAAATTCTGATTAATTTCCATCAGGACTCCCCGCCCCCCAAAAAAAATATTGCAAATTGCTGCAAGATGTGTGGAAGATGAAGCTCTGGGAGAACTGAACCTTACAGATCCTTTCATTCCTAGTCAGGATCTGGATGTGAATGTTTTATGGTTATGCCACATAATGTTGACACCAGTACTTGAATTATAAGGGGTAGTGGAGGCTCAGTTACCTTTTATTATAAGTCCCATAGTTCCTATTTTCAGAAGGCTATTGGGGACATAGTCTGGCTAAAGTTAGGGGATTCAGTAGATGGGATATTTCATAACAGAGTCCCCTACCGTTCTCTCATCCTATGTCTTCACCTGTAATTTGAGTACTGGGTTTTACACTGTTCAAGCTAAGCAGATTTCAGCCTGGCTGGATAGGATGACCTCCGGGTGCCCCATGAAAACTGCTCTGTGCTTCCCAAAGGCAATGTGGAACGAAATGAAACTGGCCCAACAATTTCATCATTCTTTATCTTTACTTAGAGCAAATCCAGCCTGCACAGTGTTTCAAAACTCATCTTGACTTTAACAGAAATACACGGGCAGAGCATGTACAGCATACGACACACTTCAGTTTGACAATAACTCCATTTGACACACTTCCGAACCGTTCTAAAAACAAAACTGCAAACCCTACAAAAAGTCCACAACGGGTACATGAATACTGGTCAAAAGCGCAACAAAAACAGTTATTTAAAAAAAAAAAAAAACCAGACAAAAAGAATACATTTTCATAGTTAGCAGTAAAACCAGACAGCAACCTCCACTCTCACTTAAAAGGCACCATGTTATATTGTGATACATCTTCCTGAGTAGGCATTTGCAAAGAACTGCCATGCAAAACATTAAGCAGGCCAAGAGACGGCTTCTTTTCTTCATTGGTTGTAGTAGTACTCTTGGCCATAGACGTCATACCCATGGCCTTTGTAGTAGCTATACTCGTCCTCATAGGCTCTGAAAGTATCCCCGCGGGGCTGCCCATTCTCACTCGCGTAGTATTCTGTTTGAACCTCATAGCCATTCTCATAACCAGTGGTGGTGGTATCGTACGGCCACGGCTCTTCAGAAGGCGTGTCATAGTGCCATTGGTCCTCTGTGGTGGTTTCATATTGGTCCTGATACTCCGTGGTGGGGAGGACTGTGGGGAGCAGGGTGGTGGGAACAGCAGTGGTCGCTTCGTTTTCTTCCCCTTCCTCCTCTTCCTCTTCTCCATTGCCGCCGTTTCCGTTCTCTTCCGCAGTGCTGTTGGTGCTCGTGCCGTTGACGCCGCTTCCGTTCTCGTCCACCGTCTCTGCTTCTTCCTCTTCCTCCTCTTCGTTTTCTTCTTCTTCGTCACTGTCTTCCTCTCCCTTCCCTCCTTTTTCAGGAGCTTTGTCCTTTTCACCCTTTTTAGCTGCTCCTCCGTTTCCAGGTTTCTCCAGGGGCTCTTTCTTTATGGGGCCCTGCATGGACACATCAAATATTGGGGGAGGCAGGAAGGGGGAGAAAACCCAGAGTTAGAATGGAGGTAGGTGATCCAAGGCAATCAATCCAAAATATGAAAGCTAGGAACATAGTATAACAACTTTTCCCACTAATCAACATACCATGTTCGCATGTGATCCCAAATAGCAGTGAACAGGAGTTGTCTAACCCTCTACATGATACAACTTTGACCGTGTATATATTAGCAGCAGCGTTCAAAATTCACCAGGCACATTTTGCACCTGGTTATTGGCCACTTAAGGGATGCGGGTGGCGCTGTGGGTTAAACCAGAGAGCCTAGGACTTGCCAATCAAGGGACAGATATGCCCCTGTCTGAGTTGGATGAGGACCATGGCATGGGAGCGGGGATGGAAGCTTCAACCCATTGCCCCCCACAGCAGTTCTGATCTGAATCATCTCCCCTCCACCCCACTATTTGCAATGGGAGGGGAACTTGCCTTAACGCTATTAAGAAGAAAGCACCCCATTATATGGGATGGTTTGAGGCAACAGGCTGGTAGTAGCAACCTGTACAGCTTTCCATTTATTGCAGGGGTATTAAAGGTCCACCAATCTTACCTGCTTAGGAGGTGTGGCTTTGCTAGTGCCCTTTTTATCTGCAGTCACTGCTGCAGTAGGAGCCTCTGTCGCCTCTTCATTCTCCTTTCCACCTTCATTGTTTTCTTCATTTGACTGTCCCTGGAGATGTATCAAAAACCAGGAATATCAGAATTGATTTATAGAATGGTTTATAGAATGGACAACTCTCTCTCTCCTTCCATTTCTTATGTGTGCAATAACCATATATCTGTTTAGCTTCCCTGTTTAGGGAAGCTTTTAATGTTTAATAGGTTATTGTATTTTAGTGTTTTGTTGGAAGCCGCCCAGAGTGGCTGGGGAAACCCAGCCAGATGGGCGGGGTATAAATTTATTATTATTATTATTATTATTATTATTATTATTATTATTATTATCACATCAGATTATGACGGGTGCATAGAGAAGACATTAAACAGCTCTTTATGCACTATATGAAGAAGACCTTTGTGATGCTCAAAAGCCTTCACTGTCATCAGAAAGTGACATAAATTATAGCACCTGTCTACCTTCCACTTTGAAATCGTCCCAGCTCAACAGAGTCTATGGTGTGTGTGAGAGAGATCTAGGACTCAGCTATACAGCTGCAAATAAAACGTTTTGAATGTGTTGTAAAGTGCAATATATAATTGTGACACAAGATGGTGGTTGTGAGCTATAACGAATTCAAAGCATTTTCCAAAACGATTTTTTTTTATTAAAAAAAAACCATTTTCACAACGTTTTTAACATGCGTGCAGATTCCACCAGATAGACAGACAACGAGACGGCTGATAGATAGATCCACATGCCAGATCAAATGAAATGGAAACACTGCTAACCATATTTTATAAAAAACAACAGACGAAGCTTGAAAAAAATGTTTCCAGGCTAATATTGGAATGATGATCCAAATGCACGCATGTTGCATTGTGGAATCACAACTAGCATCTGGTATTTATTCTAGAGCAGGGGTCAGCAAACCTTTTCAGCAGGGGGCCGGTCCACTGTCCCTCAGAACTTGGGGGCGGGGCGGGCGGACTGTATTTTTTGGGGGGGAAATGAACGAATTCCTATGCCCCACAAATAACCCAGAGACGCATTTTAAATGAAAGCACACATTCTACCCATGTAAAAACACACTGATTCCCAGACCGTCCGCAGGCCGCATTTAGAAGGTGATTGGGCCGGATGCAGGCACATTTTAAGATTTAAATTAGTTTGACTGAGAGATGGGGGATTAGAGCACTTTCTGCTACAGCTGTCATCAAGGCATCTGATATCTGAAGGGCGAACTGGGAAAGTGAACCTCAGGTCCTGGATAAAACTTGATCTCAAACATTTGCACTGGCACCAGTGCCCCCAATGCTGGCACAACCTCACCGCAAACTGGCATAATGTCATGTTTTGCAGCATTGCTCTGGCATTGCTGTTGGTCAGAGCAAGCTAAGTACTTCTGTGCCGGGACATCAGTTCTTAGGATCAGGCGGTTAAAACACTTAAAATAAGATGTCGTGCAGTGCCAGTAAAAACCTACGTTATTTTCTTCTCTGTTGCGAGAACTTGCAAAATTGCATGGTGTGGCTGGCTATTTGGATAGCAATCTGAGAGCATCACAACCTCTATAAAAAGCAATTATAGTATTCTTGTTTGTTTAAATGTTCCTGAGGTTCTGCTTTTGTCGAGGCTGGACACAGCCAGTAGCAAAACCATTGAGATGGATCCGAGAAATACAGTGGTGCTTTCTGAATATTCGCAAGTGACATTCTGCTTTTCTACATACTGAGGATTGTGAGTAGAAGCCTCCAGCTGTCTGCTGTGGCAGCTTGGAATCCCAAGAGCCCTCTTTCAACTGCAGCATTGCATTACTACCACTTACATCCTTGTCAGCACCTGACAGAAGAGTGGAAGAACAAGGAAGTGCTGCCAGGATAGGTAAATAGGTGAGCAACAGCTCTGAAGGAAGGGATGTAATGAAGCACCCCACATCCCTGTAGCAGCTGTCAGCTACTACAGTCAACTAGAGGCTTCTATGTGGTATTTTTCCATTGTTCCTTTGAACATATTTTCAAATGACTTACAGTTTTTTAAGATCGCAATAAAAAATTATTGGGAAATATAATGCTTTCATTTAGTGCATTTCCATCCACCCCTGAGGGGCTGCTTGTAATGTAAGTCTTACCAGGATTGGTAAGATTTTGCAACCTAATTCAAAAGATCTAGAGGACCCTCACTGTCCCTTCCAACTCTACAATTCTATGATTCTATGACTGTGCTAACTACCTACTATTTCCCACTTAGAGACCCACATGTCTTCAATTCCCCCTCCCCACTTTGTTCCTTTTAAAACCCCCAATTTACACCCCCACCTCTTTGAATATATATATATATATGTAATCCACATACATTCAGTAAATTGTGTTTTAGAGTACCTTTCTCCATACCGTTCTAGTTACTAATTGCTTCCCAACAAAATAGATTATGGACAGAGGGTACAGTGCAAACATTGGCTCTGATGTTCGGACCTCCTGCTCCCGTCCCCCCAAAAAAGCATTGACACAGGATAATTGCCTCTCATGTGTGCAAATTACAGCCTAGCAGAGCTGGTAACAAATAGATCTTTACCTCTAAAGCCCTATTCTGCTGCAATTTGGGTTTGCCAACTGTGAGCATTATTTGTTTGTTTGCTTCTTTGGAAAGACAGTCCCCACCTTTCCATTTTAAAGACTATACTCAAGGCAGTTTACAGCAAGTATTAAACACACACACACAATATACATATATTGCATGAATCTGCCATTTAAAAAAAAAATCTGTTTGCAAATTTGTATTTAAATATATATTTCTGAATGTATTTTCTCACAAGAGATGCATTTATCAGTACAGTGGTGCCCCGCAAGACGAATGCCTCACAAGACAGAAAACCCGCTAGACGAAAGGGTTTTCCATTTTTCGATGCGCTTCGCAGGACGAATTTGCTATGGGCTTGCTTCGCAAGACGAAAATGTCTTGCGAGTCTTGAGATTTTTTTCCGCTCCCCACCCCCTTTTTCTAAGCCGCTAAACTGCTAATAGCCTTTTAGTAGCTAAGCCGCTAAGCCGCTAAGCCTTTAATAGCTGCTAGTAGGGTTTAATAGCCGCTAAACCGCTAATAGCGCTAATCCGCTAAGCCGATAATAGGGTTGCTTCACAAGACGAAAAAACCGCTAGACGAAGAGACTTGCGGAACGAATTAATTTCGTCTTGCGAGGCACCACTGTATCCTTTATCTCACTGTACACATTTATAAACATATTTTTATCCAAAAATACATATTTCTAAAGGTACTTTCGTACATTTTATGGTGTTCACACAATATATTCAATAAGTGTACAGTCTGTACCTGTGTACACAGATAGTTGAGCTGCATGCTTGTGGAGTCATTCACATGTCAATTTCACTGGGTGTACAGTTTGTGTGCCTGTGTACACAACAGCTGACCTGTCCAAATCAACAAGTGTACACTCTTTCACACAAACCCTTGTACGTGTGTAGAGACTGCTTGTGACTTAGCAACACTAGCAGCCAAGAGAGACAACTCCTTTCCTCAGAAAACTTGGGAACTGTAGTTAAAGGTGCTGGGAATTGTAGCTCTCTGGTGGGGGAAACTACAATTCCCAGAATTCTTTGGGGGAAGCCAAGTGCTTTAAGAGAGAAAGGGGGGTTGCCTTACTAAAGACAGGAGGTTAACTTTTTATTAGGGACCTGTCCAACTCTCCTTCTATGACCAGAAACTCCTTCCATTCACACAGCAAGAAGTTAGGATGCAAAACAAGGTGTTTGTCTCCCACCCAGGAAGAATGGCAGATGAAGCTGATGGACTACATGGAAATGGTGGAAATGACTGGCAGAATCCGAGACCAGGGAGAAGAGTCGATGGAAGAAGATTGGAAAAAAATTAAAGTATATTTACAGAAATATTGCAAAATTAATGAATGTTAGAAAAATACTGGAATGAAGTTATATGGTTTTAGCAGAAATGTTATAAAGAATTAAGCAAAAACTGATTGTTAATGGGTTAAGGTGGAAAATTTAGAGTAAGATAAATTACAGAACAAAAAATTGAGAAAGAGGGAAAGGATTTGCTGAATTAGCTAATTTGAACTAGAATACAAAAAAGGGAGGTGTGAGGAAGTCGAGGAAACAAGTAAATGAAAGATAAAGATATGGAATTTGGATGTGTTTTTAAATGTTTTTGTTTTTTCTTGTTGTTTTGATGTACTGTTTTTTCTTTCAACCTGGCACTTCTTCTGATCCACCAGGTACCATTATTTACCCTCAGTCACCAGGCACTGCTCTGCTCTGCCCCTATCCTACCAGGCTCCACTTTGTGATCCATCGAGTCTCATCCTCTAGTTTCCAGATTCTGCCCCTAAATCTCAAGGCCTGTGCCTCAGGAGAGCTGGCTAATTGTCACAGTGACAAGGAGAACCCTACTCAGAAGTAAATCCCCATTGCTGAAGCCACAGAGAACCTATGAAAGAGCCTTTGGGGGGAAAGCCAACAAGGCTTTCTCTAGTAACCAGAGAAATAATAAAAGGTTGGGCGAGATGGTGAGGTCTACATTTAACTTAGACCCACCCCAATATTTTCTACATCAAAACAACACCCTAACAGAATGGGCCTAGAAGGCTCAAGGCTTGAGACAAATGTGTGTAAAGTTCTGATTCTCATGCAGGAACTTCATTTACATGGGAGAAAACATCTTCCCCCAAAGTACAATAGAACATAGTGGCACTCTTGTAGCTTTTGACATCCAAGTCAGGCCAAAAAAAATCATTTTTTATAAATACTCTTGTGTCTAAGCACATATTGACCCAAGAGACCATAACGGTACTGAAATGAAGAAGCTATTCCAGGCTGTTCAGGTAAAATATGTGTTCCCCAAATAACATGTATACCAAGATACATATTTACTTAGGAGACTATATCGGCTCTCAGGGAGCTAACACGGTCCTGAGGTAAATACAAACATGGAGAAGATGCATAACAGCCAACACTTCAAATACGCCAGCGCCCAGACCTGTGTCAGGGACCATTGCTCCTTGTGGACACATTGTCCCTTTTTGTGTTAATGGGCTTGCTTTCTGTTTGACTGAGGTGGGTCTTGTTGTGGATGGCTCTTTGGGGACAATCCAAAGGAAATAAGACTCAAGTCCACTGGCTTAAGGAGACCTAAGTCCTATTGAGTACAGTGGGGCTGAGGAGTAATGGGAAAGCCCTTCCTGGAATCTGCCAGGTTGTGGATTGGGTAGACTTCGTACAGTTGAGGGAGCAGGCGGAGACGCAGGGGAAAGGCTAGGCTGAACCTTCCTCCTTAACATAACTATTTTCTTGATGTAGGAAGTGATATCTGGTTTTCAACATCGCAATATATCACCAACTAAACATCTAATATACCAATACCTTGAAAGTCGAACGGAATCCGTTCCATAAGTCCATTTGACTTCCAAAATGTTTGGCAACCAAGGCGCGGCTTCCGATTGGCTGCACGACCTTCCTGCAGACAACCAGAAGCCATGGAAGCAGTGTCAGACGTTCGGGTTCCAAAGAATGTTTGCAAACCAGAACACTCACTCCGGTTTGCGGCATTCAGGAGCCAAAACGTTCAAGTTGCAAAGCGTTCGTCAACCAAGGTATGACAGTATATCACAATGTCTAAAATAAGGATGGAGCTATTGGCTGGCTTCATGGTTTTCCCCACATTGTTATTTTTGCATAACACACACACACACACACACACACACACACACACACCATGATTCATGATATATTGCCAGGTCAAAAATTATGAAACCAATGTCACGATATGGACTTCAAACCTGCTTTGAACTATATATCGTCCAGTCCTCACACTCATCATGATTCGCAATATATTGCCAGGTCAAAAATTATGAAACCGATATCACAAAATGCACTCCCAATTGGTTTTGGATGATATATCGATCGTATATATATCACAAGGTGTTTCTTTAAATCATAATTCTTTAGTTATGTGATTATCCTTATAAAAGAATGCCTGAGGGTGAATTAAAGCTGACCTGCCCAAGTACTGAAGAACAAAATATGATTGAATGGTTCACCTGAGGACCATAACAGCTGCATTGGTATAAATGGACAAAAGTCACATCTGTCTCTAAACCTTTGGCTCTCACAATCTCTCACTGTGTCTTTAAGGGTTACTTCTTGTTTAGATGACTTGAGACTTGAAAAATATTGCGAGGAACCAGAATGGAAACTTGTGGGCAGTTAGTAATCGTCACCATGGACGCTCGCAGAGTACAGTCTATAAAAACAATCCTGGTTGTTTTCTTATGCTCCTTGGTTTGCTGTGACCAATGCCAAACATGTCTCTTACCCCTTCTTCTTCTTCTTCCTCCTCCTCTTCTGAACTATCACCACCATAGCCTTCTTCGGATGAGTCACTGTTAAACTAAAAAGAGATACAATTGTGAGGCATTTCCCGTATTTCTATCACAAAACAGAATGCTGAATTATACACATGTAAATGGTCAGCTTCAGTTCTCAGAAAAACACCCACCCCCCAAACAGCAACAATCCCATCTGCACTATACATTTAAAGCAGTATCATCCCACTTTAAATAGTCACGTCTTCACCCAAAGAATCTTGCGAACTGTAATTTGTTAAGGGTGATGAGAGTTGTTGGGAGACAGACACGCACCCCATTCCCCTCACAGAACTACTATTCTCAGATGTCCTTGGGAAAAGGGATTGATTGTTAAACCAATTTGGGAATTACATATATAGTGCAGAAGGAGCTTGGTAATCCACATGCTTGTTATGCATATATATATGAGGCCAGTGGCGTAGCGTAGGTTGTCAGCACCCGGGGCAAGGCAAGTAATTTGCGCCCCCCCCCCCTCTGCACTGTCCCTCCCCCAGGTAGTCCCTCGCTCTCTCTCCGCACCGCACCGCACGCCTGGCACCCTCCCCTCCACAGTAGGCGGCGACCCGGCTGCTCGGATCGGATTCACACAGCCAGCACTGCAGTGAGAGAGAGAGAGAGTGAGCCAGGTAGGGGCAGAGAGCTGCGAGTGCGAGCCCCCCCCCAGATGTTGCGCCCGGTGCGGCCGGCCCACCCCTGCACCCCCCATGCTATGCCACTGTATGAGGCTCCACATTCAAAGTTTAAAACCAGAAGGTCTCTGGTTTGTTCTTTGTCCTGCTGATACTGTGAAAGTTATTTCTTTTTTAATGAGATTTACAGTGGGACCTTGGGTTACAAACACCTCGGGTTACAGACTCCCCTAACCTGGAAGTAGTACCTTGGGTTAAGAACTTTGCCCCAGGATGAGAACAGAAATTGTGCGCCGGCAGCAGCAGGAGGCCCCACTAGCTAAAGTGGTACCTCAGGTTAAGAAGGGTTTCAGGTTAAGAACGGACCTCCAGAAGGAATTAAGTTCATAACCAGAGGTACCACTGTATAGACAGCCCTTCATCATAAGAGCTCAGGGTGGTTCACAGAATAAAACACAGGATAAAAACAAGTAATTATTAAAAACAAAACAGTAAAACAATAACCCATAGACACATTTAAAAGGTTGTAGAATATTAATCAGCCAAAGGGGGACATTTTTGGCTGACGTCTGTCTATCTATCTATCTATCTATCTATCTATCTATCTATCTATCATCTATCTATCTATCATCTATCTATCTATATCTATCTATCATCTATCTATCTATCTATCTATCTATCTATCTATCATCTATCATCTATCTATCTATCTATCTATCTATCTATCTATCATCTATCTATCTATATCTATCTATCATCTATCTATCTATCTATATATCATCTATCTATCTATCTATCTATCTATCATCTATCATCTATCTATCTCTATCTATCTATCATCTATCTATCTATCTATCTATCTATCTATCTATCATCTATCTATCTATCTATCTATCTATCTATATCTATCATCTATCTATCTATCTATCTATCTATCTATCTATCTATCATCTATCATCTATCTATCTATCTATCTATCTATCTATCTATCTATATCTATCTATATCTATCATCTATCTATCTATCTATCTATCATCTATCTATCTATCTATCTATCATCTATCTATCTATCTATCATCTATCTATCTATCTATCTATCTATCTATCTATCTATCTATCTCTATCATCTATCTATCTATCTATCTATCTATCTATATCTATCTATCTATCATCTATCATCTATCTATCATCTATCTATCTATCATCTATCTATCTATCTATCATCTATCTATCTATCTATATCTACCTACCTACCTACCTACCTACCTACCTACCTACCTATCATCTATCTATATCTATCATCTATCTATCTATCTATCTATCTATCTATCTATCTATCTATCATCTATCTATCTATCTATCTATCTATCTATCATCTATCTATCTATCTATCATCTATCTATCTATCTATCTATATCTATCTATCTATCTATCTATCTATCTATCTATCTATCATCTATCTATCTATCTATCTATCTATATCTGTCTGTCTGTCTGTCTGTCTGTCTACCTATCTAAAATTATGCGTCTAAACTTAAACAAAGAAGCAAGGATTATGAAAAATGGATGCTGCTCAGCATCTGACCTTCAGCCAAAAAGTTCAGAGGAGCTTATCATAGAATCATACATCTGATGCCCAGAGAGACTTCCATGCAGGCTTTTTATATGGCGACAGGCCCACTGAACTTCAACCATAGAGCTGCATATTATGCCTTCAAGACCCCTTTTTAGTGCCATGGGCTAGACCACACTTCTCAGCTCACATAGCACCTTGGCAATGCTCTCAAGGGGGGCGTGGAGAGATGTCAGTTTCTTCCTATCACCCATATAAAGATCAGGAATCTTGCAGAAGCATCCTGTGTTTTAGGTTAGGAAATGTTATCCCATTACAAGCGTCAGGGGTCTGAACAGTGTACCTAGAACTGTACCCAGACACCCAAGCAATCTACATATGTTTGGGTTGTATGTCTATATTGGCCTTAACCTAAAAGCCATGCCTGTTTTTTATGAGGAGGCAAACAAGAAAGATATGAACAGGATTCATCTTCTACACAGCGAAGCACAAAAATATCTCTGTACTCAAGAGACATGCCAAACCACTATTCTGCCGGCACAACATTCCCAGAAGCAGGGCCATTTTTAGGCTTCTTGCATGAGCTATCCTTGAAACCATGTAATTAGCGTCCCCCTGCCCCAGCTGGAATCTCTCTCTTATGTGCAAGAGTAGGGGTAGAGGGACAATGTCAATTCTGTTTGCGTTTCAAAGGGAACCTGAACTTACTTAAACAATATGAGACCCGAAACACAGCCGTCCTTTGACATTCACAGTAATCCAAATTTTGCAATGCACTACTCCAACAAATTAATGTCTACAAAAATGCATATTACTTAGGTGAAAGCATGCATAGATTAAATCCAGTTGTGAAAATAACATGCAAAAATGCTTTACCTTACAAGAAATGGCTTGCAAAAAAATGTGTACATTGGTCAAAACGACATACAAAAATCTGTTTATTAGGAAAATTCTTTAGGAAATTTCCTGAGGATTTTTCCCACACCCCCCCCCCCAAATGCTAAAGAAATGTGGATAACTGAATAAGACTGGGGGGAAATGAGATACTGAAGAGAACCAAAATTGTGGGATCCTTCCATCCCTATTCAAGAGACAATGATCAAGACTCCTCCATATGAAACTGCCATGGGAATAGCTGCAGGCAAAGGTTTTGTTTCCTTTTCTTATCTTTACAGTGGAAGTTGTTATTATAAGAAATATTGTGACTTGTATTCAGAGGCATGAGGCAAGTTATCTCATGCTCTCCCTCCCTGGGCCATCATCACTGATCTCACGGGGACCAGCTTAAAATTCTAAACACGCACACCCCTTTTGTGTGGTGTATGTGGCAAGGACCTGAAATTACAAAAGAGATTTCACATAGGGCTTGTGGGTTTCATGGTTCTGTGACTTATATGTCATTTCTGAGGGCTACACATAGATGGAGATGGTCTATTAGGGTGAATGGCAGACCCTATTTTCCAGGGACAGCCCTGGTTTCTGATTTGGTCCTGGAATGTCCTGCTTTTCCTTAGGACATCCTTATTTTCATCAGAGAAATGTTGGAGAGCATAGAGTTATGCAGTGCTTTTTTTCCTGGGGGAAATGCATACCCCTAAACATGTTGTGAGTCTTTGTACTTTTGTCCATTTACTGTATTTATTTCCCCCGATTTGAACTATAAAATGGTGATATTCTTGAGCCAAAATGAGAGTACAGTCATACCTCTGGTTGCGAACATGATCCGTGCGGGAGGCACGTTCGCAACCCGCAGCGTTCGCAGCCTGAAGTGCCACGTCTGTGCACACGTGTGATATCATTTTGCGTTTCTGTGCATACATGAGCGCTGAAACCTGGAAATAACCCATTCTGGTACTTCCGGGTTTGGCGTGGTCCGCAACCTGAAAATGTGCAACCCGCAGCATTCGTAACCTGAGGTATGACTGTACCCCTAAACATTTTTTTAGGGGAAAAAAGCACTGGAGTTATGTGACCCCTGAACCAAGGAGATAAGCAATACTACAACATTTAGAAGACATCTGAAGTTAGCCCTGTGTAGGGAAGATTTTAACATTTAATGTTTTATTATGTTTTCATATGTGTTGGAAGCAGCCCAGAATCGTTGGGGCAATCCAATCAGATGGGTGGGGTATATATAATAAAATTATCATTATTATTATTACTATTACTATTACTACTACTATTATTATTATTATTATTATTACAAATGTTGAATGGTATGGAATGGTGCACTGTTCAAGCAACCTCATTCTGCCTACTTGTCTGCCTGCTTACCTACATCCAATCCAGAAGGTGGCAGTAGCTGTGGCTTCCGCCTCCTTAATTTCAGGATTGCCATTATAGAACTCAGAAGGGAGGAGAACGACAGCAAAATGATAATTTCTTGTCTGTGCCTCTTATTGGCTCTGACTTCTCCTACTGTTGGCCTCCTAGCATTCCGCCACACCAATCCCAATGGACACCAGTCGCTACTACACAGAGGCAAAACACTAGAGCCATCATATAATAATTAATTAGGCTCAAAAAGGCCTCTAACTCAGCGTCTGTATTTGCCTTTATTTTGTGTCTCAGTAATGGTTCTTACATTTTGAAAAGGAATTGCATTTACCTGATATCTCTTTACAGGTGGGTAGAGATAGGGGTACCTATAAAGAAAATACCTATATCTGTTCTTGAATACCTGTCAGAAAAAAGATAAAAGAATTTCAGCTGTCGAATTTAAGGAAAGCATCGACACATTTCATTCTGAACTGAGAATTTGATTTAGTTGACAACATACTGCATTTTCTTCAGAATCCTCTGCTTTGAATCTTCTTCTGAAGTTTTTTACCTGCAAGTAAAGAAGAGATTACTTAAGGCGGTGGTGATTTTCCCTTTTTTCCCTGCTCGCTTAGCTGGGTTTGGGTGCAGGCCTTAGTGGTTCCTAGGTGAAACACATATCCACAATAGAAAGGAAAGTGTTCTTTATTCCTTCCTCACTTTCAGGCTTCTGATCTGGGGTTGTGTTGCAGTAATTGTATTTTGTCCATACGTTGCACTAAAGTTTGCTTCTGCTTTAGCTTCACCCCACCACCACACACACCCCAAACAACGACACTAGAGTGACACCTAGTGATGTATGCATGATTGGCCTTCATAGATCAAAGCTATTCCTGCTGAGCAAAGAACCAAAACAGTTATCCTTTCTTTCTTTCTTTCATTCATTATCTGTAGTGGACCTCTCTTTATATCTGTGGGATGGAGTTGGATGGGATATAGAAAAGAGCAGCAGTGTGATAAGAGAAAGAAATATATCATTCTAAACTGTACAATGTACTATGTGCAGGGATATAAGAAGCCAGAGATTTCCACCCCATCCTGTGGTGTTGTTGTTGCCACCAGCGTTGCTTCCATTTTGCTGCAGTTCACCTTCTTCTACAACCTACATTATTCACCTTGCTATTTGCTGTGGCCAAAAGCAATCAAATCAGTTATGTAATTAATTTCAATGCATTTCACTGGCAGGGAAACATCAGAAACATTTGCAGACTGAAAAAGACAGGGCCAATTTCGCTTATATTCTGTTTCGTGATTTCTGTTCCTAACCTCAGATGAACATGTGAATTGCAGCAATTTCTGGTCACATTTCCATTTCCGATGGAATTATCTTGCATTCCTAAAGGAGGCGATATTTTCATTTCTGTGAGTTAGCTGCAAATAATCAAAGCTCTAGGTGGGATACAAATTCACCCACCCACCCAAAGGCCACATTCCCTTGGGGGTTATTTATCACGGGGGTGCAAAGCAGCACCTCCCAACCATCTATTCAAATTGACACACAAGTGCATCCTATTCATCCATCACCCATTTATTCTCTGAGAGAGAGAGAGAGAGAGAGAGAGAGAGAGAGAGAGAGAGAGAGAGTTATGTACTGAGTTGAATAGGATCCAAAATACAGCAGTCTGATTGGTCCTAGAACAATAGGATCCAGAATGCAGCAGTCTGATCGGTCCTAGAACAATAGGATCCAGAATGCAGCAGTCTGATTGGTCCACAGGAGCCACCCAATCCAACTCCATGTGGAAGTGAATCCCCAACCTGATTGGCCTACAGGAGAATCCCAGAATTAGCCAATCACGTGGGGCCCATTATGTAAATAATGTATATAAAGCAGACATTTTGGGGGAACTTCCATTCCTCACTACTATAAGCTGGATAAAGAGCATGAAATCCACTCTCGACTCAGAGTATATTTCAGAAGTCAAGGAGAAAAGATGGAGCTGAGAAGCAGAGGACCCCTGGAGCCGAATGGGAAGGCTCCTTGTACACTTCTTCCTTGGATGCTAAGCGGCAGCTCTTTGATTTTGCCTCATGAATGATAATGGTATGTCTTTCTCCTCAACCATGACTTTTGTGGTTGTGGCTGTGGCTAGGCAACTCGGACATCAATCCATGACCAGTCCCCACTAGGGACCTCCTGCCAACTTATCCACACACACAACCGTTCTGTTTGCATATGGCTGTGTGACCTGAGCAAGAGACAGGCATATTGCCAATATACACAGAGTTTTCTTGTAGCATTTCAACGGTCCACCAGCCGGCAGGGCCAGCCGGCAGGGAATTCCATTGCTAGATGCAAAAACACAGAATGGAAGGGTCAGTACCCTTCAGAAACAGTTGTGATAAGTGTCATTGAAGTAGATGCTCACAATGCATCCTGTGCTACGTAAATAATTGCTAATTTTACTCACCGAGAAGGCGCAGGCTATTCCCAAAATGCAGAGGAAGATTAGGGCTGCCTTCATTTTTTCTGATTTCTGGAAATAAAAAAAGAAAATACACTTGTGAATCTTTTAGGTTGGGAAACCAGGCATTTATATATGACAGGTGTGATTTCCACTGTCCTATTCACACAGCAAATGTGTGTAGAGTAAACACACGGAAGAGGAAACAAGGCTGTGTCCACTGGGCCCACAAATGACCTCCACATGTTCATTGAGAAATCCTGGTCAGTGTAGACAGAATTGATCTAGATGGACCAATGATCTGACTCTGTATAAAGCAATTTCCTAAGTTTCGAACAGAGCCTACATGCCCATTTCTTGGCAAACTTACAGAGCGTTGCAGCCTCTTGACTAAGAGCCAAAGACCAAGAAGGTGAGAGTATTAAACCCACCCTTCAAAAACTCAGGGCGAGATCCAGCTAACCCCCCACCATCAGATGCTGAGGGGACAGGGAGCTAAGGTAAAGTGTCGGAGGACAGAGTTGTTGTTGTTGTTGTTGTTCATTGAATTTATATACCACCCTATACCCGCAGTTCTCAGGGTGGTTCACAGAAAAGATCCCAATATATAAAATCAAAGTAAAAACAATACCTCCCTCCAAAAAGCAGCATTTTAAAAGGGTACAGGATGTCGATCAAGTCAACCAAAGGCCTGGATAAAAAGGAACATTTTTGCCTGGACCCTAAAGGTGTTTAATGAAGGCGCCAGGCGAACTTCCCTGGGGGAGCATTCCACAGTTGGGGAGCCACTGCAGAGAAAGCCCGTTCTTGTGTTGCCACCCTCCGGACCTCTCAAGGAGGAGGCACAAGAAGGAGGGCCTCAGAAGATGTTATGTAGGCCATGCACGCTTTGCCATGAACCCACTAAGCTAGCCTGCTGCCTTCAGATAGATGGAGGATGAACCGTCTTGTCCTCCTTTGCCTCAGGCAGCAATGTTCCTTGGGCTGGTACGGCCTACCATGTTGATGGCCTCCTATCCCAGTGTTGGTGAGTGGTCCCTCCTCTTATATATTTCTGCTTGGACATGGTAGAAGCTCCACAGGTGGAGGAGAGGGCAAGGGCAGAGGTGGCACTCCTCTGATGAGTGCCTTTGCAATTTTTCACAGTGCCCCACAGCAATGTGATGTTGCGCTGAGGCACTATGAGCAGTCCCAGAGGCAGCCACCCTGCTGGAAAAGGGAATTTAGGCCATCAGCCTCAACAATGGCAGACCTTTGGTTGAGGTTGCTGCCTGCTTGCGCCAGGTTTGAAATGGGCTGCTGCTATTGCATTGATATATGATCTGTTCCCTTCATCTGGTGCCCCTCCTCCTCTCTCCCTTGGTCATATTTCAGTGTGACCAACATGCTTCATCACATTTCAGCATTGCCAATATACCACCAGTCTTTATACATGCGATGAGAATGGCTGTTTTGCACCGTGAAGTTACTATTTCTTTGCAGCGAGGAAACTTAAGCAAAGCAGAGACATAAAAAATGTTGTACTTGACCTCACATTTGCTGTCAAGACGGAATTAAAAAAGGGTTTTTTTCTGAAATATGGTTGCTAAACATGTCCTATACTCTTGATCCTATCATAATCACATGTAATAGTATAGACATCTATTATGTTATCATCATCCTATCATGTAATGTAGACCATCATAGCCTCATGTGATATAATAGGCATCTCTTATTTCACTGTAGCTCCAACTACCCATTATTTTTGAGAATTTGGCAGTGATATTGTGAGGAACAGCTGTCCTGGAACAGCTCCATGGATCTCAGTGGGATAGGAAGTAATACAAAGTTAATTGAATGAGGTTGGTGCTCCTCAAACCTCAAAACACCAACTCTGGACTGATTCCATGGGCCAGCGGTGGGGAAGGTTGAGAGAAGATGATATCTTTATCTCATTCCAGTCATCTAGCCCTTTAACAGACTGATATGCCAATCCATTCCTTAACAACTTCACTGTTGATATAAGGCAGCAGGAGTGGCCATTTTTTGACCCAAAGGTCATCCTTGTCCAATTATTGGAGACCTCATGTCAATGGTAAGGTAAAGGTAAAGGTACCCCTGCCCGTACGGGCCAGTCGTGTCCGACTCTAGGGTTGTGTGCCCATCTCACTTAAGAGGCCGGGGGCCAGCGCTGTCCGCAGACACTTCCGGGTCACGTGGCCAGCGTGATGAAGCCGCTCTGGCAAGCCAGCACCAGCGCAGCACACGGAAACGGCGTTTACCTTCCCGCTATAAAGTGGTCCCTATTTATCTACTTGCACTTAAGAGTGCTTTCGAACTGCTAGGTGGGCAGGAGCTGGGACCGAACGACAGGAGCTCACCCCGTCATGGGGATTCGAACCGCCGACCATGTGATCGGCAAGTCCTAGGCACTGAGGTTTTACCCACAGCGCCACCCGCGTCCCATGTCAATGGTAGACATTGCCAATAATGGGTGTGGCTACCCACATGCTCTCTTGAACACAGCTCCTCCTCTTCCTCAACTGATCAGGGTGGATTAACACCTCTTCTCTGCTCAAATAATCAATCTGATGACTCAAAGGGGATGTCTGCATCTCGATCAAGGCACTGGCCTCTGCCTACCCCAGTTCTGTGTCCCCTTTGCCACTACAATCAAAATTGCTGGAGTCTTGGGAACCAGAAAACTTTCTTGTGCGGCTGGAGCAGACCTTGAATTTGGGAGTTAGCCACCCATGTTAGGTAAGTTCCTGGCCAGTAAGGATTGAAATCATAGTACGGGGGCTGGGTAAACGAGTTTTGAATATTCTGGAATAAATCACAATGGTTACAGCTTTATATGCATTCACTTCATTAAAATAGACCAAGGCCCCTCAATAAACGGTCTAAAGTAATTGATGGCACCCACATTCCTAGTCTGGTTTTCTCAGCATAAAATCTTCACAACTTGGTGCCTTCCACCTGTTGTTAGACTACAACTTCCATCAGCCCCAACCAGAAGGGGATGATAGGAGCTGTAGTCTAAAACATTGGGTGGGGAGGGCACTTGGTTAGGGAAGGTTGATATAAAGGTTGATCCAGGAAGTCCCTCATCATTTATTTTACTTCATACAGCAGATGAGTTCTCACAGTGTGTTGCTTATGGCCTCCTAATGAGATTGTGGCTGGTGTGATGTCTGAGGAACCCAAGTAGCTTTAAGCAAGACAGTTGCCTGCTAGGCTCAGCCTTGTCTACAGAGAGAATGACAGTGACCTACCCAGTAATGTATGGATTGCTGAGTACATGAATGGAGAATACTCTGAACATGCACAAAATGCTAAATAAATGCTAAGTATTATTACTGGATGTATTAGCACAGGATCATTACATAGAGCTAGAGAAAACTTTTGCCATTGTGGTTGTTAATAATTTTGGACTTCCTGCCCTCCCTCCACCCACTAGTAATGATGTAAAATAAAGTTCAGCCAAGCGTCTTTGAAGCCAAAGAGCTGCAAAATACTACTAGCTTGTAAAATGTAAAACATTCCAGGTCTTATTCTGTTTAAGCAATTTCTGGCTAGCAAGAGAATGATTTAAGTAAGAGAAATTGTACTCTTAATAAATAAATTTGCACCTATAAAACGAAACATAGGTTACCTCAAAGCTAGAGTCAGAAATCCAGAAATCCGTGGTCTAAAGAGGAGAGAAAATTACAGTTGCCAGTCACTTACCAGCTTGCAGTCCTGAGAGTTTACAGGCTAGTCTCAAAGGAGTGAGGGGACAGAGATTTAACAGTTCGTCTGTTTGTTCTCGGCCATCCTAGTGGGATATAAGCACTATTTTTACCCTCGACCAGCCAATCAGTGCTTCCCTTGAATGATGTCATTGAGTGGACTCTTACCAGAAATTCTCCAAACTTCAACATTTTTCTAGTCACAGATTTCGTTTATAAACACACAGTGCCATTTTAGTGCCCAGAGTTTTGGATCATTCCACTTAATTGAAGGTTTGAACCAGAGATGAATAGGTTCGGATGCCGAGCTGCATAATGATGGTCTGGGTTTAAATTAAACTAAATATCGGGAACATTAGTTGGGTGGCTTTTTTTAAAAAAAAAGAACGTGGTTTTTTTTTCTTTGGGGGGGAGGCAGAAATTGCAAAGGGATGGAGTGAGAATTTCTCCATTTCCTCCTGTAATGCTCTCTACAAACAGAGTGAAGTCATTTGAATGTGAATTAGAAATAACTCTGACATCAAAAGGGCCACTTCACCTGTGATGTTATTTCTGCATGGAGCTGCTGCAAATAAGCATACGTTGCATCAAAATAGACATCTGTACTATTTTATCAATCAACAGTTAGCAGCATATTTTATTTAGCGTTTAGATGGCACTTTTAAAAGAGTTCAATGCACTTTGCATATGAGACCTTTCTGGTGATGCTAGACTACAAGTTCCATCAGCCCTGACTATTTCCCATGTTGGCTGGAGCTGATGGGAATTGGTGTCCAACAGCATCTGGAAGACCATAGGCTCCCCACCTTTGATCTCATTGAACATCCTGTTTTCCACACTGTCCAATCAGATGCCTATGGGAAGCCCATAAGGGCAACAATATCCTCCTGAGTTGCTCCCCAGTAAATATTATTCATTGGCAAACTATTTCTGAACCTTGAGGTTGCATAGAGCTGTCACAAACAAGAACTATTGATAGACTTCTCCTCTGTGAATTTGTCTAATCCCCCTTTAAGTCCATCTGAACGAGCTGCCATCACCAAATCCTTTGGCAGGGGGACATCCGTAGATTAATTGTGCAGGATATGAAGAAGTACTTCCTTTTGATAACTACCCCCTTCTCCTGAGAAATTTCAGTAGCCTCAAAAGAGTTTCCCCAGCTCCTCCATCAAAATACCTATCCAAAGTTTCTCCAACCTTCAAAATGCATTTCAAATTTTCACAATGCCCAAAATGACACTAGGTTGCGGCATTGTGGATGAAACAAAATGGTGGCTCGGTTGCCAACACAGTTCCAGCAGCAGCAAGGGGAAAACAATACAACCTAGGTTAAAAAAAAGAAGGAAGCTGTGGTGGGATCCTCAACTTTGAGAAACCTTTGGAGAACTTTTCTTTCTCCAGGAGAAAGTTGGTGAAATGTTCCCTCATATTTTTTTCTGCCCATTAAAAAAGTGGGGAAATTTTGATGGGTCATTTGCAGGCAGTTCTAAAAGCAGTCAATGAAGATTGAAGATGCTAAATACTTCATATATGTGGAACAACGGTGTCGTCGTAAATTACCAAGTCAGAGCACAGACACTAAAGTTGGATTATGGTCAGGACCCCAGGGTCAGCTACCCTAATCCTGAAGAACTGCAACTGGCCACAAGTGATGTTTTCAATGCTTTTTGGCTCCTTTGAAGACTGTCACCTTCTGAAGCTGTGACCTCGCAACACAATTCTAGGCTTGGGACTCCATGCTGACTCAGAGGGAAAATGGCCACCTACATTCAGGGCAACTTCCAGAAAACATGCTCCTTGGTGGTCTGGCACTTGGCTGGACAACCAGCAGAAAGCAGTTGGCTGGGTTTTGCGACGGACACAAGCTCCTAAACTGGAATTGCCTTGGCGGATATTTGCATGTTATGCACATTCCAAATTTGAGAGAAGCATGCTAGTGCTACATTTGAAACAGCATAATACGTGTCATTCTGATGCAAACGTAGGAGAACTGCAAAGCAGAAATGGATTCTAGCATGCAACCTGTGTCCAAAATCCAGATGGGAAGGTCATTTCCTGCCGAAATAACCCCAGTTGACACTAGGTACATTTTTGTTGCGAACCCAACATGATGGAAAGTAATTGTAAGCCACGCTGAAAATAGGAATCTCTCTAGTTTCTCCTGGGATCTAGTGTCTGGCTGGAATAAAAAGAATCTTTATAAGACGGTGTTGCATAAAAGTTTCAGTACTGGATGTTCTGACTTGAACCAAGATTTAAGAATGAATAGAGGCCTGGAGAAAGGTCTGAAGGTAACTATTGTAGTGCCATCTCTGCAGTTTTGCAGATATTGACCCAGTCAGTACCAAGGTGGGTGATGTCTTGGGTGGAAGGAATCCCATGTATCTCTGAGGCCTAGGATACAAGTAATAATACTAAGGCTGCAATCCTATACCCACTTACCAAGGAGTAAGTCCCAGTAAACTCACATAGAAAAAAATGGCATTCTTTTCTCTCTCACTCACAAGACGACACAGGCCCCTGGACCGCTGCAAACTCATGCAATTTCAGGCTGCACTTTTTTCAGGCATGGTGTGCAAAAGCACATGTTTTGGGGTGTTCTGCCTGAAAAAAGTGCTTTATGGGGGCTCATGATCTTGCATGAGACACTTGACTCACAGGAGTGAGGCCCTGTAAGTTGGGTTCTCCATTTCCTCCATTTCCATAGCAGTTTATGTTTTTTAAAAAATTCACATGAACATTCACCAGCATTTTAGTGCGAATTTCCCACGATGTACACACACTTTTGTATGCAATTTCCCCGAAAACGCACTTTTTTGCAAAGCAGTTTTCCCTAATACAACACATGTTGCGTGCTATTGTCGCCATTGTATGCATCTGTGGGCACATTTCACCCTAGTACAGTGGTACCTCGGGTTACATACGCTTCAGGTTACATACGCTTCAGGTTACTCCGCTAACCCAGAAATAGTACCTCGGGTTAAGAACTCTGCTTCAGGATGAGAACAGTTTCAGGTTAAGTACGGACCTCCGGAACGAATTAAGTACTTAACCTGAGGTACCACTGTATGTGCATTTTTGTACACACCGCTTGGCTAGAGAACTGTACCGCAGGTTATATGGTCTTAGCAGAAATGTCATAAAGAATTGAGTAAAAACTGGTGGTTAAGGAGTTAAAGTGGAAAATTTAAAGTTAGATTGTGTTAAGATAAATTTTAGAACAAAAAATTGAGAAAGATGGAAAGGATTTGCTGAAATAGCTAATTGAATTAGAATACAAAAAAGGGAGGTGTGAGGAGGTCGATGAAACTAGTAAATGAAAGGTAAAGATATGGAAATATTGGATGTTTTTTTTTAAAAAATCTTTCTTTCTTTTTTGATGTATTGTTTTTTCTGTCTTTCTTCTTATTTTTGATGTATTGCTTGTTAAAAATTTCTAATAAATATTATTTAAGAGAGAGAGAGAGAACTGTACCGCAGAATTCGGAAAAGTGCAAATGTCAAAGGATGACTTTGTTTCCTGTATTGTTTCAGGAAACATAAATGAGGAAGCTTTGGGCTGAATTATCTTCCATCCTTAGCACGCACAGTGCTGAATGGGACACTAACTGTCTCTGTTGGTCCTTGAAGGCAAAGGTAGACATTCCTCTCCTATGACTTTCTCATAGGAGCCACCAGAGGTTTTGTCTAGCAAACATCCACTGTGGATGCTTCTTCTTCACTGTCTTTTTTTGTTTTCAGTGATAGGAGAAGTTGCGGGGAGAACTGAACTGCTTACCTGAGAGTAAGCCCTATTGAACTCAATGGGACTTATTTCTGAAGAGACGTGCATAAGATTTCACTGCCAATTGCTTAAACTGTGATCAGAAATATTTGTGTTTGGGGAAATGATTGTAAGATGCACGGAACCCACCGGTGGTATTTGACTCCTAGTAAGTTGGCAAAAACGTATAAGACAAGTACAAATATCTGCTGGAAATGTAAAGAAAAAGAAGGTACCTATTATCATATGTGGTGGACTTGTAAGGTAATAAAAGCTTTCTGGGAGATGATATATAATGAAATGGAAAAAAAAATGTTTAAAATAACCTTTGTTTAAAAAAACCAGAAGCATTTTTATTAGGAATTACAGGTACCGACATTCCAAAGGAGCAGAAAAGACTTTTTATGTATGGAACAACAGCCGCATGGATGTTACTAGCCCAGAGATGGGAAGAAGAAGAAGAAGAGAAGGAGGAGGAGGAGGAGGAGGAGGAGTTGGATTTGATATCCCACTTTATCACTCCCCTTCAGGAGTCTCAAAGCAGCTAACATTCTCCTTTCCCTTCCTCCCCCACAACAAACACTCTGTGAGGTGAGTGGGGCTGAGAGACTTCAGAGAAGTGTGACTAGCCCAAGGTCACCCAGCAGCTGCATGTGGAGGAGCGGAGAAGCGAACCCGGTTCCCCAGATTACAAGTCTACCGCTCTTAACCACTACACCACACTGACAAGGTCCCTGCCAGAGAGAAATGGCAAACCAAGCTGATGGACTATGCCAAAATGGCAAAACTGACTGGAAAACTCAGAAACCAAGAGGACAAAAACTTTATGAAAGAATGGGAAAAATGTATAAGTTATTTAGGGGACCACAGTAAGCAGATGGAAACATTGGCAGGATTTTGATTTCACTTGTAGTGTAACAAATACCGTGGACAATATGGACTGATATAAAAGTTAGAGTGTGGAAGAATGTTGTTGTTGTTGTTGTTTAGTCGTTCAGTCATGTCCGACTCTTCGTGACCCCATGGACCAGAGCACGCCAGGCACTCCTGTCTTCCACTGCCACCCTCAGTTTGGTCAGGTTCATGTTTGTGTTTGTGTGTGGAAGAATATGCAGTTGTAAATGTTTAAAATGGGACCCCATGGAGGGGGTGGGGGAAAGTCTTGAGATTCGGAGGAATCTCTGTAAATGGATATATATATATATGGATTTTTATAACTCTGTACAGTGGTACCTCGGGTTAAGAACTTAATTCGTTCTGGAGGTCTGTTCTTGACCTGAAACTGTTCTTAACCTGAATCACCACTTTAGCTAATGGGGCCTCCTGCTGCTGCCACACTGCCGCAGCACGATTTCTGTTCTTATTCTGAAGCAAAGTTCTTAACCCGAGGTAATACTTCTGGGTTAGCAGAGTCTGTAACCTGAAGCGTCTGTAACCTGAAGCGTCTGTTACCCGAGGTACCACTGTATTTGTAAAATCAAATAAAAATGATTTTAAAAAGAAGAAGTAAGATGCACTGAATCCAGGCGACATATAAAACCAATAAATGCATACATAAATAAAAGCAGTTTGCCAAGTAGTCATGGGGAGGAGGCTATTAGAGGAACACAAGTTCAAAACCCATTTTGGACATATGGGACCAGTTGCAGTGAATGATTTAAAAGCTGAGCAACTAAATCAACCAATGGAATGTAAGAGAGAAATGTTATAGCTTCTCCAGAATCTCGACAGCGGTTATGTCAACAGGCTCCAATTGATTAAGCACTTTCTCTGCAGGGACCTATAGAATTTTAACTAGCTTTTTTCCAGCAGCTAGGTAAGAGTATGCATCCCACAAGCATAATTTTAATAATTAGTGATTGCCCCGGTGAGGTTAGCAATGAAAGTGAGCCTTTCAATGCCTATGGGGTAAATCATGTCAAGAGCGTAGGAATCCCACAGAGACAAGTTTATGCTTGATATTCTTCAACCCAGCAAAGCAAACAGAAGAGAGTGAAAATTACCTATTGGTGTGTTTTTTATTATTATTATTTTAAAAAAAGACAAACCCCAAGAGTAAGACCGTATGTCCTGTTTCCAAATCAAAATGGAAAACTCCGTAGGACAGGAAAACCAAGGTTATGTCACTTCAAATTCCTTACCCCTGGCGGATTTCCTTCACAGCAATGGCTTATAAACACCTGGCTACGAAACCCAAGTTTTTGGTAAAAAAAATTAATGTGGTTGCTATGGGTTGGGACATTCTGGCAAAGATGGCCACTAGCCTTGCTGCTCCCATTCAAAGTTTGCTGAGTTACTGAAGTTATGCCACAGATTATTAATCATGAGTTTTCAAAGGCACACCTCAGCAATGGCATTATCAAACACAGCACTCTTCCTTCGCGCATGATAATGAGAACCACGAAGTATAATCCCTTAGTGTTAAACCTGGGTGTAAGGAGAGCTGAGTTCAAGTCCTTACTCAGGTATGAAACTCACTTTTTTAAGTGAGGGCCTTCTTGGTAGTGGCACCCGCCCAGTGGAACACCCTCCCATCAGATGTCAAAGAATTAAAAAAACTATATGACATTTAGAAGACATCTGAAAGCAGCCCTGTATTAGTTTTTAATAACTGATGTTTTAATGTATATTTAACCTTCTGTTGGGGACGCGGGTGGCGCTGTGGGTAAAACCTCAGTGCCTAGGACTTGCCAATCATGTGGTCGGCGGTTTGCATCTCCACAACGGGGTGAGCTCCCGTCGTTCGGTCCCAGCTCCTGCCCACCTAGCAGTTTGAAAGCACTCTTAAGTGCAAGTAGATAAATAGGTACCGCTTTATAGCGTGTGCTGCGCTGGTGCTGGCTCACCAGAGCAGCTTCGTCACGCTGGCCACGTGACCCGGAAGTGTCTCCGGACAGCGCTGGCTCCCAGCCTCTTAAGTGAGATGAGCGCACAACCCTAGAGTCGGACACGACTGGCCCGTACGGGCAGGGGTACCTTTACCTTTACCTTAACCTTCTGTTGGAAGCTGCCCAGAGTGGCTGGGAAACCCAGTCAGATGAGCAGGGTAGAATTATTATTATTATTATTATTATTATTATTATTATTATTATTATTATTATTATTATTAAATTTGGGTGCTGGCAAATGAGACAAATAAACAAGATCCTGAATCCCTGTTCAGTTACCCAGATGCACACTTTAACATCCAGTCTAATTAGGAGTTCCGGAGAATTTGAAAGCTTACTCACTATTTTATGACATGTTAGTTGGTTGTAAGAAAGGTGTTGTGTCTGTGTGTGGTAGATTTAGGAGTTTTTTGTATGGACCCAGCATCCTTTGAGGGGGGGGGGATGCCTTTCAATAGTTTACAGAGACAAAATAAATCTCTTTCACAAGACTTCCATTATACTTTTCACTAAGAACTTCCCTGTTGCCTTTTCTGATAAAGAGACTTTGCATAATCTGATCTCATTAGCATGGTCTGTACCAGGCTAAAGAAAAATGGGGAAAGGCATTAAGTCCAGAGGACTTTAGCTCATGGGCTAACACAGCATTTTTGGTTCTTTTACAAGGACAGCTTAGGAACCCTTAACGTCATCAGGAATATTTATAAGCCATTTTAGTTTTAATCCCTGCTTTCCAGGGAGTTTGATACTTCCCACCCATCCCCCAATATATGGTGCTACTCTCCACTTGAACCTCAGATCCGTGATAGGCTAAGGTTGAGAGGAAATTACTGGCCCAAGGAAATCCAGTAAGCATCACGAATAAGCCGGGATTTGAACTTATCCCAGCCCAGGTACAACATTTTAGATAGATTTGTACATAATGGCAAAAACATGGTTTGTAATTGCACAGGAGAGAGCCACAGGCCTGAAGCTTCTTCTTCTCTCTTCAACTCATGCGAGAGGAGGAATTTAAAGATTCTAGTCAAACGTTCTAACAAGCTGCAGTTTTCCATTTCTTCTGAATCCAGGAAACTGTGGTTTAGGTGGGGATAAGTAATAAAAAGAGGACAGAAGAATGGAGGGAGACTGTGGAGTGGAGCGTAAGGAAGTAGTAGAAGAAGAAGAGTTTGGATTTGATATCCCGCCTTTCACTCCCTTTAAGGAGTCTCAAAGGGGCTAACATTCTCCTTTCCCTTCCTCCCCCACAACAAACACTCTGTGAGGTGAGTGAGGCTGAGAGACTTCCGAGAAGTGTGACTGGCCCAAGGTCACCCAGCAGCTGCATGCGGAGGAGCGGAGACGCGAACCCGGTTCCCCAGATTACGAGACTACCGCTCTTAACCACTACACCACACTGGCTCTCTCTGGATTCTTCTGAATCCAGGAAACTGTGGTTTAGGTGGGGATAAGTAATAAAAAGAGGACAGAAGAATGGAGGAAGACTGTGGAGTGGAGTGTAAGGAAGTCTAACAAAGTTCTGATTTCCCCCACAAAGACTGAAATATCAAGTGTCTATTTCTTTCCCAACATATTTCTCGTTTCTTATGGTGCCCTTGCTTTGCTGGTGTCCTAAGCACGTCCTTAACCTGCCTATTGGCTAATCCAACACTGCCAGTTATTGGTAGGGAGGTCTTCATATCCTTTTGATTTCACATTCCATAAATCGCTAAATTTCAGGGAGAAGTTTCAGCTGGGAGGGCTGTTGTTTCCTTATCTTAATCAGCCATGGAGCCTCCCCTCAGATTGTATTCTTCTCTCCGTATGTCTACTGCTTTGACGAAGAACGTGCAGAGCCATTCCAATGGCTGGGGTTGCCCCAAGGCTTTTGGAACCAAGTTGGCTGTGTCACGCTAGTGTTAACAGTTACACAAACCACTTGGTTTATTGAGGCATTTACTTCAAAGCCTAGCTGAAGCCCATTGTGCTGTTGCAAGGGAGGCCTAATTATAAGGATCTGAAGCTCAGTTTGGGTTTTGATTGAAGCTCCAGTCCAAAAATATCCTACAAAATCAAAAGTAGACCTTGTCATCTGATGCCAGCTCAGCACACTTCAAGTGGAGAAAAGAAAGGACTGGTGTTCAGCTTTCTGCTTTTTTCATGGACCCTGAACAAGCATATTAGTCAAATGCCCGGACTGCTATGTTGTTGTTGTTTTTAACTTTCACTGAAAACATGTATAGCTTTAGTTTGTGAAGTTGTGTGATATTCTTTTAGCTTTCCAAACAGAAATATTGTGTATTTCTCGTAAATCATGAGCTTGGTATTATGTACAGTGGTACCTTGGGTCACATACGCTTCAGGTTACAGACTCTGCTAACCCAGAAATAGTACCTCGGGTTAAGAACTTTGCTTCAGGATGAGAACAGAAATCGCGCGGCGACGGCGTGGCAGCAGTGGGAGGCCCCATTAGCTAAAGTGGTGCTTCAGGTTAAGAACAGACCTCCGGAACGAATTAAGTACGTAACCAGAGGTACCACTGTAGTCTATTGAGAGTTGAGTATTGATTTTTGTTTAAAAATGTTGGTGGGTAGCTAAAGAACTTTACTAAATAGAATCCAAACTGAATATTCATGGGACATTATTCTAATAATTCTATGATGAGATCCAAAAGGAACTGAGCTGTGTGAAGACAACACCAATTAAGACAAGACCGGGCCGTCTCCAATAAATTTTGCTGCCAGGAACAAAAGACAAGATTCTCCCCTCCCTTTCCATGTACAAATGCCAACCCAACTGGCCGTTAATTTTTATTTAAATACTGGTGGTGAGCCACTGTTTCCCACTGCATCCGAAGTGCAGAGTGCATTGGTTGGAACAAACTCTCTTTCTGTCTCCTAACAGAGAACCAGTGTGGTGTAGTGGTTAAGAGTCTCGTAATCTGGGGAACTGGGTTCGCGTCTCCGCTCCTCCACATGCAGCTGCTGGGTGACCTTGGGCCAGTCACACTTCTTTGAAGTCTCTCAGCCCCACTCACCTCACAGAGTGTTTGTTGTGGGGGAGGAAGGGAAAGGAGAATGTTAGCCGCTTTGAGACTCCTTAAAGGGAGTGAAAGGCGGGATATCAAATCCAAACTCTTCTTCTTCTTCTTCTAACACCTCGCTGCAAATCCCAAGCTTGCTTTCTGAGGCTTTGCCTAATGGCAGTAACAACCCTGAGACAAGGTAACAGGATCAGGTAGCAAGTCAGGATAGAGGAATCCACCCATTTCTCTCATTTTCACATTTTCCTTATTATAAATCCAGTCCTCCACATTTCTGCAGCAATTTGGATTTTTTAATTAAAAAATTGCATTATAATTTATCTGCATCTTAGTACAAATTTCTTCTAACAAACCCATTTTTATGTGTACATTTTTCCAAGCAATCTTTGCTTATATAATGCACTGTGTATGCTATTTGCACTATTGTATGCATTTCTGTACACCTTACTTGCACTGCAAAATTCGGAGAAGTGCAAATTTCAAAGGATGCCCTTCTTATAGTTCGTGTATTGTTTTGGGAAGTGTGAATTAGGATGTTTGGGGCTAATGTTCCTCTCCATCTTGAGCTCGCACAGTGCAGACTAAGACACCCTCTGTCTCTGCTGGTACTTAAAAGCAAAGCCAAGAACTGGTCTTTGCTTGACTTCCTCACAGAAGCCATCAGGGATTTTGGCTAGCAAATATCCCCACTGCATGCTTCTTCTTCTCTGCCTTCTTTGTCTTCAGTGAGGGGATGGGCAGAATTAAACTGCTGACCATTGTTCAGTCGGCCAACTGGCTCAAAAAATTCAGATGAGCACAAATTTCGAAGGACAACTTCAGTTCACAGAAAGAGTGAATTTGTTAGATTTGCCTTTAAATGTGAACTGACAGCGATGTGAAGACACCTGCCCTGGAGAGTTTCAGCCAGTCAGATTGGACAATGCTAGGTCAGTAAAGGATTCAGAGATTGCTATGAATGTTGATTAAGCTGAAATGCAAAGAGTCTTAGATTTGTAGCCTAATACTTCTGTTCTGGACAGGGTTTTGTTTTTTTACTTCTGTAGGGACACGGGTGGCGCTGTGGGTATAACCTCAATGCCTAGGACTTGCTGATCGTAAGGTCAGTGGTTCAAATCCCCGCGACGGGGTGAGCTCCCATCGTTCGGTCCCAGCTCCTGCCCATCTAGCAGTTCGAATGCACCCCTAAGTGCAAGTAGATAAATAGGTACCGCTTTATAGCGGGAAGGTAAATGGCGTTTCCATGTACGGCACTGGTGCTGGCTCGCTAGTTGTAGCTTCGTCACGCTGGCCACGTGAACTGGAAGTGTCTTCGGACGGCGCCGGCTCCCAGCCTCTTGAGCGAGATAAGCGCGCAACCCTAGAGTCGGTCAAGACTGGCCCGTACGGGCAGGGGTACCTTTACCATTTTTTTACTTCTGTTCTGGACACAGGGTAAGTCCCATTGAAATCAATCATACTTAAGTAAACATGCAGAGGATTGGCTGCCCATTGTATTAAACCCTCCACTGTTTCTCTATGAAATGTCAACACATTTCTTTTGGTTAACGCTCACCAGTTTGCTTTAACTACAATGCTAATGCCAAAAATGTGGTAGAAAGGGGACACACATACACCCAATTTTAAAGTATCCTTCATCCTAACCACAATTACTCAGCCTGGTTGATTTCAATTGGGTTTACTTCCAAGTAAACATTGTGGCATAAAGCTCCCCTTCTAAACATGCCTGCTTTGAAGCCAGTTCCATTTGACTCCATGGGCTTACACAGAAGTAAACTGCTTAATGAGGCATCTGTATTTATCCACGGAATGAAATATGGAACAAGGCTTGGGCAAGAGACACATTAACAAAAATTCTACTTGGACGTGTTTTTATTTTTAATTTCAATAATAGCTAAAGACACGGTGCAGCAAAAAATATCCCTGTACTCACAGAAGACGCCAAACCACCATGCTACTGCTGAGACATCATTCCCAGAAGACAGACCACATTTAGCTTCTAAGGAGCCTTCCTTTAAAACTCCAGCCAGTTGTTTGTCCCACCCCCTCCATGCAAGTGCATTCCAGTATGGGGAAATGCAACTTCTGGGGCAGCCTGACCCACTGGTTTTCAGTATTGTCTACACCAGGGGTCAACAAAAAAAATTAGCAGCGGGCCAGTCCACTGTCCCTCAGACCATGTGATGGGCAAGTAGTTTTGCTCCCCAGCCCCCAGCCCCAGTCGCTGCACTTACCTTCCCAGGGACTGCCGCCACCACCGCTGCTTCTGCTTCTCATGGGTAGGCAAAGTGAGCTCTTCCGCTCCACTCTCTGGCCCACAGGAGCACCAGGGCAGCGACGGTGACGGCAATGGGAGGAAGAGGCCGTGCCGTGAAGCCAAAACCCGCTGCGAAGCCGAGACTCCCGGTGATGGCAACGGGAGGAAGAGGCCAAGCAGCAGTGGCTCTGCTGGCAGCAGGAGGAAGAGGCCAAGCAGCGGCTATACCAATCAAACACTGTGCCTGGTTTACCTCAGCGTGGCGCATGGACGTCTCTGCCAATCAAACGCCGCTGAGGTAAACCAGGCTTTTGAGTGGCAGAGCCACCACTGCTTGGCCTCTCCTTCCTGTTGCTATCACCGGGAATCTTGGCTTCGTGGTGTGTTCCAGATTTGCGACACGGGCCAGATTTACGAGCCTGTGGGGCCACATCCGGCCCCCCGGGCCTTAGTTTGCCGACCCCTGGTCTATCCTGGCTGGCAGGATTTCAGACATGGAGCATTCCCAGCCCTACCTGAAGATGCTAGGGACTGAAATGTGGACCTTCTGCATGAAAAACAGGTAGACTAAGCTACAGGTGCCTGACAGATGCCCAACTTCACCACACTCCAGAGCAGTAAGAAAGCCCACAGAAATCTGTCTTTTTCTTCAGCTGACATTAAAACTACATATTTTCTCTTGAATATAAGGGTGCTGAGCATTCATTAAGAATATTTCTTTTTGTTTATGGAATTGGGATTTAAAGTTCACAGCATGTTACACATTGAAAGAAAATTACCGTATTTTTCGCTCTATAAGACGCACCAGACCACAAGACACACCCAGTTTTTGGAGAAGGAAGACAAGAAAAAAAATATTCTGAATCTCAGAAGCCAGAAAAGCAAGAGGGATCACTGCGCAGTGAAAGCAGCAATCGCTCTTGCTGTTCTGGCTTCTGGGATAGCTGCGCAGCCTGCATTCACTCCATAAGACGCACACACATTTCCCCTTGCTTTTTAGGAGGGAAAAAGTGAGTCTTATAGAGCAAAAGATACGGTATATGAAAATGATGTACCGGTGGTATTTAACTCCTAGTAAATTAGCAATAAAATGTATGAAACATGCTCAAATGTATGCTGGGAATGTAAGGAAAAAGAAGGCACCTTTTATCATTTGTGGTGGAATTGTAAAGTAGTACAGTGGTACCTCAGGTTACAGACACTTCAGGTTACAGACTCTGCTAACCCAGAAATATTACCTCGGGTTAAGAACTTCACTTCAGGATGAGAACGGAAATCGCACAGCGGCAGC
Organism: Podarcis tiliguerta; assembly: GCF_965153285.1. NCBI lineage: Eukaryota > Metazoa > Chordata > Lepidosauria > Squamata > Lacertidae > Podarcis > Podarcis tiliguerta. The sequence goes on along the minus strand of NC_139542.1, from coordinate 15,348,939 downwards.
GGGAGGCCCCATTAGCTAAAGTGGTACCTCAGGTTAAGAACAGTTCTGGTTAAGAACAGACCTCTAGAACGAATTAAGTTCTTAACCCGAGGTACCACTGTAAAAGGATTTTGAGAAATGATATCTAATGAGTTGAAATAACTTTTGTTAAAAAGCCTGAAGTCTTCCTTTTAGGAATTCTAGGTGCCGAAATCCCAAAGGAGCAGAAAAGACTACAGTAGTACCTCTGGTTATGTAACCCTCTGGTTACATAAACATCAGGATGAGAAAGTGGCAAACCTGGAAATATTTGACTAGGTTTCGCCGTGCACCAATGAGCAGAAGCGGTCGTCAGGTTGCAGAAACCTTGGGATCCGACCGGACCTCCGGAACAGATTCCGTCTGCAACCGGAGGTATCACTGTATTTATGTATGCAACCACAGCTGCGTGGATGTTGCTGGCCCAGAGATGGAAAGAAGATAAAATTCCTACCAGCGAAAAATGGCAGATGAAATTAATGGACTATGCTGAAATGGCTAAAATGACTGGAAGAGTCAGAAATCAGGAAGACCAAAATTTTAACAAGTAATGGGGAAAATTTATAACTTACCTTAAAGACCATTGTAAACAGTTAAAATCATTAATAGGATTGGAATATCACTTGTAGTTTAAGGTTGAATTCTGGACATAACGGAAGAGCTAAAGGATTTGGATTATCATAAAAGATGCGGGAGGAAAGAATTAATAATAGGACCCACAAAGGGGGAGGATGGAAGTCCAGGAGATTCCTTGGGATCTTGTTTTTATGATTTATGTTATGTAAAATTTTAATTTGAAAAACTAAATAAATAAATTTTATATATAAAAAGAGAGAATATTTCTTATTGTTATTGTCAATCTGTTTAATTCATTTTTCAGATAATGAAAGCACACCCCACACAAAGCAGCGGTGCATATCCCAATAATGGATATCAAGGTAAGTATTGGGCATAGAAAATGAGTAAAACTTGAAATAATAATAATAATAATAATAATAATAATAATAGCAGAACTCAAAGAAGCCATATGTTGCTGAATACTGGGGTCTCCGCCAATGAAGAGCCCCTTTTCTGACCTCTAACTGTTCGTAAATGTTGAGATAGCTTTTCAGTCAAAGCAACTGAGTCCTTTTTAAGCCTTCCCAATGATGTAAGAATATGAATGCTGGAGGTTATTTCTTTTTTTGGGGGGTGGGGTAAGCTGAGGAGTAATAAAAGAAGCAGTGACCAAGTGTGCCAGACCTTCAGTCCATTTCCTATAATGCCCACAACCTAGCGTTGCTCAGTGCATTGTGGGACATTTTGGCTAGGCCCGGGAGCGCAGTGCTGCATAGAGCAACCTTTGCTGTGCCTCCTGGGGTCGATGGAAATTGTAGTCCAGTAAATCTGGAAGAGATGCGGGTGGCACTGTGGATTAAACCACAGAGCCTAGGGCTTGCCAATCAGAAGGTCGGCGGTTCAAATCCCCACGACGGGGTGAGCTCCCGTTGCTCGGTCCCAGCTCCTGCCAACCTGGCAGTTTGAAAGCACCTCAAAGTGCAAGTAGATAAATAGGTACTGCTCCGGCGGGAAGGTAAACGGTGTTTCTGTGTGCTGCTTTGGTTCACCAGAAGCGGCTTAGTCATGCTGGCCACATGACCTGGAAGCTGTACACTGGCTCCCTCAGCCAATAAAGCGAGATGAGCGCCGCAACCCCAGAGTTGGTCACGACTGGACCTAACGGTCAGGGGTCCCTTTACCTTTACCTAAATCTGGAAGGTAGCAGGCTGGTAGAAACTGACACAAAGCACAGTCACCACAGCAAGGAAAACCGACCCTAACAGAGTAGGGGGTTCTCCAGAAGACACTTTGCCCAGTTTGTCCTCAAACCTGAAGCCAGCCCAGAATACACGAGTCAATTTTCCCTCTACCTCTCTTTCAAATCAGAACCAGTGAAGGCGGTGAAGGTCCTGTGTGAGTGCCTGGAGGCGGTTGGAGGATGGATGGCGGCTAATGGACTGAAGTTGAATCCTGACAAGACAGAAGTACTGTTTTTGGGGGACAGGGGGCGGGCTGGTCCTGAATAGGGTAACTGTGCCCCTGAAGGACCAGGTGTGCAGCCTGGGAGTCATTTTGGACTCACAGCTGTCCAGGGAGGCGCAGGTCAATTCTGTATCCAGGGCAGCTGTCTACCAACTCCAACTGGTACGCAGGTTGAGACCCTACCTGCTCACGGACTGTCTCGCCAGAGTGGTGCATGCTCTAGTTATCTCCCGCTTGGACTACTGCAATGCGCTCTACATGGGGCTACATTTGAAGGTGACTCGGAAACTACAACTAATCCAGAATGCGGCAGCTAGACTGGTGACTGGGGGCGGCCGCCGAGATCACATAACACCGGTCTTGAAAGACCTACATTGGCTCCCAGTATGTTTCCGAGCACAATTCAAAGTGCTGGTGTTGACCTTTAAAGCCCTAAACGGCCTCGGCCCAGTATACCTGAAGGAGCGTTTCCACCCCCATCGTTCTGCCCGGACGCTGAGGTCCAGCACCGAGGGCCTTCTGGCAGCTCCCTCATTGCGAGAAGCAAAGCTACAGGGAACCAGGCAGAGGGCCTTCTCGGTAGTGGCACCCACCCTGTGGAACGCCCTCCCATCAGATGTCAAAGCGATAAATAACTACATGACATTCAGAAGACATCTCAAGGCAGCCCTGTTTAGGGAAGTTTTTAATCTGTGATATTTTAGTGTATTTTTGGTTTCTATGGAAGCCGCCCAGAGTGGCTGGGGAAACCCAGCCAGATGGGCGGGGTACAAATAATAAATTATTGTTATTACTATTATTCCAGTAAGCTCTGGAACCTGTATATTGAAGCCATGTTCAGTGCTGGTGATTCACCTGAAGGCAATATGGCACCACGCTGGAAAACATTACCAAGTACCCATGATCACTTTGACAACTCCTGCAAAGTAAAGGGACATCTCTCCAAATTATATACGGCTCTATGGAAGGATCAGTTTGTATACTTAAACTGCACTTTCAGCTTTCTCCTGATCCCTACCCCTTGTCTATAAATACTCCATTTTTTCCCTGAAAGTAAGCATTTTAGTGAGAAAATTAGGGAGGGAAAGGAAAGGGGAATATGGGCTGGGTTCCAATCTCGTGGAATCAAACGCCTATGAGGTGGAATCAAACGCTTTCTGAAACCAAGTCTTTTGCACGGAGGGAAAAGAGGCGACATTACTCAGGGCAGAACCATGTATTATAAAGAAGGCAGGATGCGCACTGCTGTGGAAGCTGCAGAACCAGTGTTCTGTTGTATCAGATCAAATCTCCACCTAATCATCTAACTTTCTCTACATTGGGCATAACTTCACAATTTTAAATACCCAGCCGTGTTTTTTTAAAAAATAAACTTTGCCCACTTCCCAAGAATGGGAGGACATGCCAATCTTGCCTTTTCTCTCTGTTTCTCATTTTTTAAACCAAAAGTCCAGTCTTTCACATTTCCACATCATTTTGAAATTATTGTGTTTTTCTTTAAAGAAAACACTCGCCAGCATTTGTGTGAGAATGCAATTTCACCTAATACAAATGCTTTTTGCAAAGTAATTGCAAAAATGCATTTCTGTGTCTTATTTTCCACCAATATACACATTTATTTGCACACTTTAATCAAGCGTATGCATTTTTTGTGCACATTATTTGGATGGAGGAAAGCACTGCAAAATTCAGAGAAGTGCAGATTTCCAAGGATGGCTGGTCCATGTATTCTTTCGAGATGTACAAATTAGGCAGATTTGCCTTTCAATGTGGACAGATTGCCTTTCAATGTAAAATTCCTTCCCTATTTTATTACTGCTCCCCACCCCCCACCCCAGGTAACAGCTAGGTCAACCTACCTGATGCCCAGACCTCATTGCTACATATACTTTCCCAGCTTCTTGTTCTTTGTAAAGTGTAGCTCCATCCTCAAAGGGCTTTTCTCACCACCATTTTCTTCCTTTCCAGTGTTTGGTTTATTTATTGACATCTCACCTGTTCAGGACCTCAGTGGTTTTTTGTTTTTCCCCCAGTTATATTTTATTAAATTTCAAAAGTTTCACATATACACTCCCATACATAATACAGTTTTCTTTTGTTTCGTCAACTTCCCACCCCATTTTCCATGGTGCTTTCCCCCCCATTTCTCCCCCTTTGCTGCAGCCTATCTTCTATGCCATAACAACAATACAATAATCTCTAATTCCTTCTGTTGCTCGTGGTTCAAATCCTGCCCATGAATTCATCATACTATAGTATTTCTTTAAGTAATCCAAGAAAGGCCTTCATTCTTCCACAAGATTATCATCATTAGGCTCTCTTATTTTGGCTGGTAATTTTGCCAATTACCAGCCCACCACCTTACTTATTCATTCTTCTTCTTGCTTCCTGAAGATTATGACCCAGTCTGTAACTGGACTGGTTAAACCATGAATGTAGCCAAATACACAATAGGGTACTATTTTGTTTAATAGCAGAAGCTTTGAATAAAGCAGCCACTGAGGCTTACAAAAGACCTTTGTTTGCGGCACAGTTTGCAATCTGGACATTTAATTTTTTATTATTACTTTTCCGAAGCATGTTGAAAGCGGGGTGTGTTTTTTGTTGTTGTTCCTTTTCTGCCAGGATATTTACAGCACAGCCTGGGCTTGTCCTTCTGACAGCTTCAGCACACTAGCTTTGTTGTGCTGTCAAGTTTCCACGCCCTAGCTCAAAAAAGGAAGCCACAATCCCCAAAATAAGTAAAAAGAAAACAAATGCCCCAGAAAAACCACAGGGAATACAAGAGTAAGGGATTTGTCTGCCGTACCATTCCAGCAGGTCCCTTTCCCTCTCTCTGTAGTATTTGGAGGAAATCTCTCTCTGTGTGTGTCCAAAGCTTGTTTGAAGGATAGCTACCCTGATAATAGAAATCCGCCTGAACTGGTGTGGTATCAATGTGCAGGGATATATGTCCACAGGGTTTGGTGGGTATGCATGGCAGAACAAACTTATGAGCAACATCCATTCTGCACTAAGAGGGACTGCCAGGGACTGGACCTCAGAGGAGGTATGGTGGAGACATCCCACCCTCCTTCTCCTGAACCATCTCGAGAAGAGGAGGCTAGTACAGTGGTACCTCGGGTTACATAAGCTTCAGGTTACATACACTTCAGGTTACAGACTCCGCTAACCCAGAAATAGTACCTCAGGTTAAGAACTTTGCTTCAAGATGAGAACAGAAATCGTGCTTTGGTGGCGCGGTGGCAGCAGGAGGCCCCATTATAGCTAAAGTGGTGCTTCAGGTTAAGAACAGTTTCAGGTTAAGAATGGACCTCCAGAACGAATTAAGTACTTAACCCGAGGTATCACTGTATAGATTTACAACAGTGGTTTGCAGAAGGTCATGACTCTGAGACAGAAGAGGGGAAAAGCTGGGAGATAACGGAAGAGAAAGACAGAAAGCAGCAGAGCTGGAGCAGCTGGCTGACACGTTATCATTAGAAAGCATTCCTGACCCTGCTCCTCCTGGGATCCGGCGTGCATCAAGAGTAGTAGAACAGAAAACTCAGAGGCAGAAATAACAGATTAGCCTGTGCAGGGATGACGTACAATAAGCGAGATGGAGGGGGTGGGACTTTACTCAGAGAAACGCCATTACTGGGATGGAGAGGCATATTGAATAAAGGACTTGGTAAGACCTCTTCCTGTTATCTGCTTCTTGGCTGCCCACTGGGGGAGGGATTAGATTTCCTGAAGCCTGACAGGTACCTGCAGATGAACCGTTCACTGAGCATGTGTCCTAATTTGTTTGCAAAAGGCTTCTGCATACAATGCCCACTATTTATTTGTTTACCGAGCATTCATTCTGACTTGTCTGCGTGGAGGTTATATGGCCTGACTACCACTCCATAGTTCTCCCACACTTTCTGGTGGATTTCACTATCACTTTCATTTCCACAAGAAGTCTGGTGATTTTCAAAGCTGGCTTGTTGCACAAGAGGACCAGAGCGCTTTGAACCCCAAACTTGCCAAGACCACATAACACCAGTCCTGAAAGACCTACATTGGCTCCCAGTACGTTTCCGGGCATAATACAAAGTGTTGGTGCTGACCTTTAAAGCCCTAATTGGCCTCAGTCCAGTATACCTGAAGGAGCATCTCCACCCCCATTGTTCTGCCCAGACACTGAGGTCCAGCACTGAGGGCCTTCTGGCAGTTCCCTCCCTGCAAGAAGTGAAGTTACAGGGAACCAGGCAGAGGGCTGTCTCGGTAGTGGTGCCCACCTTGTGGAACGCCCTCCCACCAGATGTCAAGGAAATGAACAACTATCTGACTTTGAGAAGACATCTGAAGGCAGCCCTGTTTAGGGAAGCTTTTAATGATAATTTATTGTATTTTAATATTTTGCGTGACTGCGGAAACCCAGCCAAATGGGCGGGGTATAAATAATAAATTATTATTATTATTATATTATATTATATTGAATCCCTCCCGCAAAATAGTGACAGGCTGGAGGTGAGCAATGCCATGGCCTAGTTACACTTCCTCAACCACTAGACATGCTTTGCACCCTCGGGTATTTTTGTGGGGCTGGAATGTGTCCTCTCACTGGTCTGGATGGAGGGTAGGGAGAGGAGTGCGAGTTCTGTGTAGAAACCAGCCTGCTGTATAAAAGGGAAATCATCATTCGTTGCCCCTCCCACTTTTGCCTCTGGCCCCGCCCACCAATGACATGTGGCTCCTGGAAGGTTGCTCAGAAAGGTATCTGGAGATGATTCTCCCTCCTGCCCTAGACAAATGTAGTTTCATAATGATGGCAAATGTTTCTTCTTTAGAGGTTGCCCTCCATTTTGCTGTGGCCAAGTCAGGAGAGCAATCAGGATGGAAGATGCTCAAAATCTGTTCATGGATATGTGAAGGGGATATGTGAGGCCAATGTGGCTGTGAGGTCCACCACGGTTGTCACGTGTCATTTCCAGCTCCCCTCATGCACGGTCCCTGCACCATCAAGGTTCTAAATTGTGCAAGGAGACCCCCTGAGTACAGCAGGCTCCATGCTGAAAACGTTGGTACAGAATGTGTGGGAAGCTGGAAGGAGCCATGTGACAACAATGGCAAAGCTCCTTAACTGCCCCTTTATACAACTGAGCAGGGTTCATGCGTCATTTGAAATGGTTGGAAATTCATCTTTAGACAGAATCATCACATTCGCCTTCCATGCCTCGTGGAGCAAGGCGGGCATTTCAATTGTGAAATGCGCTTTGGAACTCCACAAAATATTGCCTCAGTACTACAGGACCTGCTGTCCCCATTCACTCCCCCTATTGCAATTTTGTCCCAAATTCTACAATTTTGCCCACAGGCTTCAGCTTTTGCCTTAGTACTGATATCTATGGGTGGCACCAGTACTATCTGAGCAACTTCTCACTTATTTGGAAGTGCTAGAATTACTGGAATCAGCAGGGTCACTGGAGGTGCTGCTGTCATTGGAACTATCAGAATCAGTGGAATCAGTGGAGCTGCTGGAATCACTTTGCCCACTGGAGTCACTGGAGTCAGAAGAGTTGCTAGAATCACTGGAGTCACTGGAATCACTAGACTCAGAAGTATTACTTGAGTCACTGGAGCTGCTGGAGTCACTGGAGTCACTAGAGTCACTAGAACTGCTAGAGTCACTGGAATCACTGGAGTCACTAGAGTCACTGGAATCACTGGAGTCACTGGAATCACGGGAACTACTGGAGTCACTAGAATCACTGGAACTGCTGGAGTCACTAGAGTCACTGGAACTGCTGGAGTCACTGGAATCACTGGAACTGCTGGAGTCACTAGAGTCACTGGAACTGCTGGAGTCACTAGAGTCACTGGAACTGCTGGAGTCACTAGAGTCACTGGAACTGCTGGAGCCACTAGAGTCACTGGAATTGCTGGAGTCACTGGAATCACTGGAGTCATTGGAGACACTAGAATCACTGGAACTGCTGGAGTCACTGGAGGTGCTAGAATCACTGGAGTCACTAGAGTCACTAGAATCACTGGAACTGCTGGAGTCGCTGGAGGTGCTAGAATCACTGGAGTCACTAGAGTCACTAGAATCACTGGAACTGCTGGAGTCACTAGAGACACTAGAATCACTGGAACTGCTGGAGTCACTAGAGTCACTAGAATCACTGGAACTGCTGGAGTCACTGGAGGTGCTAGAATCACTGGAGTCACTAGAATCACTGGAATCACTGGAACCACTGGAGGTGCTAGAATCACTGGAGTCACTAGAATCGCTGGAGGTGCTGGAGTCAGGGGACCCATTGGAGTACTCTGGGCTTCCAGAGTTCCCTGAAGTGCTGGCCTGTTTCACCTCTTCCTCATTTGAACCACTTGAACTATTTGGTTCTCCAGGCTGCTGACTGAAATTGCTCTGGCTCTCCACCTGCTGACTAGACTCAGAGTCATCAGTACGACCTGGGTCATCTCCTTGCATGCCTTCATCACTGAAATGGTAGCCGTTCAGATGATAAGGGACATTTTTTCTCACATCAAACTCATGGCTGGCCTGGAAATCCTTGATGTTCTGTTTGCCAGCAAACAGATCTACTTCCGAAACGATGGACTCCTCTGTGGTCAACACTGGACCATGAACTGCATTCTTCTCTCTCAAATGCTGCGAGCCATTTTGTTCCGCATTGCTAATTGTTTTAAGAAGCGCTACATCCTGGCTGCCAACCTCCTTCTCTGTTGGATATTCAACATAGGTCTCCCTGGTTTTTTCCGTGTTGGGTTGACTGTGGCCTTCGGCCTGCACAAAGCTGTTGTCCTCATGGAGCAGCAGGCTCTCAGTTTCGTGCAGATAGCCTCCTTGGGAACGGATAGGATCGACAGTAGAAACTTCTTCAGCAATGGCATATTCTTTGGTGAGATCCAGAAATATTTCTCCTTCCTGGAGACCCTCATCTCCATTCTGCTGGTTCCCATTCGCAACGGCAGAGCTGGTCTCTAAGACTCCTTTATCTGCACTGATGGAATTAATATTGCCCTCATAGCCTCTCCTGAATAGAATTCCACTTCTTTGGATCTGCCACACGGAAGTAAAATAAAACATCATTCCAGGAAAAGGAGGAGATAGTCAGTTTAAATCTTGCCATATTGACACTAATTCACTCACTAATTGCTCCTAAGTACCAGGACATTTAGGGACATGGGTGGCGCTGTGGGTTAAACCACAGAGCCTAGGACTTGCCGATCAAAAGGTCGGCGGATCGAATCCCCATGACGGGGTGAGCTCCCATTGCTCAGTCCCTGCTCCTGCCAACCTAGCAGTTCAGAAGCACGTCAAAGTGCAAGTAGACAAATAGGTACTGCTCCGGCGGGAAGGTAAACGGCGTTTCCATGCGCTGCTCTGGTTCGCCAGAAGCGGCTTAGTCATGTTGGCCACATGACCCGGAAGCTGTACGCCGGCTCCCTCGGCCAGTAAAGCGAGATGAGCACTACAACCCCAGAGTTGGCCATGACTGGGCCTAATGGTCAGGGGTCCCTTTACCTTTACCTTTACCAGGACATTTATGAAACTCACCAGGGCCAACATTTCCTACCTTTCCAGCACTAGGCAAAGGTGTGTGCCCCCCCAGCTTTTAACGGCTTTATTAAACTTGTTGCTGCTGTTTTAGGCTTCTTTATATTTGCCGTTATTGGTTGTATTTTGTATACTGCCCTTGTCTCTTTTTGTAAAGCGCTATTGATGCTGAGCAGAAAGGCAGTATATGGCCTCATCTGCATTGTACTTTTAAAGCAACATCATACCACTTTAGCCCAAGAATCCTAGGAATTGTAGTTTGTTAAGGGTGCTGAGAGTTGTTAGGGGGCCCCTATTCCCCTCAGAAAGCTACAATTCCCAGAGTTCCCTGGGAAGAGGAATTGGTTGTTAAACCACTCCGAGGAATGTAGCTTTGGGAGGGGAATAACAACTCTCAGCAACTTTAACAAGCTACAGTTCCCTATATTCTTAGGGATAGAGAAACTATGACTGTTTGATACCGCTTTAAATATACACTGCAGAAGGGCCAGGAAGCCCATTAGTCAGCTATTGTTTATATCCTGCTGTTCTGCAGTCACACTCCAAGTAGCAGTCAACAACAACATACAGTGGTACTTCGCAAGATGAACGCCTCGCAAGACGAAAAACTCGCAGGACGAAAGAATTTTTCGTTTTTTGAGTTGCTGCGCAAGACGAATTTCCCTATGGGCTTGCTTCGCAAGACGAAAATGTCTTGCGCCTTTTTTAAAAATCCAGCAATGCATTCCTATGGGAAACCGTCAATGCACAGTGGTGCTTCGCAAGACGAAAAAATTCACAAGACGAAAAAACTCGCAGAACGAATTAATTTCGTCTTGCGAGGCACCACTGTACCTAGAAACCAATCTATAAGATTTAAACAATTAAGCAATATATGATACACAGCTAAAAAAAAAACACTGAAGAAATTGAGATGACTCAGACGGTAGAGTGTGACACACTTAATCTCCCAGTACATTTCCGAGCACAAGTCAAAGTGTCGGTGCTGACCTTTAAAGCCCTAAATGGCCTCGGTCCAGTATATCTGAAGGAGCGTCTCCACCCCCATCTTCCAGCCTGAACACTGAGGTCCAGTTCCGAGGGCCTTCTGGTGGTTTCCTCGCTGCGAGGTTACAGGGAACCAGGCAGAGGACCTTCTTGGTAGTGGCACCTGCCCTGTGGAACGCCCTCCCACCAGTTGTCAAGGCAATAAACAACTATCTGACTTTTACAAGACATCTGAAGGCAGCCCTGTTTAGGGAAGTTTTCAATGTCTGACACTGTATTGTTTTTAATATTTGGTTGGAAGCTGCCCAGAGTGGCTGGGGAAACCCAGCCAGATGGGCGGGGTATAAATAATACAATATTATTATTATTATTATTATTATTATTATTATTATTATTATTATTTCAGGTTCATGTGTTCGAGCCACACATTAGGTAGAAGATTCCTGCGTTGCAGGGAGAAAACTAGATAACCCTTGTGGTCTTCCAACTCTATGATTCTGTGATTGTCGGTGAAATAGCAAAATCCACCAAATGGATGTCAATAGCATGTCAAAATGAACAGGTTTTCCATTCTTGTTGAAAGGTGCTACCATGGAATTAAGTCCATATTCTGCAAGTAACTTATGCATCCACCTAGTTTTCAAGCACGCAAGTACAGTGGTGCCTCGCAAGACAAAATTAATTCGTTCCGCGAGTCTCTTCGTCTAGCGGTTTTTTCGTCTTGCAAAGCAACCCTATTAGTGGCTTAGCGGATTAGCGCTATTAGCGGTTTAGCGGCTATTAGTGGCTATTAAAGGCTTAAGGGATTAGCGGATTAGCTGCTAAAAGGCAGCTAAAAGGTTTAGCGGCTTAGAAAAAGGGGGTGGGGAGCGGGAAAAAATCTCAAGACTCGCAAGACATTTTCGTCTTGCGAAGCAAGCCCATAGGGAAATTCGCCCTGCGAAGCACATCGAAAAATGGAAAACCCTTTCGTCTAGCGGGTTTTCCGTCTTGCGAGGCATTCGTCTTGCGGGGCACCACTGTACTGCAATTAGCAGGACTCTTAAGATGTTTGAAGATTGAAGCACTTTGGATTGCATCCAACAGAGCTAAGCTGCGAAAGGAAGCAAGGTGGAAGACACTGGTCAGTCATGAAAGACCTGCTCTTGTAAGCTAAGCAGAAGCTCAGAACATTCCTTAAATCTTTTCATTTATCTGCTGTTAGGACTTTTCATATTTTGTATACTTACCGGGGAAGCAATGGCTATACCAATGATATATATCAGCAAAAGCAGAGTCTTCATGCTTGAGATTGCTTTCTGTGAGGAAATGGAAAGTGTATTATATAGTTCACTACTAACACTGAGTATTTAATTACATAGCAGAGATATACAAGGAAGGCTCATATAGCTTGAATTGGGGCAGGGGGACTATACCAGAAGAACCAACAAGTGAACCATTAGGGGGAATAACTAAATAACGAAAACATATTATTCATATTGACCAGCAATCAAAACTGACATTATAATATTGCCATAGAATGTAAATAGCACCCTCAGTTGAAGTATATAAAAAATCCCAACAGAACAACTATACAGCAAGTATAGAAGCAGATGTGTTATGTAAGATTAGTTTTGAGGATCTGGTCAAAGCCTCTGAAATTAGAAAAAGTAGGATAATTTTTTCAAATATAAATAAAGTGGACGTATACAAAAATGAACATTATTTTCCATCTTACTGTAGGCTTCGTTTCATTTCGAAAAAATAAAATTTTATTTTATGGTTTATTATTGTTTATATTTTGATTTTTTTGCCAACTTAGCAGTTGGAAAGCACACCAGTGCAAGTAGATAAATAGGCACCGCTGCAGCGGGAAGGTAAATGGCGTTTCCGTGCAGTCTGGTTTCTGTCATGGTGTTCCGTTCGTCAGAAGCAGTTTAGTCCACATGACCCGGAAAGCTGTCTGTGGACAAACGCTGGCTCCCTTGGCCTGAAATGTGAGATGAGCGCGACAATCTCATAGTCGCCTTTAACTGGACTTAACCGTCCAGGGGTCCTTTACCTTTACTATTTCCCCCCTTTTACCTTATATTTTGAATCAGAGACAACGAAGGACAGAGTTTGGCACATCATTCCGTGTAACCCAGACTCCCAGGGCTCACTGAAAGGTGGCAGTACTATTCTGAGACAAGCCACCACCCGTCTGAAAATATACCAGCCTCTCCAAAAAGGGGCAGAATTCCTGGAAATGTCGAAGTCTGCTAAATGCAAAATGTAGCCCTCACAATTACATTAAGTCCTTGCTTCTACCATGTCGTTTATATATAGGACAGAGCCCCCTGGGTGGCTGAAACTGAGCTCTGACTGTGAGGGCTCCTAATCTGTTATTTCCTCTCTCTAGAATATTTGACAGGAATTAGGGTGAGAACTGTATGTTGCAAGTGCAGGGTATTTGCATGCAATCCTATAAAATCCTCTTTGTTGCTCACCTGCCGGTCTCAATAAGCCTATTGAGACGACTTAATATGATACTGCCTGAGTAATAATACATTTTCCTTGCAAAGTCCAGGATCCGGGTTTCCCTTCTTGTGTTGAGAGAGTGACACGATGACAAACAAACCTAGTCACTTTTTAGACTGATTAATGTTCACTGCCCATTTCTTCAAAAGTGTAAATTACACTGAAAACATCTGGCAGGGGTAACAATAAACACTGCTGCAGCTGGCAGAGGTTTCTTGCTTTACTTTTTTTTGTTCTCAAGCAGCAGAGCACTAAATGTACACATCTAGGCCTCAATTATTGACACCAGCCCTGGGGCTTGATGTGCCACCCAAGGCCAGAGAAGCCACATCAGTTGGTTAATCATAACTTCTATGGCTGACTAGAGGATTCTGCATGAAGCAAAGGGCAATCTTAGCTGGGCATTTTCCAGCTAGCACAGGGTTCTAGGCGTTGCAAAACCACAGGGGAGGCAGAAAACTCATAATAATGGGTTTCCTTCGGTCATGAGTGTGACATTCCCATTTAGGTGGAGAAAATGCTCTCCTTCTGTGGCTGGAAAGAAAGCAAGCAAGCTGCAGGGGAAATCTCCAGACACAAGAGAAAATCCACTATTCCACATGGTAAAAAAAGGAGGGCTGGGAGAAACCAACGTTCTCTTTTGAAAGTAGCTAAGAGTTAATTATTGTGCATGGTTTAAACCAATGTACCTATTGAGAAATTCTTTTCAAACCATTTTTGGCTTTTACAGTTTCCACAGACGGGTGGGTGATTCACAAGCAATCGCCAAGGGAGTCAAGTGGGTTTTGTTGGTAAGCATTACCCAAAGGGCCACAGTTCAGTGGTTGAACATCTGCATCCCAAATTTCCATCGCCAGCATCTTCATGCAGGGCAGTGAGAGACCCTGGTCCAAAGTCTTATAGTCATGGCTAGTCAGTATGGACCATACTGAGCTAGATGGACCAAGGATCTGATTCCATATAATGTAGCTCCCTATTCCCATATGTTCCAAATGGAAATGTAAGCAGATGCTTCAGAGGAACCTTTAGAAAGGGGAACCCGAGATGAACCAAGTTTTAATGAAATCTAAAGTTTGCATTTTTGTAGTATCAGTCACTGAATCAGATGGCCACATCTTAATGTGGTAAGCTTCCTGCCACTAAACCTGGGTAACTCCCCCACTCAAAACCTATTAGAGAGCCAGTGTGGTGTAGTGGTTAAGAGCGGTAGACTCGTAATCTGGTGAACCGGGTTCGTGTCCTCGCTCCTCCACATGCAGCTGCTGGGTGACCTTGGGTCAGTCACACTTCTCTGAAGTCTCTCAGCCCCACTCACCAAACAGAGTGTTTGTTGTGGGGGAGGAAGGGAAAAGGAGATTGTTAGCCGCTTTGAGACTCCTTCGGGTAGTGACAAAGCGGGATATCAAATCAAACTCAAAAAACAAATTGGGGAGGGGGGGAATTCTGGAGGGCACAGCAGGAGCAAAGTATGTTTCTAGGTGGACAAAAAAAATATATTACAAATAAGGCAGTCTTGTAGGTAAACAGGTCCCAAGTAGTTAAGGGCTTCGTTTACTAATGGTAATAAGGGGAGCGGGTGGCGCTGTGGGTTAAACCACAGAGCCTAGGACTTGCCGATCAGAAGGTCGGCGGTTCGAATCCCCGCGATGGGGTGAGCTCCTGTTGCTCGGTCCCTGCTCCTGCCAACCTAGCAGTTTGAAAGCATGTCAAAGTGCAAGTAGATAAATAGGTACCGCTCCGGCGGGAAGGTAAACGGCATTTCCGTGTGCTGCTCTGGTTTGCCAGAAGCAGCTTAGTCATGCTGGCCACATGACCCGGAAAGTGTACGCCGGCTCCCTCGGTCAATAAAGCGAGATGAGCACCGCAACCTCAGAGTCGGTCACAACTGGACCTAATGGTCAGTGGTCCCTTTACCTTTACCTTTATACTAATGGTAACACATTGAACCTGAACTGGTAGGAATTCAGAAATGGAGGGCATGTGGGGGATGAGCTCATTGCTTGTGGGGGCTGCTTGCCCCCTGCCTAGCACCACCAATGCAATCTAGACATGGATTTCATGTGCAGAGACATCAAAAGGGGGGGATTTTCCACAAGACCACAGCGAGGGAGAAAAGAGTTACATTTCACCTCTGTCCCAATGTCGGCACCACCAGCTGATGCTATTTGCATTTTTATCAAAACAACAACAACCCAGAGACATTTTAGATGCAATGATGCATTTGATATCATGCATATCACCCATGCCTGGCGTGCTCTGGGCCATGGGGTCACGAAGAGTTGGACATGACGAAACGACGAAACAACAACAACATATTGTAGCCCTAAGTAAGACCATTGCTTCTTCTGATCCAGAATTGCTTGCTCTGGTGGTGTCCGCACTAAGCAGGTATCTCTCCCAGTTCTGCTACTTGAGAAAGTTTATTTTTCAATGGCGATGCCAGCTATGGAACCTGGAACCTTCTGAATGGACAATAGCACAGGGGCTGCTATTGCCATAGTGATGATCTCCTACCAACCTGTCCTTATCCGAGGATGCCACCTTTTTAAAAAAAATATGCCTCCTGTGCCTTTATCTGCCTTTACAGCAAACAGAAATTCAACAGGGAGCATCCCTCCTCACAACTTCTCCCTGCTTGGAAAAGCTGAAGCTGTTGAGATTTCTGCCTGCTGAGTAGAAATGATCATGTAAACTGTTGACACATATAATTGTGTGATAAATTTGCAAAGTACCTCTACCTCCTTCCAGTAAACCACAGAATGCTAATTGCTGTTAACCTTCCTATGCAAAATGGTTGATTTTTTTTAAATAAAAAAACTAGCTTTGCTACCTGCTAAATGTCAATGCACTCATACAAATGATCACTGTATTAGTTGTAGGAAATATTTGATATGTATACATTGTTTGTCCTTTTACAAAATTAAATAAATTCAGCAAGAAACCGTCTGTTTCGAAGTAAAGCATGTTCCACTTACCTTCTTTGCTGTGCTGCAGTGAACAATCTTAAAATCATTAGTGATGTTTTTTTGATGCCTCTGTGCCTCAGTTCTCTGAGGTAAGGACCCACGGAAGTACCCTGCAAGAATTTAAATAGTGTTTTAGCTTCTAGGCAACCAATCAAAGCCTAGCAACTTAACTGTGACTTCACACAGGGTCTTAAGCGAAAACCCACTAATCCCCCCCTTTTGTCCTTGAAATGATTATGTGCCTTGTGCACTAAATTGAAATTCTCCACTTCTTCCCCACTCAGGCAGAATGCTAGATAAGTATATTCCATGGCTTGTTTTTGCAAGATAATATATATTATGAATGCCAGGCAAATCCCCGCTTCTGTGATTACTATATTCCTTTACCTACGTTTTTCCTTTTGAGATATTCAGGTGCATTCTAACTGAAAGGTAAAATTTTAGTGGCACTCCTGATCCGGTTAACTTATACATCAGCCTAACCTTTAATAGCTATTTTTTGTGATGCTCCATAATCAAATCTTCTAGCCTGGCTATTGTCACAAGCCTTCCACTTGTTCAGACAACCAGGTTTCCCACTGCAATGTCCCTTGATTTTTGCAGTCATCAAAGCCTTCTCGGCAGCTACTTTTTTTACACATCACTTAGCATCCCATCTCTGAATAGATGATAGACTTTAGCCACGCTAGGTTTTCGCACATGCAGTCAAACAAACTGTGTTTTCACCACACACCTGGTCCTGGTTTTTCAATGCATGCTGACATTTTGCGATGTCATAGCTGACAAACCTCTGGAAACCTTTGTGGTGGCACAGCAAACTTTCAATAGTCACCAAACAATTGGAATGTGGAAGGGCTTTGAAGCAGCCCTGTTAATGAAGTCATGTTTCACTAAAGTCTCATGTATTTAGGGCCTCAAAATCTCTGAAAGTAAGAAGGTACCGTAGAAAAGAATTTCCCCCAGAAGAACAATGTCCAAAACTCATTGGGAGTCAGCTTGTCAATAAAGCTTTCTCTCTTTTTTGCACCAAATAGTTTTCACTTACTTAAAAAAAAAAGTGTTTGTTATATATTTAACTGTACAAACTCTAACCAATAATAGAGGGTTGTTTTTTTAATGTAAAAGATCTAATCATTGAATGTTCAGGTTAAAAATCTAAACAGAGTCTTCATGCTCACAACATTACAAAACAGTACTGAATATGTAGTCAATGATCTCTCCCTCAATTTTGGGCATAAAGATAAAGGTAAAGGGACCCCTGACCATTAGGTCCAGTCGTGACCGACTCTGGGGTTGCGGCGCTCATCTCGCTTTATTGGCCGAGGGAGCTGGCATACAACTTCCAGGTCATGTGGCCAGCATGACTAAGCCACTTCTGGCGAACCAGAGCAGCTCACGGAAACGCCGTTAACCTTCCCACCAGAGCAGTACCTATTTATCTACTTGCACTTTGACATGCTTTCAAACTGCTAAGTTGGCAGGAGCAGGGACCGAGCAACGGGAGCTCACCCTGTCACGGGGATTCAAACCACCGACCTTCTGATCAACAAGCCCTAGGCTCTGTGGTTTAACCCACAGTGCCACCTGTGTCCCTTCAATTTTGGGCATACGTCCATGAATTTTGTCCATGAATTTGCCTTATACACTTTTGAATCCACTTAATGCTAAGGGCAAGCAAATTCCATAAACCGGTCATTTAAATAAGTGCTTCCTGAGGTTCCCCCAGACATAACTGAATTTCCTGGACATAACCAAAAATCGGCAAAATCCGGACGTATGGCAACCCAAAAATTTTGGTCAGTAGAGAAAGATCTCTGATTGCTGGGCAGAGCAATCACAGAAGGCCACAGACCTAGTTACAGTGTGAACAGCCTCCATTCTTTACAAGCCTAGATGACCCTCATAGCTTCTTCCAATCTACAATTCTATGATTCTATTAATTTTTTTGTATGTTGTTTGCTCTATGAGCTGCCCAGGGAACTCTTTTTGTGGGGCAGCTATAAAAATATAAAAAAATAAGCACAGGGTTGTGTGAAACTGTTCTAACATATTTCTTGCTCATTTCTGACTTCACATTAACTTTTCAGCCTTCTCTCTTTCTTTTTAATTAAAAAAAATCATACTAACGAAATATAAAATATAAAGACCTTTTTTCTAGCAAAGTAGCTCCTGGTCCTGCTTTCTTTTCTTCTTCTTTTTTAAGCCACTGATGTGTTTGTTCAAAATAGTTATTATATACTATATTGTAGATTTTGCAGGTATGTGATATATATATACCTAATGGGCACCCTTGAGGGAACAGTAGTCATTACACTATTGAAAAGCGAAGCCCTGGAGGCTCTGATGAAATTATAGATTTGCATTCTCAGGAAGCCAGGGCTTCAAATAGGAAGGGAAGTCTGCCACCATTCAGCACATAGACAAAGTGCTTGTTTGTAGGAGTCCCTTCTGCTAACAAACAGCCATTTCCCAGGTTTTATTGAAGGGATATGAGACAAGCCACCCTCAGCTGCTCAGATATTTCTGCTCTCTTAAATCAGTGGCGCTCAGGGAGTAGGAAGAGATGGAATTGCCATATTTGTTCATCTACCCCAGTGCCTCTCACAACTTAGTGTCCTACAGGTGCTGGCTAGAGCTGATGGGAACTGTGGTCCAAAACATCTAGACAGTAATAGTTTGGGGGAGGCTGATTGAGCTCATATTATCCCCTCCAGCCTCCCCAGCTGCCCTCTAGATGTCTAGGCCTTTAGTGTGGTAGCTGCCATGTGTCTGGAAATTCCTGGACATATATGAGATTCGTGAGCCGAAAATAGTGTCTGGGTGGAATTTACAGTAACCAGTTGAAATGTCCAGGCGTATGGCATCAGAAGTGTTGTTTTTTGGTGAATTTCCTTTAAAAATAGCTTAAAAACGGAATTTTCACTTTTTGAAATATGGCAACCCTATGATATTTCCCAGTCTGTATCTGTATTGGAGTTGTTTTGAATATGTTTTTGTTGTTACAGGGGCAGGGGTGGGGGGTAGAAAGGAGAATTCCCAGGATGCCACAATCCAGGTTTGGGGCAAGTACTCTCTTGTGAAATAAGCCCAGCAGAGATTTAAAAGCACAAAATATGCAGCAAAGTAAAGCATGGGAATATAGGCTGTTAGACCTTCGAAATGCACCCTTCCAAGCTCCTTTGAATGTTTCTCACTTCCCCTAGTGTCAAAAAAGACTACACATTTAGTAAAATGGTTTACTTACAAATTCTTCAAAGGTCTGGTTCATGTGCTTTTTCTATACCTCAGTCAGAAAAGTTGCACAGGCAGTAAAACCTGATTTAGTTAACAAAGTGGTGAAAGTTCCTAAATTATTGGCATAGGAACACAAGAATGGCTGTTGAGAACCATACCAGCTTAGTCTCTTCACATGCTGAGTTCATCAGGTAGACTAGGGAGGGAACAAAGGCTTGATTACCTAGTTCTTTGCAATGTGAGAGGAAGTGAAGGTCGCTAAGCCTGGCTGGGCAGATTACTCTATAGCAAGGTTTCTGAAACTTGGATCTCCAGCTGTTTTTGGACTACAACTCCCACCATCCCAAGTTAGCAGGACCAATGGTCACGGATGATGGGAATTGTAGTTCAAAACCACTGGAGACCCAAGTTTGGGAAACCTTGCTCTATGGTATTAACTCCTTCATGCATTAATTAGACTAAAGTGTGATGGTTCTATGAGGCTACTTACAGTATTCCACATTTTATTGTTTTATTGCTGTATGTTGGCAACCATGGACTCCTTTGGGAGGAAGGTTGGGATATGAATTAATTAAATAAACAAATAAATATAAACACACAGAATTTATTAGAGGGAGAGAAGCAGACAAGTGAGATAATTTTTAGATAAGTGAACTCTTCTAACTAAATTTATGAAGAATAGATATAAGGTAAAGTTTCTCTGTGTGGATAAATAGACATATATATAGTAGCATGTATTTAAGTATTTGTTGTAATTACATTATATTTCTGAGATTTAATAATAGTTAATAATATTGATAATAATTACAATTAATTAGTCAATGCAAATTTTATGCAGTGTTGTGGAGTTCTGCCCCTGTGTCTCATATAGATACAGTGCTTTTTTCTGGGGGTACGCAGGGGTACGCATACCCCTAAACATTTTGTGAATCTAAGTTTGGCCTCATTGAGGGGCAGTATTTCAATAGGAAAATGAGAGTACCCCTAAACATTTTTTTTTAGAAAAAAAGCACTGTATTTGTTTGAAACCTGCTTTGTTTGGATAGCAAATATTTCCGACAGGGAGTGGGAAGTAGTTACTTAAAACAGCATTTTCCCTTTCAATGTATCAAAATACAGCCATGGGTTTGATCCAGAGCTGTTCAAACATTTTCCTTTCTGCTGGATTGATTTTCTATTTCTATACAAGTCCTTATCCTGAATTAGTGTTTCCCAAGAGCAACAAGCAAAAGGTTACAAAAATACCCCCACCCCTCCAAAATGAAAAGGATAGGCACCTCCAGCACAGACTCCTAAAATACCAGGTGCCAGGTAAATGTTCACATCTCAATGCAAGGCATGAACTTAAACAGAGCCGCAAGCAAATATGACAGGGGACTTTTTCTGCACGTCAAACAGTGTGGGCACAAATTCTTCAAGTTTAGGGATGGCAAGGAAATAACATCACATAACCAAACAGATGGCCAAACCTCTGGACTTGTTTACAGCCACTGAAGAGCCTTTTGATTTAAAACATGGTGGTGTTAGTAGCAAGGCCGGTGAGATGTTGCATAAGGCTTTTGAATAGCAAAGGGCTGGTGTCTTCCTTAATATAGAAAACACTCACTGTGGAACACTGGGGCATAGCTGTCAACTTACAGATTTGAAAATAAGGGACCAGCAGCCTCAAAAATAAGGGATCAGCAGCCAAAATAAGGGATCAACAATTACTTTGATAAAATACATATTTTGTTGCGTGCAAATGGCTTTAGATACCTATTAGGTCCATAAATTACCATGTAGCATATATTCAATACAAAAAAACAACAATTTGTTATTGACAAAGTACAGCTGGACATAGAAAGGGCCCCATTACCTTCAGTAGCTTATTTAAGGGACATCATCAATAAGGGACAGCAGTGGGACATGGCGCTGGGATAAGGGACTGTCCCGCCAAATAAGGGACACTTGACAGCTATGATCTCTTGCCTTTATGCCACACCTTTGACAGGCAGCTGTTTATCATAATGCTCTTTGGGGCTTCAAGGAAGTCTGGCTCTCAGGCTGTCAGGGGCTGGACTGATGAGGAATGGTGGGGACAGCCGCCCCTCTTCCTGCACCGTCCCAAGAAGAGGAGGACAGTATAGATTTAGAACAGTGGTTTGCAGAAGGCCATAGTTCAGAGGCTGCAGAGGGCAGAAGCTGGGAAATATTGGAAGAGGAACATCAGGAAAAAGAAGCACCAGGGGAGAGACTCAGTGTCCTTGGAGAGCATTCCTGACCCCCCCCCCTTCCTGTTGCGATGCGTCCAAGGAGACGGGGGCAATTGGCAGGCCCCCAGCTGGCTCCAGCCCACCGGCCAGCAGCCGGGCGATCTCCGGTTCTTGGATCAGTATGTAACTGCGACGCGAGCTTCAGAAACCTTCAGAAGCTGAGCACGCAAGCCAGCAGAGAATAAAACTCTTCACAACAGAAGGGCAGGTAGAGGCTGTGTAAAGCATATTTACAGGCGTTTTATTCAGTATCAGGACAAAGGGGAAAACATGTCTTCTCCCCTTCGTGTCCAAACAAGCAGCATGTTGTTGTTGTTGTTTAGTCATTTAGTCGTGTCCGACTCTTCGTGACCCCATGGACCAGAGCGTGCCGGGCACTCCTGTCTTTCACTGCCTCCTGCAGTTTGGTCAAACTCATGCTGGTAGCTTTGCGAACACTGTCCAACCATCTCGTCCTCCGTCGTCCCCTTCTCCTTGTGCCCTCCATCTTTCCCAATATCAGGGTCTTTTCCAGGGAGACTTCTCTTCTCATGAGGTGGCCAAAGTATTGGAGCCTCAGCTTCATGATCTGTCCTTCCAGTGAGCACTCGGGGCTGATTTTCTTCAGAATGGAGAGGTTTGATCTTCTTGCAGTCCATGGGACTCTCAAGAATTTCCTCCAGCACCATAATTCAAAAGCATCAATTCTTCAGCGATCAGCCTTCTTTATGGTCCAAGCAGCATAAGCAAAAGCTATACACACAACAGAAGTTCCCAGCAAGCTGTGCTGGAATGTAAACAGACATGTGACATACAACAACTCCACACATCTGTTAAGGTGGAACAGAATATCATAACACTCCCAAGACCAGACAGGCATTGAGGGTATTAGAACAGAGAGCTCAGAGGCAGAAAGCTCAGATTAGCCAACGCAGGAGTGACGATGAATAGGGTGGACGTAGGAGGGGTGGGACTTTACTTGGAGCAATGCCATATTTCGGGAAGGCTGCATTCCTTCGTCACTCTCTGTGAATTATTGCGTGGTAAGAACTTTTATCGTTTCTCGATTCTTGGCTGCCTCCATGGGAAACATCTGATTCCCTGAAGCCTGACACAGGCCCATTTATTTGAAACAAAAAGAGCTAGAAGCCTTGCAGCAAGGTCAACCTGATCTCCAGTTGATATAGTCCTCAAACTAGACCATGGTCATTGCTAAGCAGGAAAGTGTGCCATTTAAACATAATCATTTTTCACATGGCTCCTAAACATTCACCACCACTGCCTGAAATTGCCGTTCTGCACCTGGCCTTACTAGATCCCTTGGAGTTCTAGCAAAAAACACGAAGTTGATAGCACAAGTGTGTCCATCCCTAGACCAGAACGGGGTGGATTTAGGGCTGTGCGAGTGGTAAAGACATATTGGGCACTGAGCCAAGGGGACTGAGCCAGGGACTGGGCTTTGGGAAGGAGGTGTGAGGGCTCTGGCAGGGCCCTCATTCCCAAAGTCTAGTTAGCATTTCCCAGCTTTAGGAAGGAGGTGGGGGCTCTAGGACTCTGCCAGAGCCCTCACACCTCCTTCCCAAAGCTTGATGTCTCCTTACCCACGTTTGGGAAGGCAGAGCAAGGGTCTCGTAGTACCACCAAGAGATAAGGGAAACCTTGCATAAGCACTGCAGTGAACATTAGAGTTGCTGTATTTAAAACTTTGGGTTTGAGTTGTGGCAGGCTTGGCTACTGATTTAGACCAAGGGTACAAGGTGTAACAGTAAGGGCAGTGGTTGAGGAGAAAATTCTCTCATTCTCTCTCTCTCGGCTGCATTCCTGTGGTGTTCCAAAAATATGGTTCTCACTAAAAGGCAAAATGAGAGAGTGGTCTTGTGTAAAGAACACTTTGAAATCCTTTTCCTTACTTTTCCTTCATCTCGCTCTTGGCGCTGTGTTATTATACTTGGGAAGCTGGGGCTCCGTGCAATGGGAAGACATTTGTCTGCCGAAACAGTTTGAAAGCACAAAGGTTTACTATTGCCATGGTGTCCTCTTGGGCTCCCGAAGATGGAAGAGAGAGCTGTAGCCATGTGTAACAAACCTTAGCTTGAGAACTTCTCTTTTTTAAATCCACAGCATTGTGGTCAAACACAAGAAACATATTTAGAACTCTGTAGGACGTTTTGGAGTGGGTACTTCAGTGAGACTCTGGCATTTTTTCTGAGGCAAATGCTCCATGTTGATGGCGAAGATTGTATTATACCAAGAGTTGTGTTGCCAGGGTGGTTTGGTGGGCTTGAATTACAGGAGAAATGCAATTTTGAAGCAATTTAAAATTCAGTATGAAAATTTTGAAGATTCACATTTTAAACCACTGGGAGATAATTCACATGTAGCACTGAGCCAAGCCATAGCTTATTATGAACGTATAAGCATTGGTTTGGCTTAGCATGCCGTCCAAACCTTAACTCATGGTTTGTCATCTCCTTGGCCTGCAAGTTCACATATTCCTGCTAAGCCATAGTTTGTCTTAGTATTACATGCGCTTCATTAACAAAACAATTTTTTATGGTGCTTCAAGGAAACAAATGACTGTGTGTTTTTAATAAATGTGAAGGCAATCCCTTGGAGAATCACCAAAACAATATTTCATCCAATAGACCTGAGCAACTTTACTGTCCCTTATTTTCTCATATGTGCCCAACCCAGGAATAAAAGGGAAAAGTCATCGTTTGCTTTGTCAACAGCTGATGTCAGCTCCATTTAAGTAGAGGGAGAACATGCAATTTGCCATAAAGGTAAAATATACATTGCATTTAAGTGGTACTTAGTAAGGTAAGGAGAGGGGGCAACTCAATTATTTATTTATTTATTTATTTATTTTATTAAAAAAACAACCACCTTTCAGGCTCTAGTCATAAGAAGCAGACCCTTTATTTCAGCCTCTTGTCATACCTCCTGCAGTGGCTTCAGGGCAATTCACTGTGATGTTCCCCTGCATTTCACCCTCCTTCTGAGCAGCTTCACAGGTAGCTAGCCTGAAGCTCCTGTCCAGCTCACTGCCTCTTCCGCTGCTGTGGCTCTGGGGAAGATGAGAGTGAGTCTGAGAGCTGACGGAGAATACCGACAGCTAGTATGGTGACGTCCATCCCTGGGATTGGAAGGTCCAAACCCAATGACTTCTCAGATGACTGGCCATGGAGAGATCTGCTGGAGAATGATGCTCTCCTTGGTTCTCATCTAAAGACATCTCAGATTCCAGGTCTGGGTAGGGCTATACCATGGCAGGCAATTTATCATCACCACCACCCAAAAAAATACCTGGACAGTACCTCTTCATTCAAGCCCCTCTGGTTCAAAATGGGTGCAGGAAACTCTATTGGTAATTTGTGCCTGTGACTTATGACTTGGGTATCTATTGTTGGTTGGTTGGTTGATTAATTGATTGAATATGTATCCCACCCTTCCACCCTAAGGAGCCATGGGGCAGCAAATATATATACAATTTAAAAATGAAAACAAAGTATAATCATAACAATCATAATCATATTTATATGCTGCTCCCAGGAAATGTTATAAAACAGATTAAAACAATCTAAAAGACAATTAAAAATATACTTCCACATATTAACCATTTCCGGACTAAATATAATTTAAATAATATCTAAATATTAATAGATTTAATAACATTAATAATTCAGATATATAACATCTAAATATTTGTGGCAACTCTTGAAAGTAGCCAAACCATACTGAAAGTCTCAGGGGAATTTTTGGAACACCCCTAATGGAAACACCTTTATTTTGGGGGATTAGTAATGGAGAAAATGTGCCTTTGAAACAGGTTGAAAGGTATCCCTTCCAGAAATTTCAATGAGCCTCTTCTTCTGGCTTTATTGATCTATTTAAATGGTCGGGACAGGCAGGCAAACCACCTTAACCTCAGTCATCCAGGAAGGATGCCTGATGGTATAAATACTCCAGACCGCCACATCCAGAGGCACCTCACCTTCTGTGATCCCCAGGACAGGTGGAAGACAAAGCCGACTTTTAAGGTTCCTCCTTAAAAGCTTCTTTGACTTAGGAAGTCGTAACTTCTCAAGGAAACTTTGCTACAATAATCAGACCGGCTGTATTTTTCGCTGCACAAACTCTAGGGCAGAGCTTTCCAGACTTTTCACGTTGGTGACACATTTTTTTTTTTAGACATGCATCATTCAGTAATTCAGTTTTATTAGCAAACTGAGGTGAAACTAACCCCTTTACCAGCCCTGGGAGGAGAGTGGGGAGCATTCGCAAGACACACGTACACACTGCAGCTGACACACTAATGTGTCAGCTAACACACAGTTAGGAAAGCTCTGCTCTAGGGTGCTCACCCACAGAGAGTGGCTGCGGAAACCCAGCCAGATGGACGGGGTATAAATAAATGATGATGATGATGATGATGTTCACCCTGACGCCGCCACCACCACATAATGTGATACCTTAAAGTTAGCTTCCCAAAAACCTTGAGAGTGCAAAGGGCTTGCGTTAACTCCAGACACCCGCTGGAGCTCAAATATGAATGGTAAAATATGAGAGGAGGGGGAATGAGACTAAGGCAGCAATCCTAACCATGCCTGTTGTTGTTTAGTCATTTAGTCATGTCCGACTCTTCGTGACCCCATGAACCAGAGCACGCCAGGCACTCCTGTCTTCTGCTGCCTCCCGCAGTTTGGTCAAACTCATGCTGGTAGCTTCGAGAACACTGTCCAACCATCTCGTCCTCCGTCGTCCCCTTCTCCTTGTGCCCTCAGTCTTTCCCAACATCAGGGTGTTTTCCAGGGAGTCTTTTCTTCTCATGAGGTGGCCAAAGTATTGGAGCCTCAGCTTCAGGATCTGTCCTTCCTAACCATGCCTACTCAGACGTAATTCCTACTGAATTACCCTTGGGCATTCCCTCCCATTAAGTATGAGACAGGAGCTGTCTTCGTTGTCTGTTCAGTGCTTGCTGAAGATTTTCCCTTTTCAACAAGTCTTTTAAGCAGAGATGTCTGCACCTGTATCGGAACTGTTTTTAAAGATATTTTCATTATTCCATGAATTATTGAATTAAAAGGGAGAGACATGAGCGTGGCATGCTCTTCCAACCACAGGACCTAGCGTTCTACAGTTCCTGATGGCAACAGGTGGGGCCAACAGGATGTGAGAAAAGGAGACAGAAGCACCATAATCATCAGAGACTTTGAGAACCCAGGTAAGGGGCAATCAGGTGTGTTGGCTGGCAGGGAGAAAGAGCTCTGTGACTCAGTAACAGGAGATGATCTATAATGAACTGAAAAAAGTGTTAAATACACAATCCCGAACAAACCAGAGGCCTTTCTCCTGGGCATGGTCGGCCAACAGGTGCATATGAAGGATAGGACATTCTTTATGTACGCCACAACAGCAGCAAGAATACTCATTGCACAGTATTGGAAGACACAAGAATTACCCACGCTGGAAGAATGGCAGATGAAAGTTATCTACTATATGGAATTGGCAGAAATGACTGGCAGAATCAGAGACCAGGGAGAAGAGACGGTGAAGGAAGATTGGAGGAAGTTTAAAGACTATTTACAGAAACACTATAAGATAATGAATGTTTGATGACACCAGATTGAATGTAAAAGGTTATTAGTAAAAAATTTAAAGATTAAGAAAGATTAATGTTCTAAGATATATGGAAATGTAACTATATTAGGACATTAAGATAATGATGAAATCAAAATATGACAGAGGGAAGGAATTTGCTGACAGAATATATGACCTGGAATACATAGAAGGGAGGTCTGGGGAAGTCGCAGAAACAAGTTAATGCAAAGAATATAAGGAGACAAAAATTGCTTTTAATATCTTTATTTTTTCTTTCTTTCTATATTTTTTGTTGTTTGGTGTTTGTATGTTGGTGTATTCTCTTTTTTGTTCTTTTCTTGGTTTGTTGTATTGTGTTTTATTTTTTGTTCATTTATTGTAAAATGTAATAAAAAATTATTTTTTTAAAAAAAGAGAGACTCAGTAACAGGATGCCCATAAAGAATAAAACAGAAGTAGCTGAGATCTCTACTATCCTATCCTACTCAAGGTTCAGTTAGTTGTCAATCCTGAAGCATCATCTTTATACCTAAAGACTGTGAGAATATTGTAGATCTGTTGCAAGTTCCTTAATTCATCCTACTCCTGACTCCTAAGTCTTCCTTCTAGAGTACATAAATAATATTTTTTACCCCCTTACACAACTAAGCTCCATGTAGATTCTTGTAGAAGTGCTTTCTACAAATTCCCATCAGGACTCAGTTCTGGAAAACTGCTCCCCTCTCACCCCATTTCATCTTTTCTCTCTGAAAACATTGCTTTTTTGACAAACTTATATGGAAGGTTTGCACAGCGGATCTTCAATTCAAACTGAAAGCAACCGGCATGATTCTTTTGACATTAAGCAGCAGTGCCACTTGCTGGCCATTAAAAAGCATCACAGTTTATTCTCGCAGCAGCTTCTAGGACAGCGGTTGCCACCAACAGATGTTGAACTACATTTCCCATCAGCCCCAGCCAGCATGGCCAGTGGTCAGGGATGGCGGGAATTGTAGCCCAACAAACATGTAGAGGACAACAGTGGTGTGGACAGGCTGAGGAGAGATGGGAAGAGCCATTCCTACAAGGTTGGGAGTGTGTTTTCAGTTGGCTTGTGAGGAGCCTACCATTTGTCACCTTTTGGGAAGAGAGATCTGTGGGGGTGCTTTTTTGGCACACGTGCTGTGGGGGCCCTGCATTGTTACGTGGCCTCAG